>NW_018164444.1:24080120-24089160 GCF_001263595.1 Phalaenopsis equestris | reverse complement strand
CTTTCATATAAAAAAAAACTTTTCACACAAAAATAGTTTTACAACACTACACTTTTTCAAGTCTAAGCCTAATTACTTCAACTAAAATTCTCCTAAAGTTCTTACCGAAGCTTCCTCAAAAACGGTGTAAAAACTTGATGCTACTTTTTTATATGCTATGCTTCATGAAGTTGACACCACTACTTGAAGATTTTAACTCCCGGCAACAACACCAAAAACTTGATGCAGACTTTATTTATTTATTTTTTGATTAATTTTATATAGTCACAATGATATAAACACAAGTATACGTATCGCTCAAGTAATACAGGGCTCTAATAAAATCTCGTTTATCGATCATACAGGGAAGCGAGGTAAGAGGTCCTTAATCAAAGTTCTAGTATACAACTACAAGGCCTTAGATTGGAATGTTGATTAAAATGGTGTTTTATCTAGCAACTAATCCTAAATGCAAATGTTAAAAGTAATGATAATAGTTATTCCTTAATACAAATGTTAATTCTAAAGATAACCCTTTTTTGGATGAATTGGTTTGGAGAATTTAGAGATGTTAAAAAACTACTATTCTTATGTAGTGAATTGGTTAATGTGAATGAATGTGATGCATTAAATATTATATGTGTCAAATATGAGCAATCCTATTCCTTACTCTCTTCCGAGTGGTATAAACAATATTGGTTAATCCTAGATTTAGTCCCTAAATCCGTGGTTAGGCTAGGAGGATACTAGCTCTCACTCCAGAGCTCCCACTTCCCTTTGCTTTAAGGCTAACTCTCGCTTTAGTTTCCAAACACTAGGACCAAATTAAGGATTTTAGTCTATCACCCTAAAATCTCCAATTCTATGCCCATCAAAGTATATTTCCTTATTTATTTGCATCCAACCCCCGTGAACTTCACGATCCATGGAATTTGAATGTGATTCACCTTTGTTGAAAATTACACCGCCCTCTCGGGTTTTAATGCAATTACAACGGATTTTAACAATGCAACAGACCTTTATTGTAATGTAAATGAAGTACAAGTAAAAACCATAATGTTTATAATTAAAACTTCTTCTAGCATGCATCCCAAAATCCTAAACATAAATTTTACTCATTGTAAAAGAAAAGTAAAAGAAAAACAATGACATATTTCTCTCATGCCACTATTTCCTAATAAGAAGAAATAGTAAGAAAAACACATCACAAAACACGAAGAAAACACAACGGAAAAATTCATTTCATCAAGGAAAATATACATTCATTTCATCCGGAAAAATTCATTTCATCAAGGAAAATATACTAGATAAGTGCTTACAAAATCATAAAATAATGAAGAACACAATAATTAGATTTATCCCCTTGAAATAAAGATGAAAGTCTCTCCCATAAAGTCTCCCGCTAATCCATGCAATGCTAGAACATTCCCTTACAGATTCTCTCAAAATCCCCTCACCAATCTCTCCAAAAAGGTAGAAATCTACATTTCTACTCCTATTCTAAGATCTTTAAATATTTTCCTTATTTTTCCACTCACACACACACTTTTTGACATAAAACCACTCTATTATAGTGTAGGGATGAATTTTCCAAGAGATGCCTCAAGCAACCTTCCAAAAAGTGTCCAAATAAATTGAATCTTCTAGAAATTTGGTCAGCATCTCGTCCAAATTGCAGCACCGTTTTGGGCATCATCGGTGAGCACTCAGCCACCATCGGCGCCGGTTCTAGCGTCGTCGGCGCCCACCCTATGCAGCTCCACCATTTTGCTTTGTTTGGCTCTGTTTTAGCTCTGTTTCGCCCTAGTTCAGTTACGTTGTGTTCCTAACAGATAGAACTACAAAATAAGCATAAAAACAACCTTCCTTTAAAGTGTAATTTTATTAAAATATACATGAGAAATGTAAAAGATATTAAGCATAGAAAGACATCAAAATGTGCAAGGACAGAATTTTTCTCTTGCTCATTTTTGCTACAAGTTGCACTATTTTTCCTTCTTTTTCTTCAAAACTCCATTTCCTATACCTGAAACTAAAAATATACTAAATACAAAATATACAAAATACATTCCGTTAAAGTGCAATTTAATTGAAAATCACCAAATATAGACATTAAAAGCATATGAAAAATTGAACCTTTTTTAGGCGTATCAAAAAGCAGAGTCAACTTTATATATTTTGCACAACTATATCACCGGGATCATCTTACTAGGTTTTAGTCACTCCTTGGCTTAGGGAGTCCATGGGGTGCTTAATGATGAATAACTTTTAATGATATGGCATGATGGCAAAGTTATTTTGGCTTAGACCCAAAAATGGGATGAAATACTTTAATTTTGGGAACCATTGGTCCATAACACACCTTGGCTGGTTTAGTTGGGTTTAGGCTGGTCATTAGGATGTACTCGATGGCTGTGGTGTCATTAATTTGGTCATTTGGGCATGACTAAGTCAAGTTTGGTGCATTGGTTTAATTTGGGTCAAGTTGGCTTAAAGTTGGGTTTGGGTTAGGCTAGACATGACATTGAGCCCAATTGATTGATCAATTTGGTTTGGATGATTATCAAAAGGAGTTTAGAAAAGATTTGGAGTGATTTTGAATTGATTTGGAGGTTCAATTTGAGAGATTTTGACATTTGGTCAATTTTGAGGGTGTTGCGTTAGACTTGAGTTTAGGTTGGGCTAGAGTTGGATTGAGTCCAAATTAATGGTTGAAAATGGTCTAGGAGAATATCATGAAGAGTTGTCAACATCAATTGTGTGTCAATTTTGAGATTTGGGCATTCAATTTTGTGACATTTGGGCACATGGTTAATTTGAGGCAAAACTGGGGTTTTGGACTTAGGTTGAAACTGAGTGGAATTGAGGCTAGAGAAAGGCCAATTGAGGGTTAAATTTGGTACATGGAAGTGTTTTGAAGAGTTTATGATGCAAAATTATGGCAATTGGATAGATTTGGGGTTCAATTTAGTGGGATTTTGATCTTGGGACAAATTTGGGCTTTATTGATTTAGGTTAAAATTGGACTCAAATGTGGCTCAATTGGGCCTGGATTTGGTTTAAATTTAGTTTTATGATGATTAATTGGAGTTTAAAATTGAAATTAGGGAATGTTAGGGTCAAATTGATGGACATTTGGGGTGAATTTAGGGAAATTAGACATTTAAGGGCAATTTTGGGGTCTTGATCAAAATGGTAAAATTTGTCAAATTGGGATCAATGGAAGGGATCAAATTGGTTTTGGGAACATTTGAGATGATCTTGGTAAAGTTTGGGCCACCAAGGACATTTTTGTAATTTTGAAAAATTTAGGGGTATTTTGGTAATTTTGGAAATTTTGAGTGGTTTTGAGCAATTTGGGTAGTTTGAAATAGTTTGAAATGATTTTTGGACAAATTTGGGTATTTTTGGTGAAATTAGGATTTTTGGTCAAATTTAGGGTTTTGGGGTGTTTAAGTAATTTGGGTAGGTTTGTGTGACAAAATGCTAAGTTGGATATTTTGGGGAAATTGAGGTTTAAACCACCCTATATGAGCCATGGACCAATGAAATCCTCATTTGGGTCCTTTATGTACTGGTCTTAGCTAAACCTGGTCTTAGTTATGTACTGGTCTTAGCTAAACCCTAGCCTAGAGCTAGTGAGTTTAGGGGACCATCTACATGAGTCTCCCAAAGATCAAGGGATTAAAAGTCAACAAAGTTTGGGTTTAAGTTTGTGAGTGAAAGTGAGTGCAAGTGAGTGAACTAATTCCAAACCAACACCCATGTTCAACCTTAAGGCTAGACAATCTTATGGGGATTCACCATGAGCTCCCCCCCATATTGACCCCACCTATGAAGTGCTAGAGGTTATAACCAATATGTGGAACTTCATGTTGAGCAAAGAATTGCTTAGAGTTTCTAATGGTAAGAGTTCATTTTCTAGTCTTCTAGGAATAGTGAACATGAAAAGTCCTATGACTAGACCCTAGACTACTAAAGAGAAAAGACTAGATCTCAACCAAAAGTGAGGTTAACAATGGGCTCCTCTAATAGAAAAATACTAAGTGGGAAACTATGTATTGCATAAATAAGCTTATATTTTTTATATAAAATAATAAACAACGAATGATTGTTTAGCTTTTATAATACTTTTTCAAAATATTAACAAGAATTAAACTTTATCGTTTATTTAAAAGAAGAATGTATAGTCTCTTATATGAAAAAAAATTATAATTAATATTGTTAAAAAGCATACATTTTTTTTTGTTTGAATATTGACATCAGCACTAACAATGATAATCTTATTTCACAATTTTTGAATATTATTCTTAATAAAATTCTTGTGACCTGTGATATTAAGATTTTCGATCAAATATCTGTAATTCTATAATTTCACAGTAAAAATATCCAATTTTTTATATATAAATATGAATGCCAGTGCATTCGGTCAGCTTGGGAAAAATTTTTTGTCCGGACGTAGCTTTATGTGCAGACTCCCTATAATATACTGCCATGTGTGGTATATCGGGCCCACCTAAAAAATATTTAAGTGGAACCGCAGACTCTACAATAAACTGACATAACCTTGAAATAACACCGAAGTAACCTCCGCGGTACCACTTTAATAACCTCGAAATAAACTCCCCGAAAAAATACCGTGAACGTTATTTTAAGATTTTTTCTCGGTTATTTCAGCATTATTGAAAAGAAACTATATATTCACTTCAATAACTCAAAATAACCTAGAATAATCTCAAAATGACCTTCGCGATGTTATTTTAAAATTATTGAAGTGCAACTATGAAGATATCTAAGAATTATTTCTGAATCATTTTAAAATTATTAAAGTGAACGAATAACCCAAAATAAACTTAAATTAGGAAGAAATAAGAGGAATTCACGGGTAGAGGTACATCCGGAGACCCGACAGTTGGAGACTTCTGCTCGTTTCTACATTTCACTACAATATCACTTTTCTATTTTGATTTTTCGTCCATTGTTGTTCTTCATCAGTTTGGGTTTGTATGAGCTCCACGAAAGCTGCGTCGATTTGTTGTTTATAATTTGCAGGTTGTAAACTGCTGTGCCAATTGATCAAATCCTTTTCTTGATCATGAAATCCTCCGAAGAGAGTGGCGACGGTGGAACTGTGCAGGTAATCTTTGAATTCTGCAATTATGTTATCGTTGCTTTGAAAGAATCGGTTGAATTCCTACGGTTTGGCCTGTGGATAGAGTGCCACTTCTCTTTTATTTGAGATTTTGCTTTTCTTCTCAAAGCAGGCAAGTGTTCTGCTTCGACTGTAGTCTCATATAAAAACGTGGAACTCTTCCCCTCTCATTCTGTTTTCACATTCACTCAAGCTGCATAAATTAGGGTTTAGAATCAGTTTATTCGTTTCCTCTCTCCTTGCTCAATCAAACCACTAATTCATTCTCGTTGTTGCCGTTTTTAGTGTCCTATTGTTTAATACAGCTGATTTTATATCGATATTTATGAAATAGAATGGATATTATTCAACTTATTTAATGGTTTATAGTGAGAATAGTTGCGAGTAAGTTGTCCGCAATGTATTTCCATTGGCTATAGGCAGAGGGAAAGTTCCATGCAATATATAGTTATGATTCATTCTCATTCTAGATAGGCTCCATTTTTTGGGATATAATTGAACATAAACAAACAAGATTTGGATAATATAATGAAGATTACCATTCTATTGTTGTATTGAATTTTCTACAAAAATTAGCTCTAAATTTGTATTTTTTTTTTAGAAGATTTACAGACAAGGCACTCAATTCTTTTCTATTTACATATCTAACATCTAAACTTCAATTTTTATTTACAAGCCTCCTTACCTATGCATAAAAGATTTATTTAACTTTTTAAAAGTAAAATGGTGATATTTTAGGTGCAATGTGAATATTTGGGTGTTATGAATATAAAAAGTAAAGTTTAGGTGTTAGATATGTAAATGCTTAAGAATTAGGTAATATGTATTTAAATGCCCCATATCTTTCATTTTATAGGACTTAAACCTGAACTTCCCCTTTTGAAGGTGCCCAGCATTTGTAGCATATGAAAGTTGTGTAAGGGACTTCATTATAATCATAGTTATCATCATTAATCTTATCCCAACTATTTGGACTTGAGTATCTAAATAATCATTTTTTGATTCTTTGTTCTGAGTATTGTAAGACTTTATAATCCTATTATTTGTAAGTAATTTTTAACAAATTCTATTCTTAGTATCATAGGTTTACTTTTTACCTCTTGTGTCTTCAACATGAAATTCATTTACAAGTTTAATGGGTGTATTTTTTATCATTTTATGCATATGGCCAAATCATCCATTTTTAACTATCTTATCATCAATATATGCTACCCCAACCGTTCCTTGAATATAAGCATTCCTTAATGTACCCTTCTTAGTTTACCCATTGATCCATTTCAACATTCTTATTTTTTGACAGACCCAACTTAATTATCAATAATATTTTTTCTCTCCGATCACTCAATTGCATAAAATGTAGCCGGTCTAATTTGATTTTTATAAATTTATCTTTAAATATCCATTATTTCTTTTTATCGCATAGTAGTCATGAAGCACCTCTCCATCTTAACCATCAAGCCTTAACTCGGAAAGCTCATCCTGACTATAAGTTATTGTCTATATCTCCATGATTTTATATTATAGATTTAAGAAACCTAAAATTTATCACATGCCGGTATCACTTTGTGTTCAGACAATATTGATTTACGACCAAAAATGTCACTCCCTCTAAAAGTACATTTTGGATGTATGATCTCTACTATACGTTTTCTAAAATCTTAAACTCTTTTTTTCCAATATATTAACTTGTTGATTTTTAACATCAAATATCTTATTGATTAAAATTGTGAGATCAATGCGTTTTGATCATATTTATAAGCACCACCATAAGTAAAAAAATTTATTAATACAAAATGATATGGACTCAACATTAGATTTTACTTATCCTATTTGAAATGGAATGTCTTAGGGTTTCAAATTTCTAATTTAAATCTAATATGAGATGAATAAAGTTATGCAACGAGTACATAAATTTTCAAGACAAACTATTATATTTTATACAACATGTTTGATGAAAATTAGAAATACAATAAAAAACAACATAAACAAAAAATTGGTGATATACTATGTATTAACAGTTCGAAATTTAGTTTAATGAAGTCTTGCGAAGGTTTTGAAATCCACATACTTGTTTTTGAATTTTACAAAAAAATGTTCATTCTTTCATTAAATTAAATGTAAAGTCATAGAAGAATGGAGTTGAATAAGGGAAATAATTCACTAGAAAGCAAGTATCACGCTAGTAAATGGGGAAAGCCTCACTTCAAATTTCAAGCTATTACTTGATCAAGGAATTATGTTTTGAAAGTAAAAGAAATTACCCTTCTAAATACTTCTCTTAATCAGACTTATGTAATAAAATAGACAACCACTCCATATCCATAAATAGTAACTAAAACATTACTATAGCAAAAGGCATAAGACTCATAAAGAGAATCACAAATTAGAAAAGCTTTTGGATCCAATCATATGGAGAGCAAAGAAGTTACAAAAAGAGGAAAAGATTAAAATAGAAGCCATTGCGGGAAGACTGACTCAACATTTGAAGAAAGTTATTGAAATAAATTAAAGCATTGTAATAGAAGCTTCATGGCCTAGTCATCAATTTTTCATTAGTATTTTTAGAAACTTTTTGATCACTTCGTAACTTCTTCTAATAGTAGTATGCACTCATAAAGAGTTTTATTAACTTTCAAATATCTTTTACAAATATTTTTTCCTTAGTTTGAACCAAATCAGTTATGATGGTACTTTGAATCATATGGGTTCTCAAAATCATATAGAGGTATATGAAGCCTTTTCTCTTTTTTTTATACTTTTTATTAATTGTGTAAACTATAAATTGCTTTCAGGGGGGGATCTTTTTAGTTTGAACCAAATTAATTCCTTGAACTTGAAATGATAAATGATATTTTCTAAGATTCTATTTCAGTACTCTCTCCCATAATTTTAGTGTATTAGGCATGAATTTTATTCCTAGACAACAATCTTGAACATTCTTTTTACTCTTAATTATTGCTATCAAAATATTTATTCTTCAATCATTTAATATCCTTTTAGTCTTCAAAATTCTATTGAAATTATTTCTAAACCAAACCAATGTAATATCACTTGTAAATATTCAATTATTAATTGTTTTCTTATTTTGACCTAAAGCTTTTTCTTCTTAGCTCTAATTTCGTGACACCTTTTTGGAAAATTTATAATTTACCTCATTATTTTGTTCATTATGGTATTCTCTAATAATTTATTCCTTAAAACTCCCATTTAATGATTTATGAAAGTAGAATTTCATCTTTATCGATGCATTCATTTTTTTTATAGGTATCTTCTTCTTTCATTTCTGATTTATCAAATTTTAATAAGGTCCCTTGACCATTATTCTCTTGCCTTAGTTGATTTATCTCTCAACTTCTTCTTCTCCAGTATCATTTTGTTATTTAAATCATCATAAGTTATAATTTTTGCTTTGCTTGTTATCCATTTTTTTTAAAAACTGTTACTCTATATTCATTTTTTCATTGTATTATTTATCTTTTATTACATTTTACAAGCATATTTCTTTTCTTAAATAATCTCCTATGCCTTCTCTTTCAAATATCATGTTTTCTTAGTTGCTGGTGAAATTAGTATCTAAGGAAGAGATTTGCCAAACTTAAGGGTGCCAAAACTTTCATATTACACATAATTACATGGTGGTTAATAAGTGAAATCTTCATATTTATATATAGTTAGAAGATAATTTATTCAAATCTAGACGATGAGAGCCATGACCATGTCGGCAGCTAAAAGGAGGTTTGTTAAAGTTTATGGGTTTGGTCACCCGTAAGAAGCTGTCGGTCGTTGGAAGTGAAGTCCCGTCGCCCCGCTTTGGAAGGACGTTTTATTTACGTGTATATATATATATATATATATATAATTTTAGAAAAATATGAAATCAAACTGACCTCATATTTTTCGCAGTTTAAA
>NW_018164444.1:24077438-24079665 GCF_001263595.1 Phalaenopsis equestris | reverse complement strand
GTTTTGAGAAGAAATTATTAAAGTGTTTCATCTTGCCAATTTTATTTAATTAGGGCTTATATTTGTGTGACATGGTCACACAAATCGCCTAGAAGATATGAGGGTTTACGTCGTATCGGACGACAACCTCGGAACCTAGAACGAGTTAAGGCTTAAATCGTACAGCAGAGCTATACGAATACCTAAAGAAAAAGATGGAGGATTTATGTTGCGCTAGGCGAAGAACCTCGAAATCCTATGGATTGTTGTTTAATTTCTAGGAAAAGGAATGGTTTTGCTGGGGAAGACATGTTCTGCTGTTGAAGATGGCCGTGCTGCCCACCGTGCTAGCTCCAAGCTTCTTGACATGAAGAGTTTAAGTTTTTTAGGGTGTCTAGTTATAGTGTTAAATCAAACGGCCCTATGGTTGGAGTCCTCTAAACATCCTATGCCAAATGAACACGTGCTTGAAGTTATATAATGTAACGAGTGCAACGCATATATAATATAACAGGAACAAACCAGGAACAAACAATAGAATGCACGTGGAACAGGAGCAGTATAACATGCTATACAACACGGTAACAGGTGGAAACAGGAAAAGTATAACATGCTATACAGGAAGAATAACAGCAGGTAGAAATAGGAAAAATATAACATGCTTTACAGGAAGAGCAGTAGCAGGTAGAAAACAAGACAAGTGTAACATGCTTTACAGGAATAACAGTAGCAGGTAGAAAACAGGACAAGTATAATATGCTGTACAGTACGGTAGCAGGTAGAAACAAAAAAATTAAGTGCTGTAAAATGTAAAGCAAACCTGTACACCCGTGAGATTTGATGTTACTTAAGCATAACAAGCCTAAATGCATCTCAAAAAGCAAAGTCCGGAAGAAAAAACATTATCCAGGAAATCCGAGGAAAAGCGGAAAACTCGAGAAAAATCAACGAAAAAACTCAAGTAAAAGAAAATCCTCAAAAGTCCTAGGGAAATCTCGAAGGAAAGAAAAAGTAACACGAGTGCTCTGTCCCAAAGCTTCGATAAAACAAAAAGAAGATTCGGATGAGGGGGACCGCAAGCACTCGTATGAGACTAGGCTCAGCTATGTTTATTCTCGAGGGTCCTCGAAGGCTAATCGGTCACCCGAATGTATAGAACCTGCCACTCGTTTTTAAAATTTATGTTTTTGACATACACACAAATTTTAAACATGCAAAGAAGAGTTATCAATTTTTGTTTCGTAGAAAAATGTATTTTTGTTTGAAAATGGTTTATCAAAACTTATCTTTTTTTTTTTTTTTAATTTTTGTTGTCCACGAGTCGATTACGCTGTTAGGCATAAGACTGCCAACAACCTGAGGAGGTTCGAGCCGACTACTGCTAGACTTATGTTGACGAAGGATACCATATCCTATTGTTCATCAAATGCCTGGATCTTGATGTTATAGGATATGACATCTTTCTGCTCTATCTTCGGTGTGCCTTTATCATCAACACCGTACGCCCCAAAACGACTACTAGCGACCTTGCTTGATGGTTTCACGTATAGCAAAAGGCTATACGTGGACACTTATGCATTGGACATAAACATCGAAAACCGAACAAAGAAGCAAGGAAAGAAAAGAACAAAAAATGGGGTGAGAGAGAGGAGACACTGATCCATCTAAAACACCGAAAAGGAGATTGGATCAGTTCTCAAAACTCGTATCGAAAAGAACTCAAAAAGTAGGGCCCGAGGTCTTTACTAACAAACATAAAGGGTAAGCTCGTGCTAAATTTCCCAAACCCTAAAGACATAGGATTGATCAAGTCCACCAAGTGCTTTTCCAAAATGAGGTTTAAAATCTCCCAAACTTCAAAAGAAAGTGACCTCGGGGAAACCACCATTAATATTTCCAAACTTATGCCGAAATCAAAATTCTCCGACTTTCAAATTAGTAGATAACCTCATGCATTAAATAAGCACAAAATTTGCCCATAAAACCACATAAATGCTCACGGCCAGGGTCAGCAGAGAAGAGGAAACAACCAACAAGGCTCTCGGCCAAAGCTAGGAACAGGGACAATGTAGGGGTTCACGACTAGAGCAAGGAATGACTACCAAGCTCCATAACCAAAGGCAGTCTAAAAGACAACAAGTAAGACTTATAGATAAGGCAACAAAGGGCCCAGAAAAGAGCTGTCAAAGCTCATGGTTTAAGGCAGCAAAGAGCAGCTGCTTTTTTCGTCAAAAAGTACGCCCACAAC
>NW_018164444.1:24070881-24077347 GCF_001263595.1 Phalaenopsis equestris | reverse complement strand
AAACATAAGAGGATAACTAAAGTAATTATAATTTTTGGGATGACAAACTTGATTCATCCACAACATTCAAGCCAATCAAGCCTAGCAAGAAGGGCCAAATCACACCCAATGACTACAATAGGCCTCACGGGTAGGACCAAAAGGGGAGGTTGATTCAACCACATCACAAACCCACGTCTAGGCACCAAGCAAACATCAAATTGTGGCCTCATAAACTACCAAATTAATCCATCAAAACCAAATAACAGCCTTCGAATGGAGACAACACAGCACACCCAAAACAGGCTCTCGGGTAACAAGAATAAAAAAGAACCAAGCCATTTCTCGGGTATGAATTAAAATCAGCAAAGCCACCTCTCGGGTAGGGACCAAAGACAACAAACACACCTCCAAATCATCGCTCAGGTAAGGGCCAAACAAAATAAACATAGCCTCTAACTAAAACCAAACCGAGCCATTCGAGGCCCAAAACCGAGCCCAAACAATATTAAAATCCAGACTCTCATAAAGCATTAAAGGTTCAACCATTTCAAACCCAAAACCGCGACTCCAAATCAAGCCAAAGCCGAGCCCAGCAGGGACTAAAAGCCAAAACCGAGCCCAACAAGATTAAAACCAAGCCCAACAATATGAAACTTCAGGCTTTCATAAAAAAAAAATTAAAGTTCTAGCCATTTCAAACCAAAACCGAGCCTCCAAGCCAAGCCAAAACCGAGCCAAGTGAGGGTCAGAAACCAAGCTGCAACTAAGACCTCCATGCCTTTAAAAACTCTCAAAATAGAACTACCACATGCTCGTAAAGTGAATATCTTGAAATACATGAAAGTAAAGCATGCTGAATATTTCAAAATACAAGAAAGCAAACTACACTAGCATGCTGTATCATCCAGTAGAGCCGAGCAAGAGAGGCTCGACAGAGAGAAAAATCGCAGGTAAGCAAGGCACTGAGGAAGAGGAGGGGAGAAGGAAATATATATCTTCTAGCCTTTAAATGTCATTCCCATATAACAGATGTATAAATAGGGAGTAAGAACATATTTAGGAATGAAGTAAGCAATAATCTCCCTATTCTAGTATGCTTGCAAGAGGAGCAAATTCGTTCTAAAGCCGTGCTTTAATTATCCAAATCGCTACCAACATAAATATGATGCAATAAACAGAAAACATGCCATCTCTCCACCGTTTTAAGCAAATATTCAAATCTAAATCCTAAAACATGCTCACATTTCATCCTTCACATGCTCTTAAAGTGAATACCTCAAAAATGTATGAAAGTAAAGTGAACCAGCATGCTGTATCATCCAACCGAACCAAGTTCAAAGGCTCGGCAGAGAGGAAAACCGAAAGAAAACAGGGCCCCAAAGAAAAGGGGGAAGAAGAGGTACCTCCTTAATGCCAATGTAAAGCACTGCAACACAAAAATCCACCTCAAAGAAGTGCTCTCACATCTTTCCAATCTCCTTACAATCAAAATTTTCTACTTCCCTCTCAGAAAACTTTTCTCAACAACCCTAAAAATTTTAAAAGGAACTATGTTTATAGGCAGAGAAGAGAGGAGAAGAGAAAGAAGACCACCCCCAACAGTCCACGGCACTCGAATCGGGCCAAAGAAGAAAAGGACACGCTCCTTGCTCACAGAAGGCGAAGCCACCGAAGCCTCTCGGACCGAGCGGCGAGACTAGTGGCAGGGGGGAAGCATCGCGAAGAAGAGAAGATATTGCCGTCCAAGTGTACCAGGGAACAAGCTTCCCAGAGTCAAACTACCAGGAAAAGGAAAAACCACAGCCTAAGGAGACTGGCACGGCTTCGAGAAGGAGGGCCGCGAGCAGAAGAATGTCAGGCAAGGACGAACGAGGTCAACCCTCTCTCGCGCGGAGGAAGAAGAGTTCGGTCGGCTCGAGAACGAGAAAGAGAAAGGGCCAGGCACGCAAACGGGAGAAGGAAGGGAGGCAGAGCTCGGACGCGGAGAATGGATTTAATGTCAAAAGAGGAAAAGGGGTAAAAAAAGGTTTAATATAAATTAATATATATATATTAAATTATATGCGATTTACTCGCGCGCGGCGACGTAACAAAATGGGTGTCCTCCCTAGTCAAAATCGACGCTCCGGACGTGCCGGTACAGTCCGTTTTGTCATCCGGAGTCGCTCGGACGACGTCACCGACAATCGGGTCAAAAACACGTCAAAATTCAAATTTCACAAAATTTCGACCCGTGATTGATCGTTTCAAAGGTTTATTCAAGTCTTCGATAGATAACAGTGTAAGCAATGTGAATGGTGGCAATCGGACGTGTCGACTCTCCGAATTGCAAAGTTGTTGCGCGCGGGAGTGTGAATTGTGCAGAATGCCACCCTAAGGCTCAGAAAGGTCCTATAAGAATTCTTTTTGGGTTTCCTCATGTCGGTTTCACCCTTCTAAGTGCTAGAAGTCGATACCACACACGCGAAACTTCTAAAGTGGACAGAAGTGGGTTGAATTTTTAAAACGAGGCGGGTCCCATTTCTAAGGTTCTAAGATAGTCAAAGGGAGACCCCTAAGGTTAGATCCTAAACCCTAAGAGGAGGACTAGACCTCACCAAAAATGAGGGAGTAGAACACAGGTCTACGATCCCGGAGAATATCGGTGGGAGTAGGGCACAGGCCTATGGTCTCGAGGAAGTAGAACACAGGTCTACGATCCCGGAGAATATCGGTGGGAGTAGGGCACAGGCCTATGGTCTCGAGGAAGTAGAACACAGGTCTACGATCCCGGAGAATATCGGTGAGAGTAGGGCACAGGCCTACGGTCCCGAGGGAGTAGAACACAGGTTTGCGATCCCGGAGAATATCGGTGAGGGTAGGGCACAGACCTACGGTCCCGAAAGATGAAACGTGAGTAGTGATTGTGAGGATCGCGGAGGGGTTTGTGAAGTGAGAAAGACGCGGGATGTATGTGAAGAATGTAGAATGTGAATGAAACATGAAGGATTCTATGAAGTGAAGATGTGGAATGCGTGAGGGAAATGTGAATGATTTGTTACCATTTTTTTTTTTAATCATTTTCATTGCATAGATTTTATTATATATTTTTAGTTTTGGATTTTATTTATATAATTAGATTTTTTTCATGTCGTTCTTTGTTCGTTATATGCGTCATGCGGCTTTTCATCTACGCACAGAAAGACAACTCAACAAGCATGCTGAAATTCAAAACAAGCTTCATTGAATCTTCTTTCAAATCATGTAATACAACTGATCATATGTCGGAATTGCCTAAAACAGCATGCTGAGTATATCCATGTAAGAACCATAGTATCACATATGATATCACTTCCGTTCTAACGTCGTACAAAAAGGTAGCAAGTATCTGTCTATCTTTCGATGCCAGCTCGTGATCAATCTAACCTTCTAAGCTACGCTTCGGGTAAGAGTCCTTTCACGTATACTTAGAGGTACAACCATCTCACAACTAATACGGGCGTAGTTCCTCCAATTCTAAATCTGGCTGAAACCCGTGTGGCACCTTATCTTGCTATCATCCATCCTTCTCAAAGTGACAGAAACTCTGCGATGCGGCACTCCTGGGATACAATGCTTCGCCAAGTCTGCTCCGTTTCCTTTCAAGATCAAAACTGAACCCACTGGCAGCATAATCTCGACCGATCCTCTGAACTCTCCAGGTCCCACAATATCAATCTCTTCTAAATAAGATGTTGCTCTTGCTCATGAAGGACACTGCACAGAAAGACCTGACAAAATCGTGGTGATCTATGTGGGGCGGAATGCAGTCTCCTGCCTCGTAGATATTTATAATACAGCTATTCGGGATACAATCTGCAGGCAGTATGTTCCACCTTACCATTCTTTTCATCATCTTTTTTATCTCGGAAGGCAAAAGATCCACCTCGTCGTATCTCAAGATACCCGGGGGATTCCCCAGCCTATCATTCGTAAAGTTAAAGCAGCAACCGCATTGAATTGTAATTCGTCATTTGCCTCTCATCCATTTCTGCGGCTCTGAATACGTCTTCTTCATCAATAATCCAGCACGACCTCTGTCTCGCAAGTCAAACACACAGTCCAAAATTCTTCTCTCATCCCTTTCTGAGAACACTCCTGTATGTAATTCCAAACCTTCCAAGATGTTGACGGACTTTCCTCGGATCTCCTCGTAGAATTCAAATTCTTGTTTTCTGACTCTGTTCATTCTTTCAAGCTCAATTGCAGAAATCCTTTGTACGTGTCGGGGCTGCTCCCCTATCCAGAACTGCGGCGTCTCAGCAAACCTTGGGACGTACGGCTCGACTTCTGGATGGTCGACATTTCTCAATATCCGCCCCTGCCGCTAACGTCCGCCTCGGGATCTCTACATTACACATTGGACTTCCCGGGCAAAGCTCGTCGGGAATCTCTGACTGTGTAGACTCCACAACAAACCCTACCTTGCCTCCGACGACCGCGGACCAGTGGCAGTCTCTCTTGGGCTATGGTCGTAGACCCTCTCCTCAGGAATCGGGGTAAGTGTTGTTTCTGCCTCCCTTGTACGTCTTCTTTCCAGGCGAACGAAAGCTCTGTGTTTGCGGCGGTTGACATTTCGACGTTGTCCTTCTCAGTGGCGCGTCAGAAACTCTATCAGCAAACTGCACCTGACTAGTATCGTCTATCGGATACTGTATCCTTTCCACTTTCTGTCTCTTCAGTGAGGAGTCTTTCCTCCTGTATCCTGGACTTATCGGTCTTCTCATGAGAATCCATATGCTTGATTTCTTCTTGCAGATTGCTAGCCTTGCTGATTAGCTTCTCGAAGGATTTCATGGTAAGTCCTTTGAGCATGAAAGCCACTGGCCCATGTATGCTTTTGAGCAAAATCTCAATCGCATGGTGTTCCTGCATCTGGGGTTCACACTTCATGTTGAGGTTTTTCCACCTCAAAATATAATCCACTAAAGTCTCGTTAGGTTTTTGCTTTTCTGTCACAAGATCTCCAGTAGAAACGTGGTGTTGTGCTCCAGCAAACCTCTTCACGAACAACTGCTCTAACTCGGAAAATGTTTTCACTGATCCGTTAGGCAACTCAGCATACCAATCAAAAGCTATCCCTGACAAAATGACGGAAAAACAACGCTTCACTACCCCCGGTTTTGCCACAACTTGCTCGAAAATGCGTAATATGCTGCATGGGATTTCCAGTCCCATCAAATATCTTAAAGTTCGGTGACACAAAACCTTTAGGGTAGGGTATGGCATCGAATTCCTCCGGATAGGGTCTACCCTTTAAAACCAATGCACCACCCTTAGACTGGGTTAAGGCCTCCTTGCTCAACCATTTGTTTAAATTCCCTCTCTGGAATGACGCTTTGAGCAGAGTCTCTCTTTTGCTGATCATCTCTGTTAGCTGAGGCAACTTTCCTCCTCTTATCTACGATCTGTACAATTTCTGGTTGATTAACTTCTGGAGAGGCTAACTGTTGTAGTTGAGATTGTCCCTGAGTTGCAGCCATTGCAGTCATGGCAGCAGCCATCTCCTCCATTCTTTTCTTCATTTGGTTGATTTCTTCGTATTTCAGGAAGATAGCCCTACACAGCTCATCCACGGCGTTCCCTTCCACAAGCGGTTGGGCATTGCGCGCAGATGAAGCGGCTCTAGTTTCAATGACATGAATATCCATGAAGTCTTCCTCGAGGTAACCTTCAAAATCTTCATTTTCATCATCTATGAGGATCTCGTGCTCTATGGCTAACTCAGAAATCTCGGTCCTGAGCTTCTCGACCTTTTCTTCAATTACTGATTCTTGTATCATCTTAAGTGTATCATCTTCATCTTAAGATCTGGAGGATTCTGCTGAACATCTTCTACTTGCTCATTCACCCCACGATCGATTGCTGTGACAACGCTGAATATTTCAGATCTTTGCTTTATTCCACAAGTCTGCGGCACGGGCTCAACAGAAGGCACTGGTGCAGCAACCTTAGGTACCCACACCCTCTTTTCCGACGTTGATGCCTTAAATGAAGCTTCTCGGTAGAGGCATCAGTATGTCGAAGAGAGGCATGCTCCCTACGGTGCAGACCAAGTACGTCATCGGGCGACCTCTTCCCTTTATCTTTCCTTGGGAGACCTCTGTGAACGACGGTAGGCGGTATTCTCGGACCTAAGCGCGACTTAGCTGGTCGACGTCCTAAGGGCTCAGTGCAACAGGTGCGTTATATGTGATAGCAGCAGCAATGCTGACTCGGTTTCCAAGGCGAAATCTGACCGGAATACGGGCTGGAGGTACTTCAGCTGATCTCTGATGCTGGCGGACAGGCCTGACATTCTTCAAGATTTCCTTCTTCATTTGGAGCGAAACGGCTCATCCCATTCGCTTAAGCAACTCAGCGACAGTGAACTCCTCTTTGGCAGCCAATTTTTCGAACACTGTACGAACTCTGGTGATAGGAGTAGGCTTCTCCCTCCCCTCACCACGACCATGAGGTAATGGTA
>NW_018164444.1:24069790-24070594 GCF_001263595.1 Phalaenopsis equestris | reverse complement strand
ACGACGGGCACAGTAACAGTGAATCCAGCGGCAGTAGGTGTAACTACTCTCGAACGGACGGACAAAGGAACGACTGACTTAACGGACGTTGGGGCGGTGACGGTCTTCGTCCTCTTATAAGAAGGGAAGTCCTGGTGATAGTTCAAGTCAAACCCGGCAGAAGGCTCTTGAACTTCAGGAGGAGCAACCTTCATGACGACGAATGGAGCCTTTCCATGTACGACTTCCAACTCATCAAATCCAGCTCCAAATTTGATCTTAGGGGCGACATTGCGGGCTTCTCGGCTGGTGGGCAAGTTGCAGGAGAAAGTAAGAGTTGGGAACTCCATCGTAACAGCTTCAAAAAGAAACTTCTGAGGGTTAGTATCGACCAATATTTTATTATTTTAGTGCGGACACTAAAAAAAACAAAGGTCGCTTTGTGAACTGGGTACATATTTTCTTTATTATTAATTGTTTTTATCTCGTGAATTTTAAGATGTGTTTTTCAAACTTATAATATCGAGATATTTAATTAAATTAAACAAACGATCAAAAAGCGAAACAATTGACTCAATTTGCAAGTAGCAAACTAAACCAAAAAAAGATACGAGGAAAAGACAAAACTGAGGACCCAGTGCTGGACCTACACAACGTACAACGTCCACGTGGAGCTAGTCCACCAACACACCTATCGAGGGTCCGACCTCACACAAAAATAAAGTCCTAATGAACTTCTGAACCTCTCTGTTCAAAGGTGATCGAATAGACGGTCCTGAAGTCCAAAAGAGTTGATCATACTTACCCAAGAAAGAAATGGGTGAA
>NW_018164444.1:24067748-24069483 GCF_001263595.1 Phalaenopsis equestris | reverse complement strand
TATCCCGAGGGATAAACACAAGACTTGAGGATGAGACTCGATCAAATAAACTAAGAAATATATGACATCCGTTTGGTCTGCGAAACTGTTTTATTTGCCGACAAGTTCCCCTACTTAATACAAAGAATTAAATAGGGGTTATTTTAAGCTGGGTTCGGAAAAACTTCCTATAAGGGCAAGCCCCTATAGTTAATTACATCTTAAATGACCGAAGTCACCTAAGAAAACTGTCGATAAAAATCAGGGAATATTATCTTCAAAGAGGTCAAAAGGATAGGACTTTTCAACGAAATCGGACGAAGATGTGTGAAAGGGGAAATGCTCGAACCTGAAACAATGTTGGGGAATCCAAATGAAGAGAAACTAGGGGAGGTCACGAATCCTGAGGAGAACCTCAGTGACTTCCCGGTCTATACTATGATTTGGCTTCAGTTTTGAGAAGAAATTATTAAAGTGTTTCATCTTGCCAATTTTATTTAATTAGGGCTTATATTTGTGTGACATGGTCACACAAATCGTCTAGAAGATATGTGGGTTTACGTCGTATCGGACGACAATCTCGGAACCTAGAACGAGTTAGGGCTTAAATAATACAACAGAGCTATACGAATGCATAAAGAAAAAGGTGGAGGATTTATGTTGTGCTAGGCGAACAACCTCGAAATCCTATGGATTGTCCTATGGATTGTTATGGATTGTTGTTTAATTTCTAGGAAAAGGAATGATTTTGCTGGGGAAGACATGTTCTGCTGTTGAAGATGGCCATGCTGCCCACCGTGCTAACTCCAAGCTTCCTGACATGACGAGTTTAAGTTTTTTAGGGTGTCCAGTTATAGTGTTAAATCAAACGACCCTATGATTGTAGTCCTCTAAACATCCTATGCAAAAAGGAAACATGCTTGAAGTTATATAATATAAAGTGTGCAACGCAGGACATGTTGTACAGAAAGAACAGTAGCAAGTAGAAAACAGAAATAGTATAACATGCTGTACAGGAAACACTGTAACAGGTGGAAACAAGAAAAGTATAACATGCTATACAGGAAGAGCAGTAGCAGGTAGAAAACATGACAAGTGTAACATGCTTTACAGGAAGAGCAATAGCAGGTAGAAAACATGACAAGTATAATATGCTGTACAGTACGGTAGCAGGTAGAAACAAGAAAATTAAGTGCTGTAAAATGTAAAGCAAACCTGTACACCCGTGAGATCTGATGTTCCTTAAGCATAACAAACCTAAATACATCTCAAAGAGCAAAGTCCGGAAGAAAAAAACATCATCCAGGAAATCCGAGGAAAAGCGGAAAACTCTAGAAAAATCAACAAAAAAGACTCAAGTAAAAGAAAATTCTCAAAACCTCTAGGGAAATCTCGAAGGAAAGAAAAAGTAACACGAGTGTCCTGTCCCAAAGCTTCGATAAAACAAAAAGAAGATTCGGATGAGGGGGTCTGCAAGCACTCGTATGGGACAGACTCAGCTATATTTATTCTCGAGGGTCCACGAAGGCTACTCGGTCACCCGAATGTATAGAATCCGCCACTCGTCTAGAAGTGTGTCTTGAATCTCACTTAGGAGGCTATTTCCCCGCCTAAACAAGTATTCGTCACGTGGACAATCAACTTTAAAGTATATTTTATGTTTTTAATCATGCATACAAATTTTAAACATGCAAAGAAGAATTATCAATTTTTGTTTCGTAGAAAGTATGTTTTTGCTTGAAAAGGGTTTGTCAAA
>NW_018164444.1:24065725-24067453 GCF_001263595.1 Phalaenopsis equestris | reverse complement strand
TTCTGCTCTATCTTCGGTGTGCCTTTATCATCAACACCGTACGCCCCAAAACGACTACTTGCGACCTTGCTTGATGGTTTCACGTATAGCAAAAGGCTATACGTGGACACTTATGCATCGGACACAAGCATCGAAAACCGATCCAAGAAGCAAAGAAAGAAAAGAACAAAAAATAGGGTGAGAGAGAGGAGACACTGATCCATTTAAAACACCGAAAATGAGATTGGATCAGTTCTCAAAACTCGTATCGAAAAAACCTGGAAAAGTAGGGTCCGATGTCTTTACTAACAAACATAAAGGGTAAGCTCGCGCTAAATTTCCCAAACCCCAAAGACATAGGATTGATCAAGTCCACCAAGTGCTTTTCCAAAATGAGGTTTAAAATCTCCCAAACTTCAAAAGAAAGTGACCTCGGGGAAACCACCATTAATATTTCCAAACTTATGCTGAACTCAAAATTCTCCAACTTTTTAAATTAATAGATAACCTCATGCATCAAATAAGCACAAAATTTGCCCATAAAATCACATAGATGCTTCACATAGATGCTCACGGTGCCCATAAAATCACATAGATGCTCACGGCCAGGGTCAGCAGAGAAGAGAAAACAGCCAACAAGGCTCTCGGAACGGGGAAGGAACGGGGACAGTAGGGGTTCACGACTAGAGCAAGGAATGGCTACCAAGCTCCATAACCAAAGGCAGTCTAAAAGACAAGAAGTAAGGCTTATAGTTAAGGCAACAAATGGCCCAGAAAAGAGCTGTCAAAGCTCACGGTTTAAGGCAGCAAAGAGCAGCTGCAACAACCCACGGCCAGAGGCAACCCAAAGCACAAATAAGACCCATGGATACAGCAACCCAGAGCATAAAGGGGCTCACGACTAAGGCAAACAAAAGAACCACCAATGGCTACAATGTCCTCTTGGAAAACATAAGAGGATAACTAAAGTAATTATAATTTTTGGGATGACAAACTTGATTCATTTACAACATTCAAGCCAATCAAGCCTAGCAAGAAGGACCAAATCACACCCAATGATCTACAATAGGCCTCACGGGTAAGAACCAAAAGGGGAGGTTGATTCAACCACATCACAAACCCACGTCTAGGCACCAAGCAAACATCAAATTGTGGCCTCATAAACTACCAAATTAATCCATCAAAACCAAATAACAGCCTTCGAATGGAGACAACACAGCACGCCCAAAACAGGCTCTCGGGTAAGAGCCGAGACCAACAAGAATAAAAAAGAACCAAGCCATTTCTCGGGTAGGAATTAAAATCAGCAAAGCCACCTCTCGGGTAGGGACCAAAGACAGCAAACACACCTCCAAATCATCCCTCGGGTAAGGGCCAAACAAAATAAACACAGCTTCTAACTAAAACCAAACCGAGCCATTCGAGGCCCAAAACCGAGCCCAAACAATATTAAAATCCAGACTCTCATAAAACATTAAAGATTCAACCATTTCAAACCCAAAATCGGGACTCCAAATCAAGCCAAAGCAGAGCCCAGCAGGGACTAAAAGCCAAAACCGAGCCCAACAAGATTAAAACCAAGCCCAGCAATATGAAACTTCAGGCTTTCATAAAAAAAAAAAAATTAAAGTTCTAGCCATTTCAAACCAAAATCGAGCCTCCAAACCAAGCCAAAACCGAGCCAAGTGAGGGTCAGAAACCAAGCTGCAACTAAGACCTCCAGTACTAAGCCACAATGAAAGTTAGAGC
>NW_018164444.1:24064948-24065482 GCF_001263595.1 Phalaenopsis equestris | reverse complement strand
TCTCCACCGTTTTAAGCAAATATTCAAATCTAAATCCTAAAACATGCTCACATTTCATCCTTCACATGCTCTTAAAGTGAATACCTCAAAAATGTATGAAAGTAAAGTGAACCAGCATGCTGTATCATCCAACCGAACCAAGTTCAAAGGCTCGACAGAGAGGAAAATCAAAAGGAAACAGGGCACCAAAGAAAAGGGGGAAGAAGAGGTACCTCCTTAATGCCAATGTAAAGCACTGCAACACAAGAATCCACCTCAAAGAAATGCTCTCACAGAAATTTTCTTTCCAATCTCCTTGCAGTCAAAATTTTCTACTTCCCTCTCAGAAAACTTTTCTCAACAACCTTAAAAATTTTAAAAGGAACTATGTTTACAGGCAGAGAAGAGAGGAGAAGAGAAAGAAGACCACCCCCAACAGTCCACGACACTCGAATCGGGCCAAAGAAGAAAAGGACACGCTCCTTGCTCACAGAAGGCGAAGCCACCGAAGTCTCTCGGACCGAGCGGCGAGACTAGTGGCAGCGAGGGAAGCAT
>NW_018164444.1:24064642-24064876 GCF_001263595.1 Phalaenopsis equestris | reverse complement strand
AAGAAAATCCACGGCTCAAGGAGACTGATGCGGCTTCGGGAAGGAAGGCCGCGGGCAGAAGAAAGTCAGGGAAGGACGGACGAGGTCAACTCTTCCCTCGCGTGGAGGAAGAAAAGCTCGATCGGCTCGAGAACGAGAAAGGGAAAGGGCCAGACACGCAAACGGGAGAGGGAAAGGAGGCAGAGCTAGGGTGCGTGCGTTAGGGGAGTTAGGGCTTAAAGAGGAAAGGGGGTA
>NW_018164444.1:24020315-24064530 GCF_001263595.1 Phalaenopsis equestris | reverse complement strand
AAACACAATTTACTCGCGCGCGGCGACGCGACAAAATGGGTGTCCTCCCCGGGCAAAATCGACGTTCCGGAAGCGTTGGCGCAGTCTGTTTCGTCATCCAGAGTCGCTCGGACGACGTCGCCGACAATCGGGTCAAAAGGGTCAAAAACGCGTCGAAATTCAAATTTAACATAATTTCGACCCGCGATCGATCGTCTCAAAAGGTTTACTCAAGTCTTCGATGGATAACAGTGTAAGCGATGTGAATCGTGGCGATCGGACGTGTCGACTCTCCGAATTGCAAAGTTTGTGCGCGTGGGAGTGCAAATTGTGCAGAATGCTATCCTAAGGCTCAGAAATGTCCTATAGGAATTCTTTTTCGGTTTCCTCATGTCGGTTTCACCCTTCTAAGTGCTAGAAGTCGATACCACACACGCGAAACTCCAAAAGTAGACAGAAGTGGGTTGAATTTCTAAAACGAGGCGGGTCCCATTTCTAATATTCTAAGATAGTCAAAGGGAGACCCCTAAGACTAGATCCTAAACCCTAAGAGGAGGACTAGACCTCACCAAAAATGAGGTCAACAGACCACCCGTTGATTCCACCACTATCCTTAATAATGTATGATTTATTTCTAGACCAGTTGAAACTTCTAGAATATTTTTCTTAATAATACTAGCCATTTTATCAAGCATTATATTTGACCTTACTAAAGAATTCTAATTGTAGTTTGTAGTAACTTATCTTGAAAGATTTACAATTTATCCACCTATTAAATTCCACCTATTTGCCTTACAAACATTAAAATATTTAATAATTTTATTTAGAAACTGTGTGTATATACACACACATTACTATTGCTTTATTTTTTATAGTCGAACTTTTTTTTCAGAATTGTTTTTAATGTTGTGAAAGAATATTTTTATTTCTTTTGAAACAAAAAATATGCCTATTTTTGATTTTATGGCTCCACTTCTAAAACTTTTGAAGCTTCTTCTCGTTTCTTAAAGTATATTCATAACGTCATAAGGCACTACAAGATCAAGACTTATATCTTTATAGCATTTCTAATTTTCTATATATTTTCTTATACCCACTGTGAATCCTCTCATTATACATCCTACTACAACTTACATGTTCATAAAGTCATTTTGATGATTAACATTTTATCATCACACAAAATGTAATATTTAATCCATCTCCTCCTAAGTTGATTTTTAAATCATTTTCTTATGCTACTTTCGGAGCATAAAGGCTAATCAAATTTATTTTATATTTTTTGATAAGTAACTTAGAAGTTATTCTATCACTAACGCTATTCCTTTCATCTCTATAGACTTCCATCCCAAGATATAATAACTTGAAACTTTACCCAATGTTTCTGAATTTTTTCAACATTTAGTTTATTTTCTTGTAAACTAGTGTTATTATTCTTCATCTAATCATTGTGCATATATATATTTTTTCTTCTCATTTAAGTTCCCTAACTAGTAAGGAACAAATATAATCTTAGTTTTAGACTTAGTTAACCCTTGGTCACTTTTCTTCGCATTTGGTTTAAAGTGTGGAACATCACTTACGAGTCATGTCTTAACTAACCCTTGCCTACTTTTTGTCCCAGCCAAAGTTAGTCATGGCGTATCATTTTGAGTGCGCTCCAACAAACCCTTGTCTACGTTTATAGCAATCGACTTAGATGGTGATGCCTTGCCTTTGGGTAATGTGGACAAAATTTGACCTATGAGCTTTACAGATTGTTTGTTGACCTAAGATCAACTCTTAACTTTTCTCATGTGAGCTCAAAATTAATAATGGTGATTTTGATCTGTTGAAGTGATACTTTATGAAGTTTCCCTTCTTCTCTATCGAGATTCTCTTACCATGTGAACATTGATTTTTTTCTATACATGATTCATTGTAATTTCTTACTATGGATCAAATGTTTCTTGAAAGTATTCTTGTTTCTATTATGTATGGTTTATTTTTGCATTCATTCTGCATTCTTTGTGCTTTTTAGGTTTTTGTTGAAGAAAAAGGATTTGCAAGGATACTAATATTAAACAGGCCCCGACAGTTGAATGCACTCTCATTTGGAATGGTATACATGCTCCTTTGATATCGCTATAATTCGTTTTTTTAGCATGCTAATGATTAGTCAGCTGAACTTTTCCATTGCCATAACTGAACAAAAATTTGGGAAATGAGATTATGTTGTCTTTGTTAGCTTTTTCCTATATAATACATTTACTTCTTGTGCTAACTATAGAGCGAGCACTTTCTTGTTCTTTCAACAGTAAGATAATGACACTTCATGTCGGCGGATAATATCGAGATATAGTGTGCGAAGTGATAAGAATTGGACAGAATTTATTGATTGTTTCATTTAAATTTTAACATTTGTGTAAGATATCTACAATCCAGGGAATGTCTTTAATAGGAAACTTGCAATAGTAGTGAACAATAAATACAAAATAATTACAATAATCCATGGATTAATGTGACTGTAGAATAATAATTATATTAATTATAATAGTTCACAGATTGATGAGATGACACTAATAATCCTATGGATTAGTAAGTGACATGAAATAATTAAGGAAAGTGGAGGATTGCTAGGTTTGGCGGAACATTAATGGAGGCATAATTGATGGAGAGGAAATTAATGAAAACGGATTTGATGAAGTTTGATTTTTTCACACTTCCCCTCAAGTGAATGAATGGATGTTGTCCATTCAAAACATGCTAATTAATTTTTGAAAAACTGCCCCAATTTTCTATGCCTTGTAAGTGACCCATTTTTCTAATCTTAAGAATTAGGTGTTCTTCCCATTAAATTTATATGTTGAATTAATGTTTTGAGACTCATTGGATTTGGATTATATCTCTCAAGTTCAAGATAACTCAAGACCTTGGTTATATGGGTATTGTTATTATTATCCATAAGAGGACAATTGCGGTTCTTTTCATATGAAAAAAATTGAAATGAATTGTACCAATACAACAACGAAAACTGCAATAACAGGACCAATCTGCTGCAATACAACAATGAAGGATAGAACAATGAGATTAATTTTTGGCAAAATGGGCATAAAGGTTGTAGAAAGGAAAATGTTTGTAGCAATGCGTTGATGAAGTCTTCAGTAATGTGGGTGGATAGGGATTAGCTCACAGCAGCACAACAATAATGCCCACAGCTATGGAACTTTTTGCTGTACTGTGGGTGGATAGGAAGAAGTGCAACACGTTCGGCTATAGAATTCTTGTGATGCAACAATGAAGGTTGCAGTTATAGAAAAATTAGGGGAAAATATAAAGTGTACAACAATGAAAGTAGTGTGATTGTGATATTGCAATGATGAAGGCTGTTATAATGAAAATGTAAGGATGAAAAAAAAAAAATCAAAAAAATAAATCCAATGGCTCTGATAACATGAAAAGAGTTGGTGAGACTTGATTTAATGTTTCATTCTGATATTTGTGTAGTGCTAGTATCTATATAATCTTTAGAGACCTTTTAATAGTAAACATATAAAATCACTGAACAATAATTATAGAATAATTATAATAGTTTTTGATTACAAAATAACTTTTTATGATGCATGCAAAATCCAGAAATAACTTGCAAACACTTACAGAAGCAAACCATAATTCATACCCACTTCAGCGGAATGTTGTGGGGATCTACTTTAGATGAGCATTTATGACACCGGGAGTTGAGAGTTTAAAAACTGTGGAAAATGTATTACTGGAAATGTATAAGTCACTGGTAATGAGAATGTTCTACTTCTCTTATTTGTTTGTTGAAATTGAATATGTGGATTCCAGATTGTGGATAGGTTCACCTTCTCTGTTCCACATGCTAGATTTGAAGCGTTTCATTGAGAGAGCACAAAGAAGGATAAAAAAAATATAAAAATTTAAGAACGAAGAAGAGAAGGAAACGGCTGAATGGGGTCATGATTTTGTTGGTTCTTTCAAACATAAAACTTAAAACTTAAAACCAAGGAATTTACACGCATAGAGAACTTCAATTCCTTTGGAGACCTGGGTAAAGTTGCTATGAAATGAGTTATTACTATGAAGGGTTAGACATGCTAAGCATGCTCTGACTCCGTTTGATACTCTTAAGATTTAGGTAAGGGGCCTATACAATTGTGCACTACCAACTTGGAATTTATCATAGCTTCATTGTAACACGTGTTAGACACATTGTGACACGTGTTGAACCCAACAAACCCTAGGATTTGCACCAAGAAGAGTCTCTGATTCTATCTTGAAGGTCAAATCTTTTCTAACATATTGTACATTGGAATATACCATACATTTTACTAGTGCACGCTGGATATTATACTGAAACCAATCATTCACCAGTTTACCCACAAAATGCCAACACGGTCACGTTTACTTAGTGTCTCATAAAACTTCTGGCACCATTCAAGTATGTCAATATAGGCGAGGATAAATTATAAATCTCACTGCAAGTAACTCGCATAAAAAATTGACGGAATGACATGTGCTTGCAATTCTTCCCACATTTGTAGACTAATCACTCCATCTCCCGATGATGCATAAAGACTTATGAAATTCTCACTACTAATGCTATTTTGGGGCTTTAAATCAAGCTGATAATAAATTGACAAAAAAAATCTATGGTTGCTGCTTCATAGTCAGCATTTGGTTTTGATTTATTAGAGGTAAATTATTTACATTTTTTTCTTGGATACAATGTATCTACAATAAATATCGATCTTTGAATGAGATTACATGTCTCGAGTAATTTCATTACTATGTATTTCCAGATTACTGCACTGCTGAAACATATCACAGCTTATGAGGAGGATCCAAATGCCAAGTTGTTGATTTTGAAGGTAGCTTCATGCTGAATCGCACAACTTTGGCAATTACAAGAGTGAGATTTGGATGCAATTGATCGTTGTTGAATATTCTTTATTTATGCACCTTTATGCAAACTTCTTATATAGATAGTGTGGATTTATACAGAAACAGGTATCCTCTATATGTGGCTTAAACTTAGCAAATAATTTATTTATTTTTGGCTTATTGCCAAGTAACTTGTCTGAATTATTGAAACTACTGTTCTTATAGTCAAATCTCTGTTGATTCGATCAGTCCAACCTTAGTGCAAAAGTGAATGCTGTTATAGGGTTAGAAAACTGTTGGAAGTATTGTTCTCCAAAAGCAGGATTGTTTCTTGTAGTTTTGGGAGAAGGAAAATTAATTATCTCTTTTCAAATTCCGAAGAATCGGTTATAAGATAAATAGCAGGGGAGGCCACCAATTATGGAAGCCATAAAATCAGCCAAAAAATCCCCATGCTAGAAAAAGGAAACATAAATTATCAACAATAGAAAATTTTAAAATTAGAAATTACTAATATTAGGAAATACTAAAAATAAAAGATATCAATAATATGAATTTCTAAAATTTCAACAAAACCACACCCCCTCCCCAAAAGTTGGACTATGGATATCTATCATGCCCATCTTGCTTATGAAGAGTTCAAAACTATCCCTCTTTGATGAAGATATTTGTTGTGCTGCACAGTCAAAATAAAGGGAAGCAAATAGCTCCACAATCAATTTTTTCTTTTATGAAGTATTTATCAATTTCCACATTTTGTGCATCATGTTGTACTGGATTTTTTGCAATGCTTATGGTAGCTTTATTGTCACTGTACAACTTCATTAGCATGGGGATCCACAACTTTTCAAGAATTCTCTTCAACTAGAACATGGCACATACTTTATTAGCTATAGCCCTATATTTTGCCTTGGTATTACTCCTCCCAACCACATTCTATTTGTTACTTTGCCATGTAATCATATTTTCGTAGACATAAGTATAATATTCAGACATCATTCTCATTTCAATAATAGTGCCCACCCAATCTACATCAATTTATGTCTATATTTTGTTGTGTAGTCTTCTAAAAGAGTAACCCTTGTATGGTGTACTTTTTTGGTATTTTTGTATTCTGCTAACTGTTACAAGGTGTTTCTCATAGGGAAAATGCATAAATTGACTTACCAAACTCACAACAAAGACAATGTATAGTTATGTATGTGATAAATATATCAATTTTTCCACCAACTTTTGATATTAAACTCTATTCACTATGTCTTTTTTCTTCCTCTCTAGCAACTTGAGTGTCTACAATCTAATAATGATTCATCCTACTTCCTTCGATGAATCAACAACAATCCCTTTCTTCGATCTAACAATCTCAATGCCAAGAAAATTCCTTAGAGATCCTAAGTCTTTGGTCTAAAAAAAATGATGATATGGAATTCTTCAAATGGTTATTATATACGTTATTTTTAGTGAGAATTATATTATCCACATACATAATCAATATGGCTATTTTCCCATCTTTTGAATGCTTAAAGAATGTAGTATGAAGTCTTTTCCCTTGATTACTCCCATGATCCTTAACAAATACTATAAATTTCTCAAATTATGCTCTCGGTGACTGCTTTTACTCATATAAGGATTTTTTTACTTTATACACCTTTATGCTGAACTTCTCACTAAATCTTGGAGGTGCATCCATGTACACTTTTTCTCTAATTTCCAATTGAAAAATGCTTCTTATTATATCCAACAGTTGTGGGGGACGGTCAAGATTAGTTGCAAGTGACAGAAGAACTCTTATAGAGTTTAGTTTTGCAATTGGGGTGAATATCTCTAAGTTATCAGTGTCATAGGTCTAAGTGAATCTTTTGGCAACCAGTCATTTATCGTTGTAGAGAGTCATCAAAATTATACTTGATCATAAACACCTATTTGCATCCAACAATTGTATTCTCTTTATGTAGGTCAACTAATTTTCACGTGTCATTTTTTTCAAGAGCTTTCATCGCCTCAAAGACAGTCCCCTTTCACATAGGAACTTTCAGAGCATGCTACACAACACCAGTCATCTTTATAAAAGACAATTGTGAAGTAAAAACATAAATAATTGGTGAGAGATTTTCATATGATACATAATTGGATAATGGGTGTTGGGTGCAAGATTTTGCCTCTTACACGGCTCAATGAGATAGAATCGTTAGACTTAAGATTAAAACTAGATTTTGGTTCAGGACTAGAAGACTCAAAACTCAAACATTAAGTCGACTGAACATGGGGTAAAATCCAAGTGAGGACATTATTTGGAGGGTTCACGTATTCTATGCAGTGCAAAAATTTTGTAGACCCTTTTTTTTGTTGTCCTTTGCCACGAGTAGACAATGTCAAATGATATCACTGTCGTAGTTCTTTTTTTAGGTTTCTTCTTTGTTGTTATAGGATTATGAAGAAGACCTGATTGTCTTCAATATTTAGAAAATCAACCAACTTTCTCCTTCTATAATATAGTTTGAATTTTTTAAGTTGATCAATCAATGTTAGGGAGGTCTAATTTTGTGAGTCTTATATTTGAAAAATATCGTGAAAAATAATAGTCGAATCTTTGTTTATCCTTTCTTAAAGATGAGGTTTAAAAAAACGTTGTAACTCAAATAAGGTGACATCCATAGTAATAATTATTTGTGGAAAATATGTTAAAAAAAATTATACGCCTTTTGAATAGAAGCATAATCAATACAAGCTTTACTTTTTTTGCGAAGGATTCAATTTTCTATTGATTATAATTTTAAATGTGAACAAATGTAGTACACTCAAATATCTTTAAAGGCAAAGATGACGAGAGCCGATTTGTTGGGTAAATTTTATAAAAATATATCAAAATGTATTTTAAAGTATAAAAGTTCAATTTATGAGGAATGTAGTAGTAATAACGATTTTATGCTAAAGATATTTTGTCACCTGATTGGTAAGTGGTAATGCATGAGATACATCTAGTAAACATTTGTTTTTTTCTTTTAGCCACACAATTTTGTTGTGGAGTGTTGACACAAGACCTTTAATGAGCTATTTTTTTGGGAAAAAAGTTGTCCCAAAATAAGTTTGAAATACTCTCGGTCATTATCACTACGTAATATTTGAATAACTTTTTGTGTTTGTACCATAGTGTAAAAGCTTCTAAAAATTATTTCCATTTAAGATTTTTCTTTCATTAAATAACCCAACTTAATCCTATGTGATCATCAGTTAATGCTGCAAATCATTTTAATAAGGTCCCCGGTTGTCACTTTTATATGTTTTGGGAGAAAAAGACGCACGATGATGTTTAACAATTTAATAAATTTTATATTGAAAAGATGACATGTTTTTAAGAAATATATTAGAAAATAAGTATTTTAAATAATAATAGCAGATCATTGTCTTTGGAAATTAAATCAAAATTTAAATATATACCTTAATATTTTCTATTCGTGTTCAATCCATAGTCAAAATCATAGAACCCATCTTTTTCCTTAGCACTGTCAATCTTCCTCCTAATGGTCATTTCTTAAAACTCAAAATAATAAGATTAGAGCTTGGCTTAACATTGATGGATAGAAGTAATTTTACTAATGGGCAACAAGTTATAAGTTAAATTGAGAATATGGAACACATCCCGAAGTGTTAACAATGAAGTGAGTTTGACAATTTCTATCTTTACAATTACGGGGAGGAAATCATCGATAATTTTGATAATTTTTATTACCTGCATAAGGTCTATAAGATGAGAATAATTTAGAACTTCAGTTGCGTCAGAATCAATCATCCAAGAATGAATAAAATTAGAAGTACCACCTAACAATATAGTGATTATAAAGTTATTCTTCTATACTAAAGAGCAAGATGGAGGCAGAGACACTTTTAGAGATTGAAGTAAGCTATGCATGTACTCTATTTGCTTCTTGGTGGACGGGATTGCATCCGAGTTAGTAAAATGCTCCTAAGTTTAAGGAGTGGCTTGATGAATGCAACCTTCACAGTTGGCTTTTAGTTTCTAATTTAGGAGTTTACCATGAAGATTCTAACATGTCTCATTTGTATGTCATGATTTTTTGCAATGCTCCCACCAAGATTTTTTATGCCTTTTTTGTTACTATTAATACCTTGACACTACATCTGAGTTCTTATGCTTAGGGCTAGAAGGAGATTTAGTGTTAAGGGACATGATTTTTCTTCTTGACTCATATATGTCCTTAGAAAAAAATTCTCGAATAGAAGTTAGTGGTTTCCTAGTGAGAATACGACTTCAGACTCATTTGAAATCCAATTAAAACCACAAAATATATAACCCACATTTTTATCTTTTTTCTTATGACGGGTGATATGCCCTTTTTCCAAGTGCACTCGCACTCTGGGGTCTCTCGCAAGTGTACATGTTGTATCAGTAATATCCGAATTTGAGTCCGGAATATTGATCTCACAGGGAGTGAGGGAATTAGACTTAAGAGAAGTTCTAGCCTACTAGATTTAGTTCTTAGCTTGGAATTGAAATTAAGTAAAGGTTCTACAGTCTATTACTGAATTGCAATCTAGTTTAAGTGTTAACTCCTGCAGAAATTTTACTTATCTTAATTGGATTGGTGATTATAAAGTTATAAAGCTACTTTCCCTATGATTTTAGTGGTAGTATAAAAAATGTAAAGTGTGAATTGTGAATATGGCCAGTGATGAATAAGAGCCACTCTCTTCTTTACACTCTTCCGAGTGCATGAAAAAGTTTGATTAAATTGATATTAATTCCTTAAATCCCAACTTGAACCCATCAAAGACTATATCCTTAACATTTGCATTTCTCTATAAATTACTTGCACCATACGCTATAGATCAATGTAAATAATTTAGTAATTTTACCATATGAATCACAACACATTTTAACCATTCACTTGGTCAGAATGAAAATTAAATAAAATTCAAAAAGTTACTCATCACATTAAAGTTTGAAAATCAATTTTGGAAACACTTTGCACTCCTGTACAACCTACTCAACCCTTACAAGGAAAAGTAAAATTGAACTGTTCAGAAAACGTGAAGAACACACCAGAAAACATCATTTGAAATAAAATAATTGTATTTACAGAAATACAATAAGAATCATACACAATATTTAGCTTTCTCTCCTTAACAAAGCTCTGAGAATGCTCCCCTAAGGATCTCTCGATCTCTTGCTGCTCTACTGAATACTCTCTTCACAATACAACTCAAATTCCTCACCAAATTATCAATGAAACCTCCTATTCTTTCCTTCAACAAACCTTGCCTTCTCTCTATATTAGATTGCTCTTATCCCTTCATAAGATCTCTTTTATCTTGCTGAATAACTCTCCAAATCATGGATTTGAAATGCTAAAAACCGCCTAGATAGTTTCGGGTGCCAAGGCGCCTAGTGCCAGTCTCTCGTTCTGCCTATTCTAGTATAGGTGCCTAGGCGCCAAAATTCTGGTGCCAAGGTGCTAGTGAAGTGGCGCCTAAGCTCCCAATGTGCCAGGCACTCGGGTTCCTAGGTTTGAGACTGGCGTCTAGGCGCCAGTCCCTTGTAGCCTCCTTAGCTCCAAGCCACCTTTACTTTGCTCCATGTCTTCTCCACTTTGCTCCTCTTTTAATACATATTTACCTGCAAAAAAAACATAAAATATCTTTTTTTAAAGTGTAATTTCATCCATAAAATGTGCAAAATATAAAGGAAATTAAGTATTCTTTTTTACACATCAAAATCTCCCAATCTTAAATATTACTTGTTCTCAAGTAACACTTGAATATTAATACCAATTTTTTTTTTTATTTAAGGGAGTGGATTTCATTAAAGTTATCAATAGGTTGGCTTCAGGAAATTCATAGTGTTGGATAGGATAACTCGACTAAACAAGTCTAGTTTTAAGATGTAAGAAACCTTGCATGCAACTAAGAAAACTTAATTTTCTATTTACTTCAAAAAGAAATAATCACTTGCTAAAAATGATATCTTAAATGGTAGAAAACATAATTGAAGCACTCCTTTTAAAAAGATTTTACTAATACTTCTTAAATTTTAGGAAGCTTAGGAATGTAGTGAAGCATTAAATTTAATGAGTCCAACGAAACCAATTTTTGGTATGGCTTCTCCACAAACTTCTCCTCACTCTATATTTTCTTTCTTTAATTTTTTTTTTCTTTAGAAAATGTAGATTTCATTCCTTAGCATAATTTTATAAGGATTACTATATCTGGATAGACATTTTAATAATTTTGAATTTCATTATCATATCTCTAAAGTAAAACTCACCACTCTTCTCCACTTTTTTTGTTTTTCAAAAGTTAAGTATTAGTTGAAAATATGATTTTATAGAGGCTCAACTATTATTAAGTATCTAAGTGTATCTAATTTAACAAATGTACGACTCTTTTTAAAAATAAATAGTCAAAATCATTTTTTCTACCTATTGAGCTACATCTTATTTTCACCCTAGTTTAGTCTTATTTACATAGAGTTTAACATAAAGATACTATGTCTTTCCCTTCCCCTACATTGTAGAAATTTCAAATTTTAACCACCCAACATTCCTCAAATCTTCTTAAACTTATCAATTCAAATATGAGTTACTGAGGACATATAAATTTAAGATTTTAATAGATCTTACATATAAATTTAAGATTTTAATAGATCTTTCTCCTATCCTCAAACTTAATTTTTATCATATTTAAGTAATTTAAAACATGAATATAAACATGGAGAAAATAGCTCAGAAATACTTTCTACCACAGGTTTACTATCAAGATGAACAGGTATACCGGACAAACATATATGAAGTAGTAAGTATATCAAAGTTAAAGAGTATTGAAATGAAACTACACCAAAGAAAGTCTAAATATTACCAAAGATAACTAAAAATAAGTCCACAACAATTAACATAGAATGATCAAAAGAGTTCAGTTGTAGCAGCAAATAACAAATAAGTCCAGTACATCTACATAGCAAAAAAATAAGATTACTAGCCATAACATCGACAAAAAGATAAATTCGTCATTCTCTAATTCTTCTTACTCATTTTCTTCTTTCTCATCCTCTTCCATCCGCCAACTGTGCTCATATACCTGGTAAGGTGGACATGCTGGGAACTCCACTGAGTTGTCCCCACAAATTTTATAATTCATCACGTACATCTCCAATTGAGCAACCTGAAAATTAGTGGTGTGATCATATTGACATTTATTTTGCCAATCTAAATGCATCAAATGGTCAGTAATATCGTAAAATTTAATCTGAATAATGGTGATGTCATTCTCCAGCGTCTTCAATCTCTCTGACATAGAAGCTAAACTAGTGGAGGGACAAGTTTGATAATAAGAAGTGGAAGGCTTAGAAGAGGAAGAAGGCTGAGAAGAACTCGTTCTGTGCCCAAAAGTAGCGTGCTTACTATATAAATTCACATTGGCCTTGACAAGGTTTTCCACAGATGAAACAGCTTCTCCGATCCCTCAGAAGTAACTCTTGAATGCTGATAAAGGACAAAAATAGTGGAAGGATGTTCGAACTCTAAAGTGGGTCTCCCCTTCGTAACATTGAGAATGGAATAATAGATCAGAGTTCCTATATCTATAAATTTCATTGTTTGGATGTAATAGTTGAGAGCAACTCTCTCTCTCGTAGCCTCACTCAAATTGGTGGGGGGTAGGAGCTTGGCCGAAATGAAGTAGTGCCAAGATTTGGAAGGTTCATTTAGTTTAGAAGAAGAAAAGTTCAACTTATTGCCATTCCTCACCTTTCATGCCCCTCTCCCATTGGTCAAGAATCTGTTGATCAAATCTAACTTGAATTTGTAGGCACAAAACTAGGGTAAAAATTCCTAGGGACATCTGCCCACGAAAATAATGCATTAATTCGCGAAGAAGAGATATACATATGCTTCTTCCTCACAAATACTGAATCGTCAGAGGCATCAGGGAGGATGGCATAAAATTTCCTGACCACAGAAATCACTGCTACAGAAGTATTGTAGCAAAAATTCTCTCAGTTATGCCGAACAATAATACTTTCTAACGCTTCCTCATGGCTAATGAATCCCCTTTTAGCTATCAACTTCTTCGACACTAAAAACTCATTGTAACGCTCCTGAGCTTTGGAGCTTACAAACTTCTTTTTGTCAAAAGAGGACTTGGACTTGCCTCATTTTATTTTGGGAGCCATAGGAAAGTAACAACAATGAAAATTCAAAGGAATGAGGCTAAGAATTGATGTGGATGCAAACTATATGCAAGTTATGAGTTAAATTAAGATTCTCTGCAAGAAATTCCCAATTCCACCGTTTCCATAAAAAATTTTAAAAACTTCCGAATGGGAAGAATAAGCATAGGGAGCAGATTTTACCTCATGGAAGTGATTTACCCTCACCAAATCTTCAAGAATCGAGCAAAAATGGAAAGCAAAGGGGAACCCTAAGTCTCATCTCTCAGCCGTTGAAGAAGGATCGGGGAGGAGGTTTTGCGGAAATGACCTAAATCGGGCCGGTTTAGGCTATTTTGTCGAGTAGGTGGAAGCGACGACTAGGCGCTGCGATAGTAGCTCCTATGCGCTACTCTGCTTATCTTGGCCCCTTGGCGCTTGATTTTATCGGCGCCAAGGTGCCAAATCTGCTTCTGACACTTTGGCGCCAGGGGCCTGGTGTCTATGTACCTGACTCAGATTTGGTCCTAGTATCTTAATTTGCAATATTTTATCCTCTTGAAGTCCTTAATCACACATATTAAACACTTATACACTATCTTATGCTAAAGATAATTGAGGATTACTCATCCCCCTTCTCATCATATCTTTCTACTCTATTTTTAAATCTCCAATAGAATCTTCTTCTATTGACTACCGAGTGCTTTACACATTTTTGTAAAGATATTTAAGTCCAAATAACATCTTTACTATTGGCTTATGTGTTGCCAACCTTTAATTACTATAATATCCAATAAAGTATGTACTTCTGTCATTTAATGAAAAGATCATCCACATGCTCCTCTTATAGTTGGTCTACCAAACCATCACGATAGAATAACATATTAAGAAGTAAGAAATAAAGAATTGAGATGGATCTATTCTATTCTTATACATGTCTTCTGTAAATCCTTATGTTCGATTGAGAACTACGGCATAGAGGACTTGGTTGATGCTACCACCACAAAAGACATACTAAAGTCCAACCACAACGAGAAGACTAAGGATTCACTTACCTCAATTCACGCGGTCCTAATCAAATCAAAGCACTCACAAACCTAAACATTAACACAAAAATACAAATAATGCACACAATGACAAACAAAAATCACAAACATAAATACAAACTTAAGTTGTTTCCCAAGAAGTTAGTTTAATGTTCACAGATCGACGAATCCAGATATTTACTCAGGTTGACCCTACATTAAAATCTCTTTTAACATCAGTCTCTCCCATCCTAAATTGAACTCGATGAAATTGGTAAATGGTCCCGACCACCCGGACTTAAATTTTTTTTGGAAATAATTTTAATCGTGTATTAAACAATAAAACCTCCTCTCCAGGCTCGAAATCTTTTCTAAGCATCTTTTGATTGTGCCACATTTTCATTTTCTCTATAAATTCTCACATTTTCATAAATTCTTGCTTAATTTCATCGAGTTCATTTAACGGTAGTAATCCTTTATCACTAGCTTTATTCATATTGTAATTGAACTTTTGAACAACCCAATAAGATTTATGTGGTAATTTTACTGGTAAGTGACAAATTTGCCAAATATGAGTATGTATGAAGACATTTCTATATGTGTTTTATAAGCAGTTCTATAAGCTTACAATGCATCATTTGATCTCAAAGACCAGTTATTTCTATTAGGATTGATAGTTTTTTTCTAAAATATTTTTAATTTCTCTGTTAGATACTTTTGTTAAACCACTTCGTTGAAGATGATATGCTGTGACAATCCTATGTTTAATTCCATACTTTGTAACTAATGTCTCAATTTTTCTATTCCTAAAGTTGCTCCCCCGGTCACTGATGATTACTTTAGACATACCAAATCTTCTGAAGATATTCTTTTTAGGAATTTCTTTGCACTTTGAATATGATAATTTGGAAGAGTTGCTGCCTCAATCCATTTTTAGACGTAGTCTACAACTATCAAAATATATAAATTCTCTAACGATGGTACAAAAGAGACTCATAAAGTCTACATCCCAAATCTTAAAAATTTCAATCTCCAAAGTAAAATTAAGTGACATTTCATCATGCTTAGAAATATTGCATACTTTCTGACGTCTATCACAAGTTTTAATATATTCAGTCACATCTCTAAATAAAGTAAGCCAATAAAATCCAGATTTCATAGTCTTAAAAACAGTTCCATCGATTCCAAAATACTTTCAAATTCAGAATCATGATATTTCTTAATAATTTCAAGGGTTTCTTCTAAGGGTACACATCTTCTAATCACCTCATCCTTACATTTTCTATAAAGTTATGGGTCGTCCCATCAGTAATATCTGGCGTCATGGATGAATTTCTATATTGTTTTGAAGAACTTTGACCATGATGTCTTATGGCAGTGGGTTTATATGCACTTTTTTGGGTGTATTAGTTTTGAAGAACTTTGACCATGATGTCTTATGATTGCAAGCATGCACATTCTTTTAAGTATGATAGACAAGTCTAGCACTCCCCATAATTGTCGATTGCGGATAGCTGCCAAAATTTTAGTGAATTGAGCTTGCAAAGGATTGGTTAAATGGAAAAACCGAGAGTCTCATTACCATAATGTGACAAACATTACAATGAGAACACAAAAAATAATATAAAATATATGTTCAAAATATTGTATATATCGCAACAAATGAAATGAAAAGAACAAAAAATTGAGGACTGATAAGAACCTACTAAAGATTTGATATCTTTCCAACAAAGATAAAAATAATATTTTAACGTTTAGACTGCTATAAGATTAAAGGGATCCAAACTGAATACAAACATGACTTGCACTTGACTTACAAGGTATGTGCATTGGACTTAAAAATCCACTTTCAAACAAGCTCAAATAAGACTTACAGCGGTTTTATAGTGAACTAGATTATATGTCAACGTGGATGAACAAGACTTCACTGAAAATTCAAAATAAAACGAACTGAGGACTCCATGCAAACAAACAACACAATGAACCCCTCCGCAACACATGTTCGCAAGCAAACTAAATGTGATCATTTAAAGCAATCAAGGATTTTTTTTTTTTTATACATCTTAATGACTTATTTGCACAAATAATCCAATAGTGAGAGCTCTAAGTCTTGCATTTACATCATGAGACAATATACAACATAAATACAATTTCATGAAAGTCGTATCAATACTTTTGAAACTTGTGCAAGTATATCATATAATTTCACCAAAAACTGTGCAAAAAAATGGAGCAAATGTATTAGCAATTGTGCAAGTGCATTAAATGGTATACACATCGTTCAAAAGATATATTGAATTGGTAAAAAATCAACTCTTGCGCATTGACTCCGATAAACACACAAATATCTAAGCCTAAAATTTGAATGATTCGTGCATTAAAGCGAAATCTATAGGTAGTGTTTAGCTAAAATTTAATTTGCCTTCTAAAAATTTGACCCATAATTTAGTATATTTTTGTTTTAGCGAGATTTGAAGATTTTATATATAGAAATCATGAATGATGGCTGTTAGAAAGACAGTTACCTCTTAATTTTTTTAAGTAATAACATTAATAGAATCCCCGATAGTAAAAGGTCATCCTCTTATAATACTATACAATAAATAAATATGTTTCTCTTGTTTAATTGACAATAAAATATTAAAAAAATTAATTTATCTACCTAATCATCTTCTTGCAAAGCAACAAATCCTTGACAATGTTTATTTTAAATAGGAGTAAACATTGTTAGACTGACATAACCCTACTACAACATTTGGATTATTTTTATCTTACAAAACTACCTCCCAGTACCTTACCATATGCATCCATCAATCCTAAAAAAGAAATTAGAAGATAAGCTTTTTTATTTCATGCTTTTGTACCCTGGCCCATGCAAGATCAACCATGGCAGAGAAATACAGCTCTAAAGGAGCTCCATATTAATGATTGACACTGGAGTAGCCTTTGACACCTGGTGCTTCAAGTCGAAGCTATAGGATTCACATAGGGGAAATCCGCCTTTTGCCACTAACTCCTTGAAAGCATTCTGAGAAAATTATCTGTTTAGCATTATACATTTATGAGGCAATAGAATCTTCTCTTCCTTTTTAATTTTAAATGAGCAGTGATCTCAATGAAATGTTGTTTTGCATAGGGGTTAACTTTCAATTTTTTCTATAGTTACTTAAAAAATGGACCGTTTGAGCAATAAAATCACAAGTCAAACAATTTAAACTGTTAAACTTTGTATAATAAGTTTACTTCATGATTGCATCATTTTTTAGTTAAAATGGTAAAATACATCAAATAATGGAAAAAAATGTGAAAGTGAATTTACATTTTCCTAACATACTTCTCTGTCAGCTTTTTTATAATGACCACCTCCTTTTGCTTGTCTAGAAATGCACTGTTTCATCCTTATTTTTAACCCCCTACATAATGAATGATGCAAGAACCAAACCAAACTAGATAGTTCAACTACACAAACTAGGCTCGATGCAACTCACCTTTATTTTAAGTTGACCCATTATAACTACAAAAATTGAATATTTTTATTTTGTTAACAACTTGTTGATAGTTTCATCACTGTAGGAAAGATAAATCATTTTGTTTCACCTGTTCGCTGTCATAATAAGTTTTAAATTGTATTTTTTGCTCTTTTTATCATCTTCTTTTTTTGGTCTTTGATTCCTGTTCGGTAGACTTTTATGATGTATCATGGGTTTAACGTATTGGTTAAAATTCTTGAAGTTTGTGAATAAATTGGTGTTCATGAATCCACAGATTAAGTAAAAATTTATTTCAATAATTGGAAAACACTTTGTCCTGTGTTGTCTTTCAAATAAGTTTGGACAACACTCCTTTGTGGCCATCTTGCTTCAAGGTTTTATACTACCTGCCATTGTGCCATGTCCACATAACTTTATAGACCAATTGTCACCATTAGCTCAATAAGGGAGAAGATATTTTTTTTTATTCTTCAAGCTTTGAGATTTCATAACTTTTTTGTGATCTTTTCAGGGAGAAGGCAAAGCATTTTGTGCTGGTGGAGATGTTGCAGAAGTTGCGCATTCAGTTGATGAATGTACCATCCTGTCATTCCCAAGAAAACACCTTTATTTAATTGCCCGTGTTTTATTTTGGTTGATTGTCTAACTATGAAAAAAAGAAACCCCTTTTCATCCAAGTTTTCTTAGTTTATTTTGCTTAAACTCAGGTTATAATTCATGCTTAGTAGCTAGAGTAATCTTCTAAGAAGCTTTTGCTAGTTGTTTCGGACAATTGTTGCTCACTGCATTGCAAAAGAGCTACACTAAATTACAAAGATATAAATATTAATTAGAGACTCCTACTTATTAAAATTTTCTATACCTTGTTTCTACCCTATTATTCTAACATATTACCATCTTGGTGAAAAAGGTCACTGGACTAATGGTGCAATTTTTTTCTGGAATGAGTTTAGATTGAATTATCTGATTGCAACTTACAGCAAGCCTCAGGTGAATCACAACACATACAGCAGATATCATCTCTTCTTGCTATTTTCTTGTGACTTCCTTGCTACATTTGATTTATGCTAGTTTTACATAAATAATGGCTGAAGGTTTCTCTCCTCAATGGAATTGTGATGGGAGGCGGCGCTGGTGTTTCCATACATGGTAGATTTCGGGTGGCTACGGAGAAAACAGTATGGTCTTTTTGACTTGTATTTGGAATGGAATGACTTTTTTTCCTGCATCAAGCTATATACAACTTAAAGTATCAGTAATCTACTTATGTTTTTTTCTTCAAAAAGTTGTTTTATTGGTCATGCGTGCTAGAAGTAGTGGCATGGTGGGTTAGAGATTTTTAGAAAGGTGTGTCAATCACACACTTCAATCATATGTTGGGGGAAAACACACACAAACCTGAGAGTAAAAGTGAAAACATTTGAGAGAATTAAAACACCATATGAAATACACCAGAAATAAAAACGAGTTATTTATGTTATTCACCTCCTCAAGAGAGACTATACTTGAAGTCTCTCATCATACTGAGAAAGTTCTAGAGTTGGTTTGTTTTCTTTTGAGCGATACACAAAAATTGGTGCGGGGCATACCGCGCGACAATTCCCACAACAGAAAGCACATCCCTCTTTCATGCCTGGACCAAACTGGTCCTGGTTTTTTTATTGTTGTGGTGTCGGTTGATCCTCTTGAGCCACTCATAATTATCTTATTACTATATATTTGTTTTTCTAATATTTTAGGTTTAATTTTTTATTTGTTTTCTATCGGGAAGTCATCGACGTCTTCAGTTTTCTCTTCTAGAGGCTGAGTGGTGTTACGGTTGCATCTCATTCCGAGGTGATGATTATCCTCAACTTTCCCTTCCTCCACATCTTTTACTCTACTTCCACTGTCCCCATACCTGCTGCAGCCACTCGGAAACAACCCTCCTTGGATGTTTTTCTACAGTCCACCTTGACGCCGCCTTTCAAACCTCACACTCCTCCCTTCCAGCTTGCGACTGCCTTACAGGAACCCCATTTCCCCCTTCCACTTACTGCCTACGCCCCTAAAGAACCCTCCATTCTCACTGCCATCGCAGTTCCAACTCTCCGTGTTCATTGCTGCTGCTTTCCATACACCTCCTATTGTTGTCATCATCTCAAATAGCTGTCCCGCGTTGATACCTTTCGCATGCTTGCTATCTGAAACCGAAGAAACCATTGTCTAACTGTTTTTGCTTGCCAAACACCTCGTTCACCATCCTGTCACCTTTCAAACCCTCACCAATCATCACAATCACCCTGAGATCCACCCTAGTTGAGTTTGTGTTATCATTTGTTGCAATTTCAGATTTCCTATGAGTTGTGTTTGCTGTTATTTTCTATTTAGTTCAACAATAATATTTGGTTTTCTCATTCTTGTTCGTTAACTGCAGTATCATTGGCTATCAGAGCTAATATAACCCTACTAATATTCTAGGGTTACCTAAACCCCCTACCTCACCCAAAATTTTTGTTTCCCTTCCGATATCACACTCATACACCCTATCCCACCCGCTTACAGCCAAACCTTAATTATGCCACCGAGGAGATAAGTGTTGGACGCCGATCAATATTTTATCATGAAAGAGATACAAAAACTTCGTCGAGTGCTACAACAACTTGATGAATTTGAGGGAAAAACTCAGTGAAAGGTCACCGTCGGCTGTGATAGTGAGATTCGAGAAGGAAAGCGCGAAGAGCATTTGAGTCCCTTCAATAGGTATGATTTCAATGAAGAGAATGATTGACCACTATGTTTCGGGATTCAATATCAGAGAAAGCAAGTGGCTGTTAGAGGATATAGAAACTTAAAAGTGAAAGTTGATAACCAGATTTGGAGGGAAGAATGAATCCGGATGACTTCATTTAGTGGCTGCAGACTATCGAGAGAATCATTGAATATAGGTATGTGCCAGCTGATAGAAAACGAACTTACTCAGATCAAGATGAGGAAAAGTGTTTTGTTGTGGTGGGAGAATCTGAAGAGGTAGAGACGGAGAGAAGGATGGGACACGATTAGTGCCTGGGAAAAAATGAAGAAGGTGATGCAGGGACAGTACCTACTCCCATACTACTTATTGCAAGGATATTTTCTTGAAACTCCATCACTTGCATTAAAGGGTAATGTCAGTGGAGGAGTACACAATTGAACTTATGTAGCTTAAGTTGAAATATGAGCTGCAAAGATAGAGGAGCATACGATAGCCAGGTATTTGAGAGGCCTAAAACTCTCCATCAACAATGTGGTCAAGCTACAAATTTATTGGATAATGAGTGACGTTTGGACCTTAGCATTAAAGGTGTAAAGATATCAAATGCAGCGCATACAACACCTCCATTCAGAAAGCCACCCATAACTTGAGACATCAACAAGAGCACGCTTAAGGGACTTGAGAAGATTGGTCAAGAGAATGACAGAGTTGTCCAGAGCAAGAAGAAGCCTGAGAAGAGTAGTAAACTCAGTACAATTTCAGCTAATAAATGCTTCAGATGTCATGGGCATGGAGACATCACCCCTAGTTGTTTGACGAATCGAGTTGTTTCCTTCACCAAAAAGGGTGTCGTGGAGGAAGTGAGCGATGAAGAGGCAACTAAAAAACATGGAGAGTGCCAAATTTCACCAGATGAGGGTGAGATGCTTGTGGTTCGATGGGTCCTTCAGACGAGGTGCGGGGGAGTAGCAGTGGCTTCGCCATAACATATTTTACACCAGTTAGATTGTGAAAGGAAATGTATGCAACTTCATCATCGATGGAGGTAAACGTAAGAATGTGAAATCCACACTGGTGATGGATAAGTTGAGTCTCACGACTCAAAGACATTTCTGATCCTATTCCCTGACTTGGTTGAAGGAGAACAAGGTCAACATTGACAGGATTTGTCTTGTGGAGTTTTCTATTGGGAATCAGCTACAGGGTCAGGCGTGATGCGTTGTGTTGCTCATGGATGCCTGACACATCCTGTTCGGGAGACCGTGGTAGTTCGATTGTAGAACTCAACATGATGGATTTAAAAAATCCTACTTTTTCACAAAGGATTGGAAGCACATTGTCTTATCTTCTATGGAGACCGAGGTTACTGGTGCTTTTGCCAGCAAAGAAGCGCTAGTTGTATTGGTTTGGTGATGATAATGAATAATGAAATAGAAGAAATGATCTTCGACATAAGGCAACCACTATGGAAATAATTTCAGGATATTTTAACTGACAGTTTGTTGCCAAAGCCGCCACTGTTTCGGGGAGTTCAGTTTGTCCTCACATAAGATAGGGATGAGCCAACCTTGGGCTATCTTTGGAACACCCTACAATGTATACTTGGCACCAAGTTCCAGCTCTGTTCAACATAGTACCCTTAGTAGTTGGATTGGTATGGATGGCTACTCACAATTGGGGAAACCTTCTTAGGTGTTTTGTGAAACAGTGCAAACAACAATGAGACCTATGTGCTCATATCGACACATCAACACTGGGAAGCTATAGTAGCTCCACTATCTTTAACGTGGTTGATTTGACTCCATACTACAAAGCGATAGAAACTTTGACGGATAAAGTCAAACTCTGCCAATCCTGGGAGATTAATGTGAGGCATACTAAGCGGGAATTCTCTCGATAGAAAGCCCGGCCCGCTTTCGTGCTTGGACAAAATCAATTTGAGTTTTTTTGTTGCTTTGGAATCGGTCGGTCCTCTTGGGCCACTCCAAGTTATCCTATTACAATATATTTGCTTTTATGATGTTTTAGGTTTAGTTCTTGGTGCGTTTTTTATCGGGATGGTTGTCTGCGTCTCTGATTCATTCTTCTAGAGTTGTATTCAAGGGTGATTGATGCTTCGGTTGTACCTCTTTCTAAACGATGGCTATCCTCAAATTTTCCTTCCTCTGCATCCCTTCCTTCCGTTGTCATCGTCACTGTACCTGCTGCAATCGCCCAGAAACAACCATCTTTCGTTTTTTTTTTGCAATCTACCTTGTCATTGCCTCCCAAACCCCCACACTTCGACCGCCTTCCAGGAACCTCATTTCCCCTTTCTCCTTGTTGCCAACAACCCTAAATAGCCCTCCATCCTCTTTGTCATTGTCGTTCCAGCCTTTAATCTTCAGTGTTGATGCTTTCAGCCATCCCCCTTTGCTGTCATCATTTCAGTAAGCCGTCTCATGTTGATAACTGCTGCTAGATAGCTGTTCGGAACCCATGAAATTGTTAGCCTTGTTGTTTTCTTCTTGCCAATCTCCTCGTTTACCATCTTGCCATCTTTGAAACCTCACCGATCACCACCATCAACCCGATATCCACCCTAGTTGAGTTTGTGTTATCATTTGTTGTAATTTCAGATTTCTTATGTGTTGTGTTTGTTGTTATTTCCTATTTCATTTGTCTGGTTGTAATTTTCTATTTTTTTCAACACTAATATTTGGTTTCCCTTTGTTGTTGGTTAACTGCGGTGTCACACACACACATACATGCATACCCCATATTTATAATATAATCCTTATAATTCCGGTGTCACACACACACACACACACACACAAACTCCATATTTATAATATAATCCTTATTGATTTTTGAAAGAAGCAAAAAACATTTGTGGCAAAACCTTGGGGGCACACCGGATGTATGCAACAGTGGCAGCAAAACTTTAGGTTCAAGTTACAGGACTTGTGCCTGACCACATCTTGTTGGATGTCTGTAACCTCTATTCACTGTTGATTACCTTGCTGAAGTTACCTTCTGTCGGGGCCTTGTTTCTGTCTTACTTTCTATTTAGCAAAAGATAAACACCTCTCTGTGCATAACTCCATCGTCATCAGCTTTTGCTCAGTAACCAATTTCACCGCCGCACATGATCTTAGCCTCCCTTCATGTAGTTAGTCAATGTGGACTAAAGCAGCTGAATGACGACATACCTGTGTACATAATTCCACCATCATCAGTTTTTGCTTAGTCACCAATTTCACCGGCGCACATGGTGAGGAGTACCTTCATCTAGTTAGTCAATGTGGCCTTAAGCAGTTGCATGACGACATGTAACAAATGCAACCCAACATTGGTCTGTGTTTAGCCATCAACAAGCCTCTCTACAATATGGAAGACCTCTCCTTTTTCCATTCCATGATTGTCAGGGAGAATTGAGAGTTACTCTTCATGCTTAGACCTTTGACCCTTTTGGTAGATTTAATGAGATGATGGAAGTGGTGAATGTACTAATAATTTGATAGCTTGATTTTAGCAACTATTATTCACCAGATTTGGGAGAATATACTGATCATTAGTCTGTAATTTAGTAGTGATTTGAGGAATTACATCTCTACAGCATAATAATCATTTATTGGGAGATTAATTTTCATTTTGCAATTTCAAGCGAAACCTTCTGCGTAACAAATTGTCTCAATTAAATTTGACTATTTATTGAGGTTTTGTAGTGGTTTAGTCCCGTTAAACATTTCAGCCTTCACATCCTTTGTTTTGGTTGTTATGTTGCTCTTTGATCCTAAAATATACTCTCTTGTAACGCCAATACATCATTTTGGAAACTTCTACTTGACAAAAACATCATATCACGTGATTCCTCAGATACAAGAAATTCATTTCATAATTGCTCTGGATATTCTGATGTTTAATGTCATATAAATGGTAATATCTTTCTTTCACATAAAATTTCCGTAGCATCCTGGGTCTTCCATGAATAAATTTAGAAGGTCAAAGCATAACCTTCTTTACCTAGTTGCCTGATTAAAATTATTTCATTTTCAATATAATATTGTGCCTCATATTTTGAAGCTTCCGGGCTTTCTCATTATCAACATTGACTTGCACATCACCAACTTCCACAACGCTTCAGATTTCATCATTAGCAAGATGAGCCTCCCATAATCTCATACAGAATAGTTAGTGATAAAATTTTTAAATGGAGTTTATTGAAAAGATGCACCTAAGCATAGGAGCCAAGGCTTTGTAATGCTATTTTACATTAATGACTAATGTATTGTAGATCCTTTCACTTGCAACATTCATATGTCCTCTATATTTTTGTACTTTATGTATTGTTTCTTTATGGACATCTTATTTTCATATGGATTGTCTTGCCACATTGTTACGTTGTATCACTGCAATCTTTGGATTGACTTGTCATCTGAGATTTGGGATACCTTATTATTGCCTCTCCTTGCATTTTATCTTTGACTCTCAAGATACATAGCAGTAGAAGGAACCTTATCATATTTCTCGTCTTTGGATGTGCTCACTCAAGATGACAAGTTTAAAGAAGCAATTGCGCTCAACTGAATTGTGATCAAATTCATTGCCTTCGATCATTATGAGACTGAAAAGCTCTCGTTAGATATACATTGTTTAATGTTGAAGGCTTCTCGTACCTGTATAAAATTGCGCTCGTTAGATATACATTGTTTAATGTTGAAGGCTTCTCGTACCTGTATGATGAATCTTTATTATGCCTGATGTGGTCTGCTTGTGTCATTTGTGAAAGACATACATCCCCCAATGTTTATCGATCAAGGAGATCCCAATTTTTTTGACGCATGGTATTGGACTTCAGCTCAAAGAGAGGTAAGCACATCTTTTTTGTAAACGTGTAATCATCAATCTACATCTTTCAACTATCGAGTTCTCAACCCAGAAAATTTATCGGTACTGACCTTCCAATCTTCTATTGCTCAAGTCTATTCTGTAGCTTAACCAAACTTCGATATCATTTGTCGAATAAATACTCAAACCCTAAAGAAATAATGAATGAAGCCCAGGGAATTAAAATTTGCAAGAGAACGCTCCACAGGGACAGGTGTTTACTTGGTCCACTTATGTGCATTTATGTTTACGATTGTTTAGAAAGATATTTTCCTCACAAGATTAGAGCTAAAAACTAAGTATATTATTTGTTCAACTAACTATTTTGTTTATTTCATTTTAATCATGGCAATTAGGATTTTTATTAAAAACCCAAGATGACGTATCAGGGTCATCTTGGGTTTAATCATGAACATCTTCTTGATGCTGGGGATATTGATAATCCAAGTTCTTGTTATGTTCAGCACAGAAGAGCTTATGGACAACAGTATTCAATTTCTATATGCCGAAGAAAAAGAAATAACAAGAAAATATACAATATCATGCTCCAAGTTAGATGATTTTATTGTGACCCTGGGCTTTTTTCCTTATTTTGGACGTGTTTATTCATTTTATTTTTAGTTACTATTTTCATCTAACGATGCTTTGCTGTTGCCATGTGCTGTACTTCTTTCATTGAATAATAATAAGTCTTGGTTTGCTTAAAAAATAGCTTTTATTTCATTTATTTTCTCAAACTTTTTTCTCTTTCTTTTCCTCTCTCTTAAATCCCTCCTTTTATCTTATATCTCTATTATTTTGCTTTTTCTCAAAGCAAACTTCAAATACATTAAAACAGTTAAAATACCAGAAATATGTAGAAAAATATTCAAAGCTCATGATAAAGATTGTGGCCATGCTCTTAGATGAATCTCGATGAAAGATGGATAATTGCATTAAAGGCCAAGACAATGCTTAGGAAAGATGGAACTAGTGTGCAGAACGATGAAGCATGGCCAAGGGAGAGGCAAATATTTATTGATTAGAATAATAGCACTGAGACATAATATTTCTATGGTAACTCTCCAATGTTCCTTAATTGTTGGAAACCATCATGCCCTTTCTGTAAATTTCTTTCAAACATCTTCTACATTGATTAAACCATGTCCACGCTAATCCACCTTGATAAAAAGATGGTTACAGTTTAAAAAAATTTTTCATTACAATTATTTTAGAAAAATAAAATGTATGATTCCATTGGAAATATGGAACAAATATTCCGTTTGGAGATCTACATCCGGACTTCAATCGCATATTGACATGTGGTCTGCCTCATTTGGGACCCACATATAAAGCAAATATTTTACTTTAGCTCGACAACGTGTTGACATTCTACGATGGAGCCCGATGCAGCCTGAAACGTGCATAATCCAAATAAATAGATAAATGATGCAGCCCGACCCGACCCTAAGCTATACGATGTGGGTCGAAATTTCAAATACTCTCATGTGCTCGCCTGCATTCTCCTATGCAATAGGATCCTCGATTGGAGAAAAGTTTATCTGTACGGTTTGTTTGAGCAAGATTGAATTTTTGAACGAAAACACTGAGCTTGTAGGTTTTTGAGTGGAGATTGCATGAGGGTTAAAGACTTCATTCCTATTTCGAAGACTACCATGATTACTCTTGGATTGGTAATAAACAAATGTTGTATTTTAATATTTTCTTCACATGTTTCTTTCATAGGTAATGAATTTCGCACATGAATATTAACTTAAATAGTATGAGGATACAAAGAGGAACAAAACTAATTTTCAAGAAACTATCTTATGTACTTATATTGTTTTAAAAAAAAAGTATTAAACTATTTTAAGAAGTTTGGTTCCATATATTAATATTTTCTTAATGAATTTTGTTTGAATCACATGAGGCTACAAAGATGATACAAAGAAAGTAGAATCCTATTTTTTGAAAGTAGTTTTTGTAGTGATCTTGTTTTGTTTTAAGCAGTGTATTATATTATTTTAAATATGTTTTGTTCCATATATTAATGATCTTTTAATGAACTTTGCTTGAATTGCATGATGGAACAAAAAGTGTGCACACTAATTTTTCAATGATAAAGCTTTTTTAGTCCTCTAGTTTTATTTTAAACAGTGTATTATTTATTTTATGCATTTTTGGATCCATTTATTTATATTTTTTCAATTAATTGTCTTTTAAGCATGAAAATACAAAGAGGGCACAAACTTATTTTCAACTTTAAATTTTTAATAGTCCTTTGATCTTGTTTTAAACAATGTATGATGCTATCTTAAGCTTTTTTTGCTCCATATATTAATATTCCTTATGACTATTTTTTAAGCATGAGGGTATAAAGATGGTACAAGCTTATTTTTCATTTATAAAACTTTCTAAGCCCTGTTTTTTTTACGCTTTTTTTGTTCCATATTTTGATACTTTTAATGAAATTTATTTCTTAAGCATGAGAGTACAAAGAAGTTATAAATATATTCTTTAATGAATAAGCTTTGTAGTACTATTGTTTTATTTTAAATAATGTATAATGGTATTTTAGACATGTTTTGTTTCTTATATATATGATTTTTCAATGAATTTTATTTTTTAAGTATGAGGGTACAAAGAATGCAAAATTATTTTTCTATAATAAAATTTTTGTAGTCATCTAGTTTATTTTTTTAATTTATTATGTTATTTTATGAATGTTTTGTTTCATATATTAATATTTTTAATGAATTTTATATTTTAAGCATGTGGGTATAAAGATGGTACGAACATATTTTTCATGAATTAAACTTTTGTTGTTTAGTGTTATTTTTAACAATATATTATGTTATTTTAAGAATCTTTGATTTCATCTTTGTTTTAGCATCTTTGTTGTTTAGTGTTATTTTTAACAATATATTATGTTTGTGAGAATTTGGTGTTAGTTTGATTTTTTAATTATGCTTAGAAGTGTTTATTTGAGTCAAATAGAGGTTGACGTAAAGCGGTACGGAGCAGATTTCCATAGAAACCGAGATCTAGCAAAAATACGCTCTGGCGCATGATGCGCCAACTTACAGATTTGGCGCGTAATGCGCCAGATTTGGCGCATGATGCGCCAGATTTGGCGCATGATGCGCCAGATTTGGCGCATGATGCGCCAGATTTGGCGCATGATGCGCGCATGATGCCCAGATTTGGCGCATGATGCGCCAGATTTGGCGCATGATGCGTCAAAGGTCCGAACACGTCAGATTGGCTAAAAACCCCGCAAAATCGCACAAAAACCTCCATTTTTGCCTCTTGGTCGTCTTCCACCCCCAACCTTTAATCTAGGGCATCACATTGCGGGCTAAGGAGAAGGATTTGGAGGCAAAAAATCATAGATTTCTTCTTCTTTTAGTAAGAGCTTTACTTTAACTTAGATTTTTTTTTTTATTTCCATCATGGATTTTGGGAGATCCGAAAAATGAGATTTTTGATGAAAATTCTTGAAGAAATCTCATGGTGAAAAATTTCTTACCAAAAAATCTTGTTTAGTGAGTTAGATTTGCGATTTAGTAATTTATTTGGATTTTCGTAGAATCTTCGATGGCACCCCGCATAAAAAGAGGAAAAACGTCGGGCGAATTTGATGCTCGAAAGTTCGTTAATTTCATGGCCCAACACTATTAAAATACACAAATTGAAACTTGGAGATTGATCTAGGAAAGGGCGTTTGCGAACCCGGGAGGCGAGGTTGAAAGGTTGATTCTTGCCAGAAATTGTGAGTGATTCCAGAAATTGTTGATTCTTGCCAGAAATTGTGAGTGATTCTGCTACTTCACTGCTGTAGCGATCGTCCCGATGGTTCGGGAGTTCTATGCCAACCTAAGGTTCACTATGGAATATCATATTTTTGTGAGAAGTACGCAAGTTGAGTTTACCTTTGAAAGGATTAATGCGTTATATGGGCTGAGGAATGTCTTCCATGATGAATATGCCGCTATTATTATCACTGATTCATCACTGGAAGAAGTTATTGCCTTTCTGCTGATGGAAGAGGGGAGTGGAAGATAAAAAATAACAAAATAGTTAACTTCCCCGCTTTCATGTTGACGATTCAGTCCAAAGTATGACATCACTTCATCTTTGCCAGACTCTTACCTACAAATCATCTTGCTGATGTTACAAAGGATCGAGCTGTGTTGAACTATTGCATTCAGAACATGAATACAATAGATGTTTGTGCGCTTATAGTTCATCATGCTCGGAGTATTGTTGGTAGTGCTACTGCTGGAGGCTTGAGATATCCTGCCCTGATTTTCACTTTATGTGAACAATCAGGAGTTGAATCCCATAGAAATGAAGAGAGATTACAGCCTCAGAATCTGATTGGGAAGCACATGATTCAAAGAGTAGAATCGTTTGTTGAGTCTAGAAGTGGAAGTAGGGATAGACACTCTACATCTGCTGCAGAGGCATCTACTTCTAGTTTTGCATCGTTGGAAGGTATTATGGACCAACTCATGATTCAACAATATGATATCATTAATATACAACATCAGTTGGCGAGATAGAAGCAAGAAATGCATATAATGATGAATATCAGCAGAGGAGAGTTCAACATTATATAGATTTTCAAAATGCTATGGTTAGACACTTCTTAAAATGACAATTAATCATTGATTTCAATTATGTAGGAGTAAGAGCAGCTTTGGGATAGACAGAAGGAGTTGTAGAGCTAGACCTCGACATTCTTCAGCAGCAATAGTAGCAAGTCTACCACTGCACAGTCTGATTTTGAGTTATGGATGTAGGCAACGAGGAAGAAAAAGGCGTCGCACTTTTTTTTGAGACTTGTTGAATTTAAGATTTTTATGTTGTGTTGTGGACCTGTAATTTGTAATAGTAATAGTAGACTTTTTACTTTTTTGTTTTTATTTTAGTATTTTCAGTTTGAGCTTGTTGAATGTGTAGTATTTTCAGTTTTTGTTTTTCAATTTTAGTATATCTATTTTAATTCCTAGGAACTTCTTTAGAATATGTTATGTTGTATTTATTAATTTAAAGTCTATATATAGTTTTACAGTTACTACCTCTAGTATAAAGAACCAATTTCATGTTCAGAATTCTTCTATAGGTTAGTTTTTATTTTTATGCATTTACCTATTTTCTTAACCAACTAAAATTTTGTTCTAAAATATTTTTAAAATCATTTAAAAATTTAAGTTTGGAGGAAAAGAAAAATTTCTTTTGAAATGGAGAAAACTAAATTTTATTTGTCTTTAAGTGACTATACTTTTTTTAAAATTAATTTAACATGGCCTGGGATATCAAAATTTAACTATAAATGACTATACTTATGTTTATAAATATTATAGTAAATTTAGGAAAAACGTTTTTTAATAATAAATGTCAATTCTAAAGTTACAGATATTTGGTATGATATGATAAGACTATGGATAAGACTATGTTTTTTGATAAGACTATGTTTTTCTATTTTAAGTAAAAGAAAATTGTATTTTTGAAGTGTTAAGAATTTTAAAGTTTCATGTAAGAATAAATGAATGAGACTTTATAAAAAATCATAAATTAGTATAACTTTATTAAGTAAGGAGAGGTGTTGAGTTTTAACTTTAAGAAGAGGATAGTGAAGTTTAAAACTATTAAAGATTATCCAGATACAGTAATCCTCACCTGAAAAAGGAAAAAAAAATTAAAAAGATCCTAAAAAAAAAAAAAAAAAAAAAGAAAAGGAAAAGAAAAAAAATGGGTGAGGAGAAGCTTGGGGAGATGCCTAATCAAAAATTGGCTTCACTTGAATCAACTTAAGGAAGGAGCTTTATTACATTTTCTAAACTTGTATTGAAGTATTAGTAGCATTCATAGTTAAATTTTCATGAAGTTCTTTTTCATATGAATGTTCTAAATGTTCTTAGCAGGATAAATTGTAATTATTCTTAAAATGGATAGAGATTCAAAAATCTTAAATTTGATTACTAGATATTCTTAGTATTGGAGTTTGAACTTAAGTTATTAAAGGTTTTTCTTAATTTTTGCTATTCTATTTATTGAACTAAAGTATAGAAGTGATAAGTTAATCTCTATCCTAAAGTCATATGCTTTAATGTAATAAATGTGTCACTTGAGGAAAAGTAACATTTAAGTTTGGGGGATTTTGATACATAAAAATAATATACTGTTTTAAGTACCCTTTTTATGCCTATTTTTGGTGATATTGTCTTTTAAAGAAAGATATTTTTGTGTTTTTGTTGCAGGTATACCATTTTTAGACATTTGGCGAAAAAATGACAAAAGAAGCAAAATTTGGAGCAAAAACAATCAATTTTGGGGTTTGGACTCATGATGTGCCAAAATCCATAGCGCTGACGCATGATGCGCTAGATGCGACCTTTTCAAATTAAGGGGGTTTGAGACGAATTTTGCGCGAATTTTCAAAGGGACACTTGTTCTAAATAACCTATGGAGTGATTTAATGCATCTAGACTCTTTGGAAGGTTCTAATTTGAAGAGATTTGACTTTTTGATCAAAGAGACACATCTTTTAAAATCAAAGGTTTGACTTTTGAATTTTAAAGGAAAATTGAAATTCTTTTTAGAGGAGGCAGCCCAAAATAAAATCAAGTTGGAGAAAAACTTCAAAGGGGGGGGGTGAAAAAAGATAAGTGGCTTGAGAACTAAGAGGGAGAGATAGAGAGAGAAAGTCAAGGACTTGGAGATTGTCTTCTAGGGATGTAAGAGGAGAGGGAAGGTGAGATTTCTTCTTCATTACACTTCTAAGAGAGAATTGAGAGTGCTTGCAAAGAGAGAAAAACTTAGAGAGAACTTCTAGGGATTGTTTGGGAAGGATTGTGAGATAAGTTGTATTTTTCATTTCTTTTGTTTGTAAACTTATTTTTATATATGAAGTCCGTGTTTTATCGTAATGAAATTCTGAGTAGTCTTCTTTATTCTTTTCCCTACTTTGAAGAAATGATTTTTACTTTGAAGAAATGATTTTGTTATGATTTTAAATGTCGATAATTTGTGATGATTTGAACTCTGATCTTCATTTACTTTTCGATCTGACCAATTTAATTGTTAGAATATGTTGAGAAACATATATTTAAAAAAAGGAATATGATTTTTACAACAAAGGGAGAATGACATTTAATTTCGTGGGAGAGTATGTCATTCATGGGATTAGACGCAAATAAATAGGGAAATATATTTCGTTAAATGTAAAATTGGAAGATTTTAAGGTGACATATTAAAATCCCCAATTTGGTTCAGTTGATTGGAAATTAATGCGAGCATGTTAGCCCTCAGGTGAGAGAGTAGTGAGAGTTCTGGAGTGATAGCCAGTATCCTCCTAACTCAACCACAAAATTAGGGACCAAACTCTTGATTAGTCAATGTTCTTTATAGCGCTCGGAAGAGGGTAGAAAATATGTTTGCTCCTATTTGACACAAAACAGTTTTTAAATATATTTTTCAGCTCATTTCAATTTCTTCACAAGTCATATTTTCATTGTAAAGGGAAAGGGTATTTTCTCGTACTTAAACTTTTTGTCAACAAAAACCTTTGTTTTATATTAGCAATTTTGTTTTTTTTGTCAACAAAAACCTTTGTTTTATATTAGCAATTTTACTTTTGAAAGTTTAGCATCTAGCTTAACTGTTGTAGTTGTAAATCTGCATGTTTAGTAGCATTTCACTTGAGTAGTTTAACTTCAAACTTCGTACTTTACTTTGTTCTTATTTTTATTTTATTTTAAGAATAAAATATTAATAGCTAGCTTATATATATTTTCAGTTTCCCTGTGAGATCGATATCTAGGATTCCATTAGAGTCCTGTATTACTTGAACGATACGTATACTTGCGTTATATATAGAAGGGAATTGAGAGTCTAAAAGTGGTTTTAAAGATAAATTATTTTCATTAAAGTTAAATTATTATTTGGGTTACATTGCATATTTACATTGTTACATTGCATATTTATTATTAATTTAATCCCAAGTTTCCGCGCATCAATGATACAAAAGGATAGAATTTTTCAAGTCTTCTAGTTTTGTTTTAAACAATGTATTATGCTATTTTAAGTATATTTTCTTCATATTTTAATAATTTTTAAATAAATTTTTTCTTAAGCATGAGAGTTCAAAACCTATTTTATAAAAATAATACTTCTGTAATCCTCTAGTTTTATTTTAAACAATATATTATGTTATTTTAAGTATGTTTGATTCTTTATTTTGATGATTTTTCAATGAAATTTGTTTTTTAATTATAAGGGTACAAAGAGGGTATACAAACTGTACAAACTTATTTTTTAAAGATAATTTTTGTAGTCATCTAGTTTTATTTTTAGCAATATATTATGTTATTTAAGCATGTTTGATTCGAAATATTGACGGTTCCATGAATTTTATCTTTTAATTATGTGGGTACAAATATAGTACAAACTTATTTTTCAGGTATAAAATATTTGTTGCCCTCTGACATTGTTTTAAATATTGTATTATATTATTTTAAACACTTCTTATTTTATATATTGATGTTTTTTAATGAATTTATTTTTTAATCATTGAGGTATAAAGAGGGCACAAACTTCTTTTTCATGGATAGAACTTTTGTAATCTTTTAGTTTTGTTTTAAATCATGTATTAAGTTATTTTTAGCATGTTTCATTTCATATATTATTAATTAGTTTTTCAGTCAAATTTATTTTTAAGCATGAGGATACAAAGTGAGTAAAAATTTATTTTTTAATGATGTAACTTTTGTAAACATCTTCTCTTATTTAAACAATTTATTATATTATTTTATGTGTGTGCTGTTTCATATATTAATAATTTTTGTAATTAACTTTACTTTAAGCACAAGGGTACAACAACAACAAACCATTATGCCACTGTGGGGTCGGCTACAATGATCCTTTTTCTCCATTGCATCCTATTGAGTGTCATATTTTCATTTAATTCTAATAAATTAAGATCATTTTTTATACCATATGCCCAAGTCTTTCTACTTCTACCTCTGCCTTTATTAACATAAGTCGAATCTAAAACATCTACTTTACTAATCGGATCATCAGATGGTAAATGTACAAAGGTATAAAATTATTTTTTTAGGATAAAGCTTTTATAGTTTTCTAATTTTGTTTTAAATAATATATTAAGCTATTTTCAGCATGTTTGTTTTCTTATATTGATGAATTTTCAATGAACATTTTCTTGTAAGCTGATGGTACAAAGAGAGTACAACCTTGTTTTTCAAAGATAAAGTTTGTGTAGCTCTTTAATTTTTTTAAAATAATATAATATGTTTTCTTAATCATGTTTTATTCCATTCATTGATGTTTGTTACACATTTTATCTTTGTAAGTATGATGGTACAAAGACTATAAATATATTTTACAAGAATAAAGATAAGATAGTCTTATAGTTTTATTTCAAATAACGATTTTGTTATTTTAAGTATGTTTTGTTTCATATATTGATGCATTTTCAATGAACTTTATTTTTAATGATGATGGTATAAATATGGTACATATCTATTTTTTAAGGATAAAGTTTTTGTAGTCCTCTAGTTTTGTTTTAAAAATTTAGTATGCTATTTTAAATATTGTTTTCTATATATTGATGGTTTGTCAATGAACTTTGCTTAATCAGTGTAAAGGTTCAAAGATGGTATAAAATTATCTTTCAAGAAAATATATTATGCAGTCCTGTAGTTTTATTTTTAATAATCTATTACACTATTTTAAACAAATTTAGTTTCATATATTGTTGATTTTTCAATGATCTTTATTTAATCGACATGAGGGTGCAAAAAGGGTACAAACCTATCTTTCAATGATAGAAGTTTTGTAATATTTTTTTTATTTTATTTTAAACAATATATTATGTTATTTTATTTCATCTTCACTTATGCTTTTTTGCTTATATGTAATGACTTTGCCTAATATTGCTTATTTTGTGTATAGGAAAATATCTTTATTAAAGATTATCTGCAGATGTAGACATTCCATTATTAAAATAGTTTGGTATTCGCTGCTGAACACATGCTGAAGAAATTATTGTTATCATAAAAGAGTTGAACGCCTATAAATTCACTAAGTTGTCTACCTTGTTGGTACAGATTGTCTTGCTGGGATATTGATAGATATTTTATTTTATCGGTGGCACTTATATGAGCTTCAATTTCGATAATGTGTCATTGCTTATAGATATGCCCAATATATGAGAAAATGTTACATGGAATAGTGTACTAAAATCAAAATTCAAGTCTGCATATTTCAAGAATCAAGTATACAAAGTCAAAATTTACCAATCATCAGATACATTTGTAAGCACATATATAAAGTTTTTGCTAACAAACTTGTTCTTGCCTTATGAAAATTATACAGTGTCAAGGGACTTTTGCAACCATGCCAACTTCATCGATTTCCATGTTACAATTGGCTCAGTGTTAATTTTGATTTTTTTTTTGTTTCTCAATTTGATCCAACGCCGAGAAAATAAGTATGAAGGACTTTGTCTATATGAATACTTTTGTACCTCTTTTTACGATTAATATATAATCCATATCAATCAACTTATATTTTTAGAGAATTAACTCAACATATTGTGACTTGTTTTTGGATATGATTCTTTGAATATATTTCTTTGCTAGTTCCTCGAATTCCTTGTGCAAGGCCATGTATGTTGAGGTGGTCTAATACTGCTTTTGAAAAAAAAGTCTCACTCTGAATTAGTTTTTAAATGAGGCTCTTAACATGTAACAACACACCTTTTTAACTTAGTTGTTCAGTACATGATGTTTGCTTTCAGAGCATGTACATGGAATATATGGTTAATTCAGGTTTTTGAAAATTTCAAGGAAATATCTGATGAGGAAGTGATTCTACTTGTAGCACCTCTTCTCAATCCTCATGCTCCTGCTCGAAGCACTTGGCTCAGCTCACCCCAATATTCTTCCCCATCCCTACATAGTATACCATATATTTCTACATATTCTCTTCCACTAACATCTACTGAAACACACTCTAAGTGTAGATATAGTTGATTTGATTAACAACCTGTATAAGAAATTCATTAAATTTAGGCTTCACTATTCAGCAAAGTAAATGAAATCAATTCTAGATTAAAGGTTGTAGAGGAGAGACAAAAGAAGAAATCTGCTTATAATCTCTGTTAAGCACCATTGTTCAGGGTGTAAATGCTCGACAAATAAGAAAAAAAAAAGAATGTTGAGTTTCCCTTATATTATGGAATATACTTTAAGAAAAGGAGAAAAGCAGAGCCCAAAAAGGAATTTTCCCGAGCTGTTGAGGACGTTATGGTTAAAATTGAAGTTTAAGTGGATGATAAGGTAGGACCTGAAGTTCTACCTGACAAAAAGGATGATGTCTTTGATGAATTACAGTCTGTTGAGGACATGGTCAGGGATGAGGTTCAACCTAAGGAAGAAGAGGAGCAGGCAGTTTCTTTATTCTTGTTGTGTGTACATGAGCATGTAGAATTCTTTTATATCTGGTGCTAAATTTATTTAATTTTATTGAAGCGGATTACTAAAGTAGTCCATGAAATGTTTGAACAAAAAATTGAAGAAAATGAGCCGTTACATGTAGTTGACCAATTTGAAGAGAATGTATATATGAATTATTTCATTAGTGTTTATTATAGTATATATGAAGATTGATGGGGGTAGAGCCGAAGGTTGAGTTTCCAGCAAGAGATAAAATATCACCACATATACTGGAGTTAATTGGTCGTTCTTGCAAGCATTTCATGTATAGGTGCGCTTTTAGTTATATATTCCTCTCAGTTCCAACATTACCTAAATTTGATTGGTTTGTCCTCACTTATTATGCTCACTTTATAGGGGTGATACCGTGATAGAATCTTGTCATTTTATAATAAGCATGCCATCTTTTGATGAGATACTAACAAATCGATATTTATCAAATGAACATTTAGATGCATTTGCTTATATTGTTTTAGAAAAGAAGAGGGCATGCCCAGAGCTAGATGAATTATATTTGTATATATCATGTTTGCACTGAGAGAGTCCATATATGGTCTCATTTCTTAGATCATTCTATAAGAATTTAATCCTCATATATATCTAATAAACATATTTTTTCTCCTTTTTAATGCATGTTTATTGCATAATGATGTATTCAATTGCATTTGTTTGCTTCTCATTTGATTCACTGGGCGTTTAGCTGCTTGTTATCGTTGAAAGTTTGTAGCACTTTTATGTATCATCTTTGTGATGAAATTGATATTATGTTTTAATCCTCACTTCATCTTGAATATGAATTTCATCTCTTCACCAACAAGGAGCATAGTTGTTAGAATGTCATACATTTCAAAATTTGACTACGAAAATATGCTGCAGGTTTTTGCAATGCCAGAAACAGCTTTGGGATTTTTCCCAGACATAGGTTCTTCATATTTTCTATCAAGGCTCCCTGGATTCTTTGGTAATAATCATTACCTGTGGCTTCGTGAACTTTATCCCTCTTTCTTGGTACATAGGTTCTTCATATTTTTTATGGTCATTATTTCCTGGATAATTTGTGTGAGATCTTTTTTTCAGGAACTATAAATATTTTTAATTTTGGTTCTTTCTTAAATATGATCCAAAATAGTTTCTTTGTTGGATTATTTTGATGAGGATTTGAGGATTTTAAGGACTATTTTAATCGGGATCAAATTTAAGGAGTTATGAGATTAAATTGGATGTATAAGATAATTCAACACTAAAATATCCTCCCATAAATAATCCAATATCATTGAATTTTTTTACTTATTTTTCCCATATTGCAATAAGCCCTCGCTAGGGAAGGTATAACTTTGTTTTTACACATTTTTATTTATCTGACATGGATGTCGATTAACTTCTTTTTCTTTCGAAAACTTTTTTAACTTGAAGAGTAAAACAGTTAAGAAACATTTCTTACTCGCGTGGACTTCATTTGATATTTTGGCCATGTATTCTTTTATATTGTGACAAATTTGTAAGTAAAGAACATGTAATGCTCTGTTAAAAAAAATATTTTAACTATTTAATGTCGGTTTAATTGAATCTGCATTAGTTGATTTGTTATTTATAATGGGGGGTAGAATTGAGTAAATGAGGTTGAGATGAAGTTTCAGAGGGGCTGTGAGAATGAACAAAGGATGATAGAGAGTAGACAAAATGCAAAGAGAAGAGAGCAGGTGAGAGGATATCGAGCCAAGCATAAGCTAGGGCAATGAGCTTGAGTAGATCAAGAAAGAACGGTTTAAAGCTGATGAGCATTTCGTGCGGAAGATAAGACCTAGTGAAGCAATTGGCGAAGATTGGGTGTTGAGAAAGGATTGAGCTTGAGAAGGTGATTGGGCGCAACGATAGTAAGTGTGGTCAATCATGGAGTGGAGTCGAGCTCAAGATGTCATCCAGCTAAGGGGACCTTTAGAATTGCACAATATTGCACACACAAGTTCAAGTAACATACAAATTAGGGCATTTGGGGTGATTATCACAAAGACAGGCAAATAAATCAAGATAAGGGAAGACAAATCAATGTAGGAAGCCAACATGAGAGAGAGTTAGAACGTAATCGAGCGAGTGTGGCATTGGCCAAGGCCTAACAAGATTGTGCAAGGAAAAAAATGAGGTTAAAAATTTTAATTATGTTGATATTTTATATTAAAAAAAAATTTTAGTGAAGAATGATTGATAAATGAATATTAAGTATTATTTAATAAAACTTGAAAATCAAATTGATAAGTTAAATTTATATATAATATTTAGGAAAGTTAAATTAATATTTAATGATTAATATTATCTATAGTGAAATTGAAATAAATTTATCAATTAGGATAAATGAGAAATTTGAAATTTGAAGAAATAACGATATAGTATAGATAAATTTCAATTCGAATAAAAAGAGAAATTTATTTATAATGTTTAGGTGCAATTATAAATAAAAAATTTATTGGTAAATTTTAAATTAAATTTTGCATTCCATTATTTAACTAATTGTAAGAATTAATTGAATAAGGTTTAACTATCCAAGCAAAAGAAAAATATTAGTAAATAATGAGATAAATATACTAATACATGTGTAGATTAAATAGTTAACCTAGAAAATTTACATAAAACGTTTTTGTATTGATTTTAACTAATTATATAAATATCCCACTATGTTGAACACTAAAACAGTTTTGCTAAATAAATATTGATAAATCATGTGAGAATGAAAATCTGCATGATTTAAAGAAAATTAAATAGTTTGGTGCTTATGTAAGTAATCATAGGTTTTCAATGTAAGTGGAGTGGAGAACAAAAACAGAATGTAAATCTTCTAGGGCAGTATTCATATTTTCTAATTGTAGTAATAAAGGTTTTTTTTGAATTACATGTGTAAAATATCTGTAATACTGAATTGATTGCTGATTTACATTGCACCATGCTTTATCCATTCTATATGTAGTATTGATCATATTGAAATAAGCTTTATTGATAGCTTAGTATTTTTATACTTATTATATAATGCTCTATGATATGCGAATAAGAATGAGATGAACTAAATATTATAATGTTTGTATGTGCATGTTGATTTATGGATTTCATCATGCGCATATACTCGCAAAGGAAGCAGTTATTGAAGTACTTTAAATGATATATTTTATACGATGCTTTTGAGAGGGGTGTAATATATATAAAATGATATCATTAAGCTAAGATATTTTACAGTTTTATAGAATGCTCTAAACTTCTTGAATGATTATCTTTAAATACTAAACTATCAAATATTTGACAAGAATAAATGTTATTTTCTTTTTTGTTATGTTATTGTAATTTTAGAGGAATAAGTAATCACTGAGTCGATAGCTCATTAGGTTTTTAATTTTAACATTTTTGTGGAAATTGTGTATTTGAAAATGAATGAAAGAAGTAAAAATGTGTATAAAAGATAAGGATAAATGAGTGAACTCGAACTTGCATAATAATTGTTTATTTTTTTAATTAAATTAAATTTTATCATTAGTGGCGCTTTTGATGATTTTGTATAATTTATTTTTGTTGATGGAAATTAAAATTTAAATTGAATGTTTTGTCTGATCATTTATTTCTGTTGTGATAATTTCAAACCTTTAGGTTTTGCCGTGCAAAAAAGCTCTTCAAAACATTTGCTTTTAAGACTAAATTTAAAATATTATGTTTAATAGAATTGTTTATGAAATTTTGTATTAAAAAATTAATGAATGAAGTAAACATGTGTATAAAAAAGAAGGATAAATGAGTGCATGATAAATTGTATACATAATTTTTTATATTTTAAATTGAAATAAATCTTATCATTAGTGGCACTTTTGATAATTTTAGATAATTTTTTTAGTGATGGAAATTATAATTTAAATTAAATTTGTTGACTGGTCGTTTATTCCTGTTGTGGTTATTTTAAATCTTTAGGTTGCGTTGTGCAAAATGGCTATTTAAAAGATTTGTTGTTAAGACTACTTTTTAAATATATATATATTTTCGTCTTCAGCTTCACTCAACCGGCTTCTTCGCGCCCGACGATGAAGGGCTTGACTCTATTGGCTTCGTTTTTACAGTTTCTGGCCGAGCTTTTCTCGCACGTCCTCTTCCTTTCTCTTCCTGACACAGTCTCTCGCCACCTTGATACAAGGCAGTTTGCGTCGCTTGCAAACTCTGGTCGCGGTTTTGAGATGGCCTCGGGGCTCCTTTCCTACACCACCGCCCTTATCGACGATAACCCCGCTTGTGCCCCTATTTCGTATATGTTCTTGCAACGATACCATGATACTTTAACGCTGGTCGTTGACACCTGATTTCTCAATAAAGCATCCTGTAAAAATGGTAAGCTTGCAATCTTTCACTACGAAGCGGAGATCTCCACCTTAGCTTCATCTTATCGGCTAGTTTTACTTTGTAAGTTCTATGGAAACCCCAAACTCGAGCTAATTCAAAAAAAATTTGAGAAATTACGACTAAAAGGGGAATGGAAGATTGGTAAACTGGACGGTAGGCATATTCTTATACAATTATCAGATGATGAAAACAATGCTCATTTGTTTGCGAGAAGACTCGTTTGAATAGATAACCGTGTGATGAAAGTTTTAAAATGGACGGTCCTCCTACCATTCCTGTATGGCTGCGCCTCCTGGGTCTGAAGTTCCATCTCTTCAATCACTAGCTCTTCTACTCCTTAGCTATGGTTTACGGCCTCAAAACTGGTATTCCTACAATTAATTTACTTTACCTTTTCTAAGGGAGATTTGGATTGGCTCACAGCACCAGGGGTTTTGGCAACGGGCGGAAATCGAGCATATCCCACTTTATTGCACCCACTGCCGTATGTTTGGACACTCTCACTCTTAATGTCATCATTTGCTCATTTAAAACCTCAGTGTAAAAATGTTATTGGGCCTTCTGCCCCAACTCACACCTGTCCCTCCTCCACCCTTGAGTGCACTCTACTTGCTATTGAAAAATTGGTTGAAATGCTATCAGCTCTCTCTCCCACTACCGGACACCCCCCTTGACAATACTGTTTCTGTTTCTACGTTTGACATGTTGCCGAATGGTTCAGCTGGGCAACCTACAGCTTCAAACTTTTTTGAAAACAATACTGAAGGACCTTTACCTACAAAGTACAATGTTCGGTCCGATAATCAGGAGAGCTTTGAAGCTCCTCATCTTCAGGAAACATCAGATGCAGAGGAGATAATTCATACTTCACATACCTTAGAACCTATCATTGTTGCGAAGGTTGACCATCTCTCTACTGCGGCTCTACTACCTCATCAAAACGAGCAAGTTGTTACTGTTAGTCAGACGCAAGGGGCTCATTAGCTTATACATGCCTGACAATCTATCTACCAACACAGTGGTCAGATGAGTCAGTCTTCGGATGAAGAATGACAAATTTACATATCCAGAAGGAAAAAGAAGAATGGAGGCCTATTTCGGGTAATGACACAAAACTCAACAATTTGTTAGCTGACTCCCTAGAACTAGAGGCAGAGGCAGGACTAAATTGGGTCTTCCCTAGCCACTTGATTCTGTGATTTGGCGGTTTTGGTTTTTTGGGTTTACAAGTGTCTTTTCTTTCTTAGGACCTGTGTATGTGCTATATCGTGTGGACAGGGTGCCTTTTTTGGGTCTTCTCATACAACATATCTGTATCTTTTCTCTTTAATACATCAGCTCTTGGGCTTTTTCAATAAATAAATATAACCACACTGTACAACACACACCAAAAAATCTAAAAGATGGGTGCATATAGAAATAAAGAAAACACAAAAAATTACCCGGGCTCTGAAAAAGTGTGGGTCATCCCAATCTAGTCTTGCCTCTAGCTTTAGTTCTCGGTAGGGATCCAATTAGCAGATTGGTAAGGTGCTGACCGTTACCTGTAGTAACCAAAGTATCATACATAAGACTTCTGAGCTCTAGTAGATCTCTATTCTACTTCTTCCTCCTAGAAGTGTAAACTTGCCATTACTCCTCCGAAGAATCAACCTGATGGGGTAGAGCTGAAGCAGAAGGAATACCAATAGTAGTACCCAGAATAGGTTCTAGAATATGTGAAGTATGAGTTGCCTTTATACCTTGGTACTTCTTGAAAAAGTGAAGTTGCGAGGCTCTCCTGATTATCAGTCTGAACTCTATCATTTATATGTAATAATCCAGCAGTATTGTTTTCTATTGAGTTTGTAGGTGCCAGCACCGCATCGCTTGCAGTAACAGTAACAACAGTGTCATGGGGGGGGGGGGGGGTCGGGGGGGCGAATGGTAGTATCCTCCCCAGGTGGAACTAAAATATCCAGAGCAGTGGAGTTAAACCCATCCTTATTCACTTGAAATTTAGATTTCAAATTTGAATGAAACTTATGACATTTATCAAGGACATGACCAAACATATTACAGTGGCTATAATATGAGGGTTTGTGTTCCATGACGATTTGTTGCCAATAACCATTATGGGTTGTGCCCAGCCAAACTTCAGTAATATTAGGTAAAGTAATATCTCTTTCCATAAGTATTCTGGCCATCGAGGGTCTGGTTAGGTATTAAAAGTAGACGGATCTAGTTTCAAAGGATCCTCTAGGATGACCTCAATAGAGTAGAGAACCTGATGGTGAAAAAAATGCAGCTTGAGACTAGGTAAACTAAACCATACCAGTACAGTGGGAGTATTGGGAGTTTCATGATTTGGGCCGAAATTAGGAGACTACTTAGTAACTTCAATGATTTACCTTCGATATTAATATATTTCTTTGAAGAAAATTATGGTGTAGTCTTTAGCCACTGTTAGTTGGATCAACACATGTCTCCCATTCATGAGTCCTACTTTCCACTTGCCTACTAGCTTGAGATCATCAACACTCTTTATGATAACATTCATAGGTGGGTGTCCCCATTGAAACTTTCCAATAAGAGCAAACTTAATTTTTCCATGAGGGTTGAAATTTCTGAGTCAGAGAAAAAGATTGTTGTTTTTCACCTTATACTTTCCTTCTTAATAACAGGACAATCCTCTGTCCCCTCACGAGATTCCTTATAACTTGAGGGGAATACCGCCGCGGCCTTCACGTGAGGGTTATCCACCACATGGGCAAAGGAGACTTTGTCCGACTCAACCAAAGAAGAAGGAAACTCCATCAGAGGCTGTCGACGTTAAAACTGTTGTGAGATTGCTGAAAGGCAGAGGAGCTGTCGGGAGCAGAAACAGGGAGCAGCGTCGAAACAGAAGAAAACCAAACAGTAGGGCGGAGACGACAAAGCTGTGAGCGACAGAGGCATGGAGTGATATCGAGCAGGAGCTGTAGCGATATCGAGGAAGACGACGACGCGAGCAGTGAGCGATATTGCCACGTGAGCCTCGACAGGGAGTTGCGAACGTCGACGCCAACAAATGCAGACACCAGCCGACGGAGCAAGAGTCGATGATGCGAGGTTCTTTCCTTCTAGCAGTAGAATCAATTGTGACCGAAATCGCCATTGGAAGCCCTAGCAGAGCTCTCGACCGTAGCTGACATCATGTATGTATATATATATATATATATATATATATA
>NW_018164444.1:23993819-24020299 GCF_001263595.1 Phalaenopsis equestris | reverse complement strand
ACCATCTACATACATACATATATAATTATTTGTCTTAAAGTAATAAAACAAATACTTAACATATAATTTTTAATTTTTCGGATTAGATTACTAAGGAATAATTTTTTATATTATTTGAAGCTAAATTGATTCCTAGGCGTGATATATTCAAGTTTCTGATTTATTAGATAGTAGAATGAAGCTATAGTTGACAATATAACTTTAAGAATTAAAACTAAATGATTAAATTAAAAAAAAGAAGCATACTGGGTGTAAATGTTACGCAACATTAGTAGGTATTATGCTTCGAATTATCATTCAATGTTATCAAAAGATAGGATGTGAGAAGTTAAAGTGCCTTGGATCTGTTATACAAAAGAATAGAGATATGTATGAGGATAAGATATCTAAAGTTATGATTAGATATTTAAACTATAGAAGTTCTGTAAAAGTTTTTTATGATAAAAGGATATAAGAAAAGTTTAAAGATAAATCATATAAAACTATAACGAGATTAGTTGAATTTTATGAGCTCAAATGTTGGCTTGTAAAAAATTCATTGATTTCTAAGCTGTGTATGACACGATGTAAATGTTAAGATGGATGTATGACAAATTTAAAAAGAATAATTAAAAGTTTATTATACCCGATGATTATGGAAGATATGCAGTCCAAAATTGACACTTATGTGTGACAAGTTTAACTGTCTTGGATTTATTATATAAAAGAATAGATATATATATGAGGATATGATATCTAAAGTTACTATAGAAGTTCTTTAAGAGGTTTGTATGATGAAAGGTTATAATAAAATTTTAAATATAAATCTTATAAAACTATAATGCTATCGGTTATATATTATGGACTCAAATGTTGGGTTGTAAAAAATTCATTGATTTCTAAGCTGGGTTTGACACAATGTAAATGTTAAGATGGATGTATGACAATTTTAAAAAGAATAATTAAAGGTTAATTATACTCGATGAAAGGTTTGATAAACATCTATTGAAGAAATGACGTCTAAAATTGGATTCAGGTTCTTAGACATATACGACAAAGCGTAGGTAAACATGATATGTGGTTTCATAAAATTATTGTCAGGTAATTATGATGGAAAAGGGGTAGCTAAGGTAATATTAAAATTTCAAAATGGCTTGTGGAGAATTGGTTTAGCGCCTTATACAACACTAAATAAGTTCAAATGAAAATTGAATATTTGAAAATTTTGTAACTAAATTGTTGATGGATAAGGCTAATTATGATAATATTTTGTTAATTATGATATCTAATTTATCGATTAATCAATATAAGACTAATTGTAATAAACTACGAAGCAAAAACACTTCCAAATGACGGTTGTGTTCGTGTTAGACACATGGTGGCCATGGCTCTGAGACATTTCAAAAATTGTGCCATGATTTTTTATGAAGAAATAATACCCTGATACTTTTTTGAAATGGCGGGACACGACTATGACGTGGCAAATTATGGATCTTAAAATAGTGGAAAGTATAAGTGTTGAAATTAATAAAACTAATACTCATATTTCCTCTAACAACAATACGACTTTTGACTTATCCCTATCCTTGTTTTTTTGAAGCTATAGACTTGCACAACCAAAGAGCTTCTATCGAAGCTATTTCTTGCCATCTTTGAGCTTTTACCTTGCTATTGTCAAAGCCAAAGTCGTATCTCTACTAGAAGCCAAATTGGTGCGTGTACCAATAGCCATCTTTAAAGCCAAGCCCTAAGCCATCTTCATAGTTGAACTAACATCTTTTCTCAAATGTGAGTATGTGTCGTGACCTTTGATGTACCTGAAGTTTTGAAATGCCAAAACTAAAGTCATGTCTTTGTTGTAACTAGGGTCATATCAATTCATTTTAGAAAACAAAATTTGTATTCAAAATCACAATGATTTTTAAATAATTTAACTATTTAACATGAATTGACAATTAGGATAAATAATTGAATAATATATAATTATACATAATTAAAGAAAATTCAACTCTAGGAATTAGTTATTTTTCCTTATTAATAACTCCAATTAGAGAAGCTCATGTATTTATGTTTTTCTTTAATTATTTTGAGGATGACGTTGGTATTTTTTCCCTTAGATTTTGGATATTATGAAAACAATACTAATTTTGATAAAATGTGTGAAAAGTAGAAATACTTAAATGATGCTCATATTTGATTTTCTTTTAACATCTTAATTTTGTTAATAATGTTATATTTCATAATGTGATTTTGTTAATAGAGAATAGTAGAAATTATATATGTTGCAGTAATAATTTATCAAGTATTAAAAACATGTCTATGATGTGTCATGTCTTGTGTTTTGCAATTATTCCATTTAATTGTTTGTGTTTTGTTGTGTCAGTGTCCCATATCCATTTTCATTCTTCATATATAATATATTATTTTCGAAATTGTTGATTAGTAACTAATTAATCTTATTAATTTTTAATTATTCTAATTAGTCATCTAATGAATCAATTTATTATTATCTAGTCTAATTCATTTAATCAATTATTGACTAGTTAGCAACTTATCCTAATTTTCTAAGTTATAAATTTAGTTACTATTTTATTTATTAATTAATGCAAGTTAATTAACCTAATTAGTATTTAATAAACATTTAGTTAGTTTAATTTAATAACTACTTTTTAACTTGAGCTATTTTATGCAAGCTATCCCGAGCATTTTTGTGATAATAATCTCGATAAGTTGAAATTCTGGAAAAAAGTTTTGTAGAATGTTAGCCCAACCTATCATTCTAAGAATGCTATTTTTTATATTTCCTAATGCTAAAATTCTCTCACTACAGTTGTTATACTTCTTAGCAAAAAACTGAGAACTGATTCTGTTGCCTTAAATAGCAGAATTGGGCTACAGAAAACAGTTTCAAATGGAACCATGCTATCATTTCTATTTATTATTTGACTGATTTGTAATCAGTATGCTTGCTTCAGCCTTGAATTTTTCATTTTTAATTTCCTATTTTTCTTATTTTTTGCTTTTTGTTGTCTGGCTGTTTTCACTATTTTAGTGACAAAAATAATCTTAATTATTTCTCTTGAAGAAGCCCTAGCTACTTGTTTCAGCATGCTGCCTTCTAGAATTTTTTAAATGTATGTTTTTTTCTATCAATGTTATAAGACTAGTCTCTCTTGTTGATTATACTGATAGAAATTTTTCATGCTTTCAGGGGAATATGTTGGTTTGACTGGTGCAAGGCTGAATGGTGCTGAAATGCTTGCCTGTGGCCTCGCAACACATTTTGTGCCTTCTGAGGTATGTTCGGTTGCCTTTTACAGAACATATAAATTGTGTCAAATATGTGAATTTTTTTCTTTTTCTGGGTACACGTTTATTATTGTGCAATTCATTTTGCTAGCAATTACTTTTGAAGTCTCAATCTTCTATTTTTTTGCATCCAATTGAAACTCCTTATTGAACATTATATAAAATTACTTGTATTTGTTTTCTTAAGGGCCACCCTTTTTTGTAGTATTGTTCAAACAATAGTTTTTCATGCTTGGAAGATACCTATTTCTTATTTGTTTCATTCTTAGCAGAGATTAGCCGCATTGGAAGAATCACTTACTAAGTTGGGCTCCTCTGATCCCTTTGCTGTTTGTGCTGTTATAGATAACCACTCTGAGCAAGTGCCTTTGAAAGAGACAAGTGCTTTAAACAGGTGTCTTCCTCTCTTCTTTTTATTATAATCAGAGGCATTGAATTATTTTTTTAAGTTCAATTAAGATTACATATCATATAATTTTTAGTTGATTAATATCGTTTTTATGTTAATTAAACCTTTGACTTAGAGAAGAGAACATCTGTTACTTTTCAATTGCTAAGCGTATGCTTTGTAAAGTTAGAGAATAGATATTCTATGAAAACTTGTGCTTCATTTAGCTTGCAATGGTCTCACATTTTCCACCTTTCCTTTGAATTCGTTGATTTTATCGCCTCATTGTTTCTAATTATTGAAAAACTACAAAATTACAATATGGAAATCAAAATATTGAACTGCTATAAGTAAGAAAATTATGATAGTAAGATATCAATCTAAATCTTGTTTGGGAACTTAATGGACTTGTGTGAACCATTTCCTTATGAGATGTACTTTGGTCACTTACTGGCTTCGGTTTATAACAACCATGAACTGACATTTGATATATGAAATAGTTTTTCTTGCAGAAACTAAGTGGATTTTGTAAATAGAAAATTCCTATGTGATTCTTACTGGTAACCAATTAATCAAAAAAATGGAAATTTGATGCTGATCGCCACTAGTCGGTCTTTGTCAGGGAAAAACCAGGGAATCAATTTCCCGTTTATTATACAGTAGGGTCCTTACAACGGTCGAAATAGGATATTCTCTCATGGAGAAATTAACGTTTGCTCTTATTGTTTCCTTTCGCATGCTTCGGCAATATTTACACTCATTCAATTATGGTGATCACTAATCTTCTCCTTATGTCCATACTCGACCAGAACATTCAGGTCGGCTTTTAAAGTGGTCCATTGAGCTCAGTGAATACGACCTTGTTTACATCTCTCGAACAACAATTAAAGCTTAAGCTGTGACAGATTTCTTGGCGAATTTCTCAGAAACGGGTGGATTAAGTGAAGAACATGAGTCTGGAACGCAGGCTTGGACCCTTCACGTAGATGGAGCTTCGAGCGAAACTAAAGTAGGAATTAGATTAGCTTTTAGTAGTCCGATCAGAGAGTTTAATTATCATTCGGTCGTCCTTGAATTCACAGCAACAAATAATCAAGCGGAGTACGATGCCTTAATAGGTGGACTTCGGTTAGCTCGAGAAGTGGGCTTGTAACATGTAATTGTAAGGTCTGATTTTCAACTGGTTGTCAGACAGGTTAATGGTGAATTCGAGGCCTGAAATGAGATAATTTTCAAGTACTTGATGAGCGTAAATTGGTGATTCTAAGGTGACAAACTAGAACCTTAACTAATTTGATCTAGATTTTGAAGCTTAAAACTAGGTTATTCCACAATAATGTTTGTAGTGCATAATCTGGAAGTGACAAACTAGAATCTACCCAGGATAACCAAAGATTTAGGAATTTAACTTTAGGTTAGCCAATGCTATTTATGCACTCGGAAGAGGGTGAAAAATAAGATTGCTCCTATTTGACACAAATACATCTAATTATTTTAACATTTGATTCTTATACTGATTATGATCTCTTTGCAAGGGGAAAGAACTTTCACATAATTTGAACTTTTCTACGTAAAACTAGTTTAGAAATACTACATTTTCTTTAAGCTTTGAATTTTCTTTAAGCTTTGAAATAGAATTAGTAAGAATTTAGTAACTTCTTTTTATACATAAACTTGCTACCATATTTCCTAGATAATTGTCTCGACTTATGTAAAGTTTTACTAAGTCCATAAAAAGAGCTTCACCATCCCTGTGGGATCGATATTGGGGTATTAAAAGAAAATCCTATATTACTTGAAACGATATATATACTTGCGTTGTACCCTTAGTGTTAAAATATTAAACAAATTTTAAATTTTATAACATATTTATTGTTCACTCTAGCTGCTAAAATAAATTAGGTCAAGGTTTTGATCATCATTTTGGAAACAAAATTATTAAGTAACTGCGGGTCGGGTCAAGTTTTTAACGCCGTTGTCTGGGAAGAAAAAAACAACGAAACTTTTAACTTAAGAAATTTATTTGAACTAAAGACTATAAAAATCATAGTGTTTAAATATATAAGAGTTTGTTTTGTGTGTTAAAAATATTTTTAAAATAAAAAAAATATTTTTTTTTGAGTGTTTTGTTTAATTTTTTTTTCTAAACTTTTACTTTTGTATCGTAGTTCAGGATCTGAAAGTTTAGTATCTTACGATTATGAGTTAGAACGCATTATAAAAAAATTTGAAAATAAAAAAAAAACCTCACTATTTACAAAAAATGACAAACACATACATAATAACATTGATAATCAAACTGTTGAAAATGAACATTTTCATGTACAAAGACAATTAGTTTGGGGGAACTTCATCTGAGGATACAAACCCCTGCTATAGTTGCCAACTTATTTAAACTTAAACCTACTATAATCTAAATGATACAAAAAAAATCAGTTTGGGGAAACTCCATTTGAGGATCCTAACTTACACTTTGCTAGTTTTCTAGAATTATGTGCTATATCTAAGTACAACGATGTATCAAATGACGTTGTTAGACTTAAACTTTTTCCTTTTCCCCTATGAGATAAAGTTAAGATGTCGTTAAACTTATTAGCACATGGATCTATCAGAATTTGGAGAGATTTAACATAGAGATTCTTAGCTATGTATTTTTCATCTTAAAAAACTACTATGCCTAGAAACAATATGACTTCATTTACTTAGTATGAAGGTGAGTCAATCTATGAAGCCTGGGGACGATTTAAAGAACTTCTTAGGAAGTGTCCACATCACGCTTTGGCATACTAGTTATGTATTCAAACTTTTTATAATGGGTTAGTAGGATACCTTAGATTGATTATTGATACTGTTGCTTGAGGTTCATGAATGTCAAAATCATTTGATGAAACATATGAATTAATAGAATAGATGACTACTAACAACTTTCAACGACCCTCTGAAAGGGTATATCTTAAGAAAGTAACTAGTGTTCATGTTACTGATGCGATTCCAATTTTGACATCTCAAGTTGCTGCGATATCTAGGAAATTAAATCAATTTGGAATAAACTTTTCTCAAACACCTCATATGATTCAGGAGAATTCATTGGGATGATTGATTAATTCTCAACTATTCTTGGAGACTTTAAATGCAATTAATAATAGACTCAATAACCCATATTCTAGCTATTATAACTCAGGTTGGAAAAACCATTCTAATTTTTACTGGAGTAATAATTACGGTGGTGGAAATCAGCAATGAGGGAATAATCAACTGAACCCATTGAGAAACTAGAACAACTAGGGTAATACTAACTATAGACCTTATCCTCCTAATTTTACAAATAACCAACAATTAAGGAGAAGTTGTCTTTAGAAGAAGCTGTGTTACAAATGGGCAATTAATATGAAGTCAGAGTGTTACAATAAAAATATTTAAAATAAACTAGGACAAATTGCTAACTCACATACCAAAGGGAGCACTTCCTAGTAACAGTAAAACAAATCCTAATGATAAAAACAAAGAGCAGGAGCAAGTTAAAGCAGTCAAGTTGAGAAGTGGTAGAGAATTATATACTTGAGTGTAAAAAGAGATTGCAGTTGAGAGCGAAACTGAGAAACTGAAAAACATGAAGAAAATGTTCTTGAGAATATAGAAAAACTTGTCTCTCCAATTAAGTGCAATGTAGAAAAATCACCACCTCTATTTTCTCAGAGCCTTAAACAACATAAACTTGATAAAAAATTTTCCAAGTTTATGGAAATATCTAAGAAGCTGACAAGCAACATTCCTCTTGCTGAAACATTGACGCAAGTGCCATGCTATCTTAATTTTATGAAAGATATATTAAATATGAAAACGAAGTTTGGAGATTATGAAACTTTTGTACTTAGTGAAGAATGTAGTATAATAATCCAGAAAAATCTTCATAAAAAACTCAAAGATTCTGGTAGCTTTATTATTCCATGTTCGATAGGAGAAAGATTTTGCGGAAAAGCCTCATGTGATTTAGGGGCTAGTATTAACCTCATGCCCTTATCAATAATTAGAAGACCAGGTTTATGAGAGATTTCTCCCACCACTGTAACCCTTTGGTTAGCTGATTGATCGATTACTTATCCTAAAGGGGTTATAAAGGATGTACTGGTTAAGGTCGATAAATTTATTGTCCCAGTTGATTTCATTGTTCTAGATATGGAGGAAGATAAAGAAACACCAACTATTTTAGGGAGACATTTCCTTGCTACTAGACGAGCTATGATTTATGTGCAAAAATGAGAGATGACCAGGAAGTTACTTTTAATGTGCTAAAGTTAATGAAGTATCCGACGGAAGGAAAAGAAGATGAATGTTATAGAATAGAGATTATTGATGATTGAATTGATAACCATTTTAGAGTAAGTTAAGAAGTTAAAACAATACTACGAGAATTGGGGTATGAAAATGATACTGATTTTCAAGATAAATCTATTGAGATAATCACTGATGATTCAAATTATATTCAGGAAAGTTTTGATATTTTAGATACCACTGAAAATAATAAACCTCTTATTCCTTCAATTGAAGAAACTCCTGAACTTGAGATGAATGTGCTCTCTACACATTTAAAGTATGCTTTTTAGGGAACTCATCAACATTACCTGTTATAATATCCTCAGACATAAGTGGAGATCAAGAAGAAAAATTAGTGGAAACATTGAGAAATTATAAAAATATTTGGATGGACGTTAGCGGATATTAAAGGTATCAACCCTTCAATCTGTATGCATAAAATTTTAAAAAAAAAAAGATAATCACAAGCCTAAGGCAGATCTTCAAATGAGATTAAATCCTATCATAAAAGATGTTGTAAAGAAAGAAATTTTAAAGTGGTTGGATGCTGAAATTATTTATTCTATTTCTGATGGTGCTTGGATTAGTCCAATTCACTGTGTTTCTAAGAAAGGAGAAGTGACCGTAGCTATTAACGAACACAAGGAATTAATTCCAACAAGACAAGTCACTGGGTGGTGTATCAGTATTGATTATAGAAAATTGAATTTCGCCATGAAAAAAGATCACTTTTCTCAATCTTTTTTGGACCAAATGTTGGATAGGCTAGCTGGACATGAATACTTTTGCTTTTTGAATGGATATTCAGGATACTACCAAATACCTATAGCTTATGAGGATCAAGACAAAACAACATTCATATATTCTATGAAACTTTTGCTTCTAGCAAAATGCATTTTGGTTTATGCAATGTACCTACAAATTTTCAAAGGTGCATGATGTCCATTTTATACGATCTAATTGAGAAAGGAATTGAAGTTTTAATGGATGACTTCTCTGTTTTTGAAACCTCCTTTGATTCATGTTTAGATTGTTTAGCAGGAGTTCTAAACGCTGTGAAGAAACAAATTTAATTCTCAATTGAGAAAAATGTCAATTTATGGTCGCAGGAGAAATTATTTTAGAATAAAAAGTTTCCGAAAATAGCATGAAAGTAAATCCAATAAAAATTCAAGTTGTTGCTGAACTACCTTCTTCTACCACAGTAATAGGAGTTAGAAGTTTTTTACGATATATTGTTTTTTATAGGTATTATATTAAAGATTTTTCTAAAATTATCAAGCCTCTGTGTCATCTTTTGGAAAAGACGCATTATTTGACTTTAATGAGAAATGCCTAAATTCTTTAATTTATTTAAAGAATAATTAATCACTGTACATATTATTGTTTCACCTGATTGGGAAAAATCATTTAAATGTTTGATGTGAGTGATTATGCTATTGGGCAGTGTTAAGACAAAAGTATGATAAAATTTTTAAAGTTATATATTACGCTATTAATACTCTTGATGAAGCTCAAATAAATCACACTACTACTGAAAAAGAATTATTGACAATAGTATATATATTTGATAAATTTAGATCATAGCTAATTGGAGCTAAATATATTGTGTATACTGATAACTGCTATACGATATCAGATGCTGATGAAGGATGGAAAAGTAAGATTAATTAGATGGGTCTTTCTGATGCAGAAATTTGATTTTGAAGTAGTGGATATAAGCTTTTTTGATAATCAAATTGCTAATAATTTGTCAAAGTTTGAACAGGAAAATTATGGTACTTTTGATGATGAAGTATGAAAATTTTATTGATGAACAATTATATACTAATTCTGAGTGGCATGTGCTGTGGTATGCTAATATAGTTAATTATATCGTTAGTAATATTTTACCCTACGGATTAATAAGCCATTAAAAATAGTTCATTCATGATGCAAAATTTTATTTCTTGGACAACCCTTATATATATAAGAAATGTGAGGATTAAGTTATCCGAAGATGTATACCATTTGAAGAAACCTAAGAAATTTTTTAAAAATGTCACAAATTTAATTTTGGGGGAAATTTTGGGATAGATAAATCTGCATTTAAATTTCTATAATATGGATTTTATTGACTTACTTTATTTAGAGATGTTAATATTTATGTAAAAACATGTTACAGATGTTAGAGAGTAGGCAATACTTTGAAAGTTTAAATTTTTTATGTATGGGGTTTGTATTTTATGAGATCATTTATATCATCTTTCGGAAACTTGTATATGTTAATTGTTGTGGACTGTATCTAAATATATTGAAGCAATTGCTTTATCTCGATGTGATGCTCAAAGTGTTGTAAAATTTTTGAGAAAAAATCTTTTTACTAGATTTAGAATGAATGCCGAGAGTGATCATTACAGATGGAAGAAGGCATTTTAAGAATATAAAAATCGAAACATTAACGCAGAAATATGGAGTTGAAATCGAATTGCCACAACATATCATTCTCAGAGTTGTGGTATAGCTGAAGTGTCTAATCGTGAAATTAAAAGAATATTAGAAAAGACTGTAAATCCTAACCGGAAAGATTGGTCTGCTAGATTTGATTATGCATTATGGGCCTAAAGGACTGCTTATAAAACTCCTATAGGATTGTCACCATATAGACTTATTTTTGAAAAATCTCGTCACCTGCTAGTTGAATTTTATCATAAAGCTTATTTGGCTATAAATGAATTCAATTATAATTTGAAAGATACTGGTGAGAAACGATTATTGCAACTAAATGAGCTCGAGAAAATTAGAAGTGAATCTTATGAGAATACAAAAATTTATAAAAAAAGATGAAGATTTGACATGATCGAAACATTTTAAGAAAAGATTTTGAGCCTGGACAAAAAAGTTTTACTTTATAGTATAATATTGAAACTATTTCCCAGAAACTTAAGTTTCGGTGGTCGGAGTCATTTATTGCAATAAAAGCTTATCCGTATGGTGTTGTGGATATTAAGGATCCAAAAACTGAAAAAATATTATAGTAAAACGAACACAAATTGAAACCTTATATATGTAGAAACAAACCTCTATATGATTAAGTCCTGATGTTGGGTCAACTAGAGTAAACCATTGGATATGTCGGGCTGACGTATTAAGTTTTAATGGGACCTACAAGATGTAAGGAGGCATAAAATGTTTATTTAATGATCTAGATGAAGTTGGGACGAGATAATTGGACGTAAGGTGCTTAATTTGGCACTGACGCCTAATCGCCGAAATTTGAGGCCTAGGCGCCATGGTTCAAAAAACATGGATAAATCGCCCCTAGGCAATTTGAACCCATTTATTCCCTTTATAACCTCCTTAAGCATGCCTAATGATCCTAAGGCTTCAATATCTAGGCGTGGGAGAGCATTTAGGAGGAGGAAGTGAGCATATGTTCAACTTTTACCTGTGATTATGGAGAGCAAGAGCAATGGAGTGTTTGATAGGAAGAAATCCATCAACAATGGCGCCCAGAATTACGAGTGGAAGTTAAGCATATGGAGTCCATGGAAAAGTATCAAAAGCCCAGACCAGCGAAAGCATATGAGAAGAAGTCTAGGACAGGGGCAACGATTGATAAAGACAAACGGCTGATGAGAATTCAGTCCAAGCAGTCCTGTTAGAATTTTCAGCAGCCAGCATAGTACAACCAGGAGCTAGCACAGTACAGTCAGCCCGGCCAACAGTCTTTTCAACAGAGACCATACAGGTGTATTCCTTCAAGGATGAAGTTGTGGTGAATATGTTTCAGAACTTGATGAAGAAGACTGGATTCAAATTACCCGATCCTAAGAAACCAGAAGAGGTAGACAAGAAAAGTCACCCTAATTATTGCCCTTACCATAGACTACTTGGGCATAACATAGAGGGCTATTTCAGTTTTAAAGAATGACTTGAGAGGAACTTTAAAAATGAAAATATAACGATTCTGAAAGAATATTTAAGAGAACCTGAAAGAGGTTATGTAAACATGATTTCAGCCAAGACGATTACTTTGATATACCCGTACGCAAAGAAGGATGGATGGAACACAGTCTGGACCAGATCCTCTAAGGATAACCTGGTCAAATACAGATCACTTTGGAACAAGCTGCCGCTTAGAGTCTCAAACCTGTCGAGCCAAAGATGAACATTACACCGGAGAAGTCGCCACAGTCGAGGATGAAGAAGAAGGAGATCATGCACGAGATGGAAGGTTGATAGCTTGAAGGGTAGGATAGGGGTTGACCCTGTTAGACTGGTTTTCTCTGATTTCGGGAAGAAATCCCTCAAACCGCTAACCATGTACGACTATCTCTATGTTACTCCAGGACCTTATAATTCCAAGGTTTATGAGTTCGACTATGTTCTGACTGTTTCTACTAATGATGTAACTGACCTCAACCAATCTAACCTCGATTTCGATTCCCAAAACAACCCTCAAATCATAAAAAATCTAGATGGATACGTTAATAAAAATGAAAGAGACATCGATGATACCGGTTACAATAGTGTAGGGAGCGAGGAGCCAGTCCTCGAGTGCAAAGGAATGCCAATCACAATCAACGTGGACTTCTCTGATTTAGAATCAGCACCAAAAAGTCAGCTACCACGTTAAAAGAAAAGGAGATAACATAAGTGAATTTAAGGAGTGGGAAGGTTTACCCCCGAGAGCGGCTCCAACTAAAAAGGGAAAATAAATAGTCACGCAAGAAGAGTCACATCCGTCGATGGTAGGAAATCAGAGGTTCAAATAAAGTAGATTACAACGTACTAGCTCCTTTTAGGAGGTTGCCAACCAAATTAAACATCTATGATGCTCTGATCCTGTCAAAGGAGATGAGAGAAACATTGATCAAGGTCTTACTTGATCTAGAAATTTTCTTAGCTCAATTGGCTAGCACATCCTCGGATGAAGTTTGTTCGTTAAAGGGACAACCCGAGGTAACCTTTACTGACGAAGATTTGCTACTCGGAAGTACCAATCATAACTGACAACTCTATATTTCAGTCAGCATCGACAGATTTGTGCTCTATAGAGTTCTAGTAGATCCAGGGACGTCGCTCAACCTAATAAGTCTACAGATGTTAGCATATTTGGACACTGATGCTCGAGAACTTACCGCCGAAAAGATGATTCTAAGAGGATTAAATTAGAAAAGAGAATATGTGCTTGGATCAATAACGCTATTGATGAAGGTTGGTGATCTAGTAATAAGTGCAAAATTCCATATTATCAACACGGAGACTTTGTTTAACACTCTAGTTGGACATCCGTGGATTCATGTGCACAATATGATTCTGTCATCATTACATCACTTACAAAGAAGGACAAGAACACTATATAAAAGGGGACTTACAACTATTTTCGATACACGAAGTAGGCATCCACAAAGACACCGCCTACTACTCTTTATAGAGAGGTCATGCTAAATAAAGATGAAATTTCAAAGGGATAAAAAGAATGGGATCAAGAATCTCCCACTGCTCCTTTGCAAAGAGTCGGTGGAGGCTCTTTTAGCCCACGCATCCGAGATCAAAGTTAGAGACGCGGGTAAAGAACTCACCAGGTTGTTGAATAGACGAATCCACCTATTAATATCAACGTAGAAGGAAGTTCTGAGGAGGATAAATCCGATAAAGATATGTTCATAGTGCGCCAGAAGAAACCCCAGTTTGAGATCTCCTTGGAGAATGGTGAAAAGAGTGAACACGCATCGATGTACTATCGGATCAACTACTATGTGGAAGCCATGGCCTTAACTCTGATTCACCGTCAACAGATCGAGAGTATGAGGGTTAAGAAGTCCGGAGTGTTGGTTTGAAACCGATCAAGTTTTACCATGCTTCTCTATCTTTTAATTCAAAAACCTATGTAAACTTAGAAGAAGATGATTCTAATGAATTAATGGAATTACCATTTTGATACTTTTCCCCGTGTATAAAAAAACTAATTCAACAAGGATATATGCCGAAGGATAAGTTGCAGCTCTTTAAGAAATTATTGAATGTTAAGTGTCAAACTCTCAACTCAAAAGACGTTCTCGGATTTGGTATAATAGGGTCGGTCGATGATTTGAAATTTTGCATGGTTGTTACTAGTGGATCGGTAGAAGAGTGCTTCGATGTAGGAGAAGATTTTAAAGATCAGCAGATAGAGGATGCTCCGCTAGAATCCGAAGAGGAAATCAAAACCACAGTGGATTAATTAAAGAAAGTCAACCTTGAGACTGAGGAGCAGCCCCGACCTATTTTAATAAGTTCTCTACTCTGTGAAGAGGAGTCTACAAATTTAATCAAACTATTGTTGGAATTCAAGGATTACTTTGCTTAAAGCTATGATGAAATGCTAGGATTATCTCCAGATGTCGCAGTGCATTGCCTTGGAGTGGATCAAAGCATAACTACAGTAAAATAAGCTCTCGGAAGAATGCGCTCGAAATAGGTGTTGACCTTACTTTTGTGAGGATCTCTTCTAAATCAAAACCCCTTTGATCAGGACATGTATTGAACGATGCAAATCAATTCAAGCTCTCAAGGATTCTTCTGCAAACCTTAAGAGCACTATGACCATCAAGTCCATCTTGGGGAAGAGTTCTACCAAAATTGACCCCTTGAACCTACTGGGGTTCCCAAACCCTAAGAGTTGGATTAAACCCTAGTGTGCCCCTATTCAGCCCAAGTCTTGGTGACACCCTAGACCGGTTAAGTCAACAATAGAAAACCCTAATTTGAACAAATTTTTGACTAAATTGACTGGACCTAATGGTCACCGCCTTGACCGTTTGGTCAATCCTAGACCCAATGGTCACCTCATTGACCATTTGGTCTGTGGTGACCATTTGGTCAACCTTGGAACCAACGGTTTCCACATTGACCATTTGGTCAACCCTGGACCCGATTGTCAACCATGATCAATTGGTCAACCCCATACCGCCATGGTCAACCTATGAGACTAATGACCATTCTACGATCCATTTGGTCAACCCTGGGACTCAATTAGTCAACACTGGTCAATTGGTCAACTCCACATCATCTTACCCATTTATTCTGAGTATGCAGTTTTCAAATTGTGAGGCTCACATATAGAAAACATATCAAAACAATTGTGCATTTTTAGACATTGATTTTAGCATTGGCAGGTTTTCATGCAACTTCTTACATTAGTCATTGTCTGCGATCATGGCCACTTATTTATTGGTTCCAACTTTGTAGGATTATTCTTGATCTCTCCATTATTCACATATCTAAGATATAGTAGTGTAATGAAGTTGCATTTCTTCATACTGAGATGGTGCCAATGCTGCTGTAGTAGTTTGAACAACCTATCCAAATGTTCTAAGCGCTCTTCTAACATTATATTGAAATTTAGACTACAGTAGAGATAGATAATAACGAATTCATACAAGTAAAATCATATAACAGCATTTAGCAACCTCAAGATGGTGACGGGTGTGCTTTAGAGCTATAAAGGCATAACCCACTCCTTTTCTTGAATGCATCCTTATATATATATTAATATCATTGACGCACATTTGATGATATAGCTACATTCAAGATGAAGCTTAGAGAAATGGTGGCAGGCTTCAATTGATCTATTAAGTCATGACAACGGACAAAAATTCTTGATCATGTTTTATGTGCATGGCACTAAACACATGGTCTCCACGTGCCATTCTTCTTGAGAACCTTCACAGTGGGTGATGTACAATGCAAATTGCTGGGCTAGAAGCCTCAATTCTTTTGTAACTCTACAATCTTCTTTCTGGTCTCTTCATTCTTGATGTCAAATTATGGTAAATAGGAACATTTGTGAGATCATTGTATGGCTTCCAAAATGGCATTTTGGAAGTGGATTTAGGAGAAAGGTGGTTGTAAAATAGTAAGATGATGATAGTATGCGAGGTCGACGGCCTTTTGATGGGGATAGGAGTTGTTTGGCGGCTATCCTAGTTAAAAATAGTGAGGCGAATGACAAACAATGAAGTACGGATTAAGAGAAGTTTCCACTACCTCTTCATGAACAAGCTACAGATGCAAAGCTCCAGAGACGCCAATTGCAAAAGGAGAAGAATCTGGTACTCTTTAGAGCAAAAATTATGTATTACAATCTCCTAAGTACACAAAATAAAACTAAAGTTTACTAAATTAAAAAATAACAATATATAAATAGTTCCTTATAGAAAATAATTCTAATTAGAAATAAAAAATTAGAAAATAAGTCAAAAAAGGCAAAAATCATTACTAAATTTGATAATGAGATGGGAAAGCTGCCTGGTTGCCTATCTATTGATCGCGGGTCTTCCAATTCCGTGATAATACAGAATCCTGCAATTTCAGGTTCATGGAATTTCCTATCCCACGATTATGTGGAAAGCTCGTGTGTCAATTTGGTAGAAATATGCTTGTCATGTTCTGTGGGTCACATTGGAGGGCAATCCTAGTGGCTAATGGAAGTTTAGTGCATGCTCTTTTAATAGTTGTTGTAATTGTAGATCTCCAGTATTTATTATTGCAAAAGAGCAAGACTCCTGTCTTTCTCCATGACAAATTTGATAAGCATAAGCAATTTTTTTGTGCAGCATTTGTAAGTTTACCCGCGACATGTTGGCACTCCATGGTCCTTCTAGTATTTGAGGAGTATGGAGTGATTTTTATTAAGTGTAGACTCTTGGCATGAAAAATGGGAAGTGTAACCATCTCGTAAAGCATCTCATCGATCTAGGCCTTGGTGATTGTGAATTTGAGCTAATGCAAATCCTCATCATGGACACCTACTGAAGATACTCAATGCTATTAAATGCTTTCATTTGAGGGGAAATGATTGTGTTATAATGAGTTTGTAAATTGGAAGATTATCGAGATGTATATGAGATTAGGGAATGGTCTCATATTAAAAATAATATAATGGTTGAGTTTCTAACTATTATTGCCTGTGATCTGCTGGCTTAAGTTTTTGGGTTAATGAGTTTCCATCCACTTACATATTAGACCAGGTCCCCTAATATTTCATTCTTAAAAACAAGTGTAAATGGGCATTCATTAGGTGTTTTGTTGTTCGACACATGTGGTCTGAACTTTTGGTTGTTTTTCTTACTACAACTAGTTATCATTTAATCATCGTTATTTTAAATTATATCTTGATTACTTATTAGAGAAATTTGTGTATGTGATCGCTTGTTATTTTTGGTGGATATGTGGCTGGCTTTGGGCTTGTAATTATGTTATAACTCAAAAGGTTCAAGGCATCGTCATGCAATGATCCCTTAACCATTCCTATCCATGTCTTTTTGACCTGCAAGCACAGTTTTTTGCTTCTAAGGCCCTCTTTTTCTCTGTTTTGCAGATTGGATGTTATTGATAAGTGCTTTTCTAAGAAATCTGTTGAAGAAATTATATCAGCTCTTGTAAGTTGATATCTGCGATTGTCCAGTTGATATGGCTTCTTTTCTAAGTTCTCAATATTCCTTGTTGGTCATTTGAACTCATATCCTGCTTTTTGTTTAAATTTATCATTTCTTAAATATTGAGCTCAAAACTTGTCTTTCAATCCTCGCTGCATTGCAGGAGCTGGAGGCTGTAAATAATGCCGAGTGGGCACTGGCTGCTGTTCAGTCTTTGAAGAAAGCTTCTCCTCTGAGTCTCAAGATCTCTCTTCGATCGGTATGGGCTAGCATATATCCTTGGTTAACATGTACTTGTATGATATATCTTTATTTCCTTAAATTGCGATTCTGCGATCTCATTAGTAATTATACTAAATTTTCTATATGGAAGGCATGTTACGTAAAGTGTAAAGTTTTCTTCTTTTTCTTTTTAATTGTTATTTTGAAACAGTAAAATTTTCTTTTTTAATGTTACTTTGTATGATGCACATGCATGCCACACAATTCCTATGTATTTACATGTCTAACACCCAAACTTTATTTCTTACATATATACGGCCTTGACTATGCATGAAAAGCTGTATTTCACTTTTTAAAAGTTAAACTTGTGGTATTTTTTTTGTGATATAAATGTAAAAAGTAAAGTTTAGTTAGATATGTAAATACCTAAGAATTAAATGTTAGGTATGTAGATGCCTCGTTTTAGCACCTGGGGCAGTTTGCTGGGTATTTCTTGGTAAATACGCAAAAGAAATGCTTTTAATCTGTAATCACTGTTTTTTTAGATCAGAGAAGGGCGGCTCCAAAGTGTAGGTTTCTGCCTTGTTAAGGATTACAGAGTCAGTTGCCACATTTTGCGTAAGGAGGCAAGCAAAGATTTCTTCGAGGTACCTATATCTGTATGCAATATGATATTAACACTGAAGTTTTACTTTCCGAGATCTTGTGCAGTCATCAACTAAGACTCTGCCATTTTATTTTTATGGAGCTTTTTGCTTTTCCAATTTGTCCCATTGCCAAAATATAAGTTGGGATCAGAAAAAGCCTCTAGCTAATTGACTACAATTTTTTTATTCTAGACATTTATCTCAAGGCACCGATAGAATTTAATCCCAAGTCTTTTGTGGCTTTATTTGACTGAATTGGTGCTCAATATGATTGAATTGGATCGTAGGACCTCTGGATATACTACAATTGATTGAGTGGAGGTTGTACATATCATAATCGGATGAAACTGCGGGTCCCTTTAGTATCACTTTGGTTTCTTTGTCTCTTGTTTTTTATTTTTATTTTTTCTTGTGTTTTTGAAAGCATATTTGGTAGTATAATTTATTTGTGTTCTTATTCTTTTTTTTAAAACAATTCAATATATTTTTAAAAATATTCAAAATGCCTAAAATTTATCGAGTGGTTTTAGAAACAACTGCCTAAATCGAGCATCCAACTTGTTTTAATTTAAATCAAAATATTAAAAAATAAAATAAAAATAACAAAAATCATGAGTGATCCCAAATAGTCCTTTAGTCTAAAAATGCCAAGTAGGCTCTTATATGCTGGTGCTTTGTTTTCATCAAAACTTGATAAGGAGATGTGGAACTACTGGGAACATTTTAGCTTTTCTTGATGCACTAAGCTCTGAATCTTCATCACTATTCATATCAAGATGTCAACATGTACATGCTTGTGTTTCTAATCCTTATTCTCTAAGACAACATCTACCTTTCATCATGAAACACAGACATTAACGTGACTCAAACATGAATACCACACAGAAATGATATATACAACAATCAAGTGACCTGCAAATAAGAAATAAAAAGGTGAAAGAAAAAGGAAGAGAAAAGAAAAAAGAAATAGTTATGCGAAGAAAAAAGTAAATAGATTAAACAAAAAATAAATGGAACATAAGAAGAAAAAGAGAATAAAAGAAAGAAAAAAAATATGGCCCGCTACTTCTCCAAATTTTCCCCTTCTACTAATGAATGGGGAGAGATTGGGTCGAGTAGTTTTAAATTTTAGATTTACTTCTAGATGAGTGAAATACTGATTAATCAATCGACTCTTTGTACCACAATCATCACTAAACAAATTCATGATTTTAAATTCCATCCTGACCAAAGTTTGGTAAAGATATTTTGACCCAATTTTTATCTAATGAATGGTAAATATATTACATTTGTGTGCCAATATGTTATACTTGCTTTGTTGGATTCAAGCTTTTCATTAAGAAAAATGACATACTCCTAAATAAAACCCACATGAAGCTCTTGCCATTTCTTCATTCATGCTGATCAAAAAAAAAAAAAAAAAAAAAAAACCTATGAAAATAGACGACACTGCAAACTTAATTACCCCGCATAAAAGTATACGGTTCAAATGATTTTCTTATGTAGATTTTTTAAAATGTGTAATATTCTTTCATGAAGCCTACTATATAGCACAAATATGATGCAGTCTTAGGCCTTTGTTTGCTTTCGATAATTTATTTGGATATCTTTTGGAAAGATTTAAATACGTACGGCTCAGTTCTTATGTATTTAAATATCTAGCACCAACATTGCAATTATTACATGTATATGCCATCTTATATGCATGAAAATGTGTATTTCACTTTTTAAAAAGTTAAAATCGTGATAATTTTTTTGTGATATGAAAGATTTGGGTGGTATAAATGGAAAAAATAAATAAGACTTTATGTAACTACATAAGAATTTGGTGGTATGTTTGTAAATGCCCTTATCTTTTAACCCCTTTAAAGTCTCTCTCTCTCCACCGCACTATTGTAAATTTGCACAGTATGCTACTTTAGCGTAATAACTACAAGCTATCCCTGAACTGTCCCCCATGTCATGGCAGGGTTGCAGAGCTTTGCTCGTGGATAAAGACAAAAACCCAAAGGTTCACCTTCCACCTCACATTTTTCAAATTTTCAATAGAAAACTTCCTTGTTTTTTTTTTTTTTTTCTTTGCCCTCCCGTTGAAATTTCACACTGGTGTATGCAGTGGGAACCTTCCAGATTGGAATTAATAAATGATGAGATGGTTGATCGTCATTTCTCCAGAGTGGATGAAGAAGGATGGGAAGACCTGAAGCTTCCCGTTAGACAAGGTTTTGGTATCAAGCTTGGATCAAAGCTCTAAAGACATTTATAAATCGCTAAGTGGCGGTATTGAATGTCCTGATTTCTGTTAAAATATTTTCTCTGCAATTGGTTTTTTTGCCATTTTAACTGGACAATAATTTCCTCTTTTTGTTTGTTTAAATTTGCTGTAACTCTTTGGATTTTTAAGACATTAATATTAAAAGAATTTAATGAATTCTGTCTTAGTTTTCAAATATCGGCCGTATGCTTGATGGATGTTGCGTATGTTCATTTTTTTTTTTTTTAAATGTGAGTATGAATATTTAAATGCTTATGCAGTACATGTTAGTTTTATATCATTCATACAATCAAAAGAAAAGTAATGTCTAATAATTCTACGTATAAATGAAATAGAAATACAAATGTCTCAAAATTTATTTCACATTTACCTTCTCCTTCCACCAAACCATTGATGCATCTATGACGTTTTTAATTGGATCCCAACCAAGTCCACTAGTTTCTCTTTGAAGCTACTTTCCTATTTTCTAAACTTTATTTTTTAACTGCAGTCATTTATTCTCCCATTCATATGATCTTTAGAATCTCTCTTGTAATTTTTTTGTAATGTTCTGTCAACCTTCTTTGCTGAAATGTATCGTTCGCAAATTTAATTAAATCTCTTTTATACAAATGTTACAAAGAATTATTTTTTTTGTCCCATATAGCGGATGATGCATCATCTCTTATGTTGCCCATTTGTTATTGTATCTATTAAGTTGATATATAATCTGAAATGTTTTAATTACATGATCATAATTAATATTCATCAAAATTTTCAGAAATCAAAAGAAACAATTAGGCAACTTATAGTGAAATATAAAATTAAAATATCAACATTATCAGGATTAGATAATTTTAGCAGCTAGTATTTGCAGTAAATAAATGTTGCAAATAAAAATCAACAAGAGAAAATGGCTATGTAGAGGGAGGCTTTAATGTGCTATATAATAGATGTGTACTACAACTAATTCATTTGACTTGGTGATTTAAGTAAAGTAAATATAAGCAATGAAAGTTTAACACATCAAAAATGGATCTGCACTATTAGGGAGTTAGTGAAATAAAATAAATATTAGAATTTCAATTCAATGATGGTGTGGATAATAGAGAAATAGTATATTATATGAAGTAGTAGGATCGACCATACACTGAAGCATCTAAGGATTTATAGTGCTTTGAACTATTAACCTATGTTTACTAAGCTCCCATTTGGTGATTTATGTCCATTTTCTTGGAAAAAATTTTCCTCCTTTGACATAGAGGACAACCACCAAAAATGACATGATATGCTTGGGCTGACAATTCATCAAGGATTATAAATGATATGATATTCTCAGTCTCGCCCTCTTCTTCCATATACAAATTATCATAAAAAGCATTAATTTACATGAAATTGTTCAAAGATTTACGATAACAATGACAAAATAATAACGGGATTTTGATGTATTAAGCTCTAGAAAATGATGATACTTAAACCAAGAATTTCAAGCACTATTAAATCACGTCAATGACAGGAAAAATAAAACCAAGCTTTATGAGTTAAAGTGAAAAAATGAAAATTTACATACATCTACTCATTTTCTATGTAATTACAGATCTAAAAACCAAAATTCAATTATTACGTACATGCAACCTTATCTATGCATGAAAAAGAGTATTCCACTTTTAAAAGTTAAAATGGTGGTATATTTGATGTCGTATGAAAGATTTGTGCTCCATAGATGTAAACAGTAAAGTTTAGGTGTTTGATATGTAAATATGTAGGAATTAGGTTGTATGTATAGACCAAAAAATCATTACAAATACCATAGATAGTTACATCCATCTCAAAGCTTCACCACTAGGCACAAGAGCACAGTAACACATCCATATCCCATTAATGGCCACATAAAAAAATTAAAGAGGAAGGGCACAGAAATTGAAAGACAGGAATGTGTCGGCTTTCTACTGGAGTAAAAATTAGAGCATTACCCAAGAAAATAGAATGCGTCGAATCTAACCTCCATTTTGAAGATAAAAAATATGTATCAAATTAACAAGTGAAATGGGAAAAGCGATTACTATCTTAAAATGGAGAGAGGCTGAAGAGGTAACCATTCCTACTAGTTTTTTCTTGGTGACACAGAGATCGTGCAGGGTTGCTGCGAAGAGGAGGCAAATGCAAACCGTAGGCACCAACAAAAATGACAATGGTAATTAAATGCAAAGAGGACACTGAAGCATATAGTGACCCATGATTATGATTTTAATGAAAATGAAGCCGTGGTTCGTTTGTATTTCATTGAACGCGTTATTAAAATGCATGGGAGGCTATAGCAGTTTGGAACTCAAGCCAAAAAGCACAAACAAATGGCCCCTTAGTATTATGTTTAGCAATTCTCATTCTGACCTTTTCATGTAGGGTCTGAATATCATTGATTCTGACATTGGAATTAGTGTAAAGCTCAATAGCTAATAGAATCGGTACTAACTCCAAAGATATAAGAGAATTTTTTTCTATACAATCTCAAATGGGCTGTGACCTATAAACCGACTGGTAGAATGATTATATGCATACTCCATTTATGGAAGAACCAAATCATAGTACCTGATGTTCTATCTCAGAAATCATCTAAGAAAATTTTTCAAACTACAGTTTAGACACTCTATATGCCCATATATCTAATAGATGGTTGTTGAATTGAACTGAAGCTTTGTACCTAATTGGCCGCATGAAGACAAATTACCATCTTAAAGTCTATGTCTCTAATATGTGACGTGTCCATCATTTTCTGGAAAAGAATAATTTTTGTCATCTTACAGAAATGGTCTATTACAACTATGACCGAATTTTTATTTTGTTGTGTCTGAAGTAAGCTTACCACAATATTCATGCTCGTTTCAAATCAGAGTGCCTCTGCGAATGAGAAGAGGAGTGTATCAACCTATATTATGTCCTTGACTCTTAGATCAATGGCATACCCTACACTATTTGTCGTGTGTCTCCACATCTTGTAATAATATGAGATAGTAAAATTTCACTTTTACTAAGGGGAGAGCCTCGTCTAAACCAAAATTTCATATCATACCCCAGTTGTGATGCATTTAAAATACTTTCCATAAGGGAGTTTCGAGGAATGCACAATCTATTCTAGAAGAATATGTATCCAATAGATCTATGATATGCAAATACGACTATCATGTCATCAGATCTAAATATCTTAAAAATTATCATCAATTATGTACAAGTCCCTCAACATCACAAAAGTAACTACCTTAAACTACAAATTAATAAAAAGCGATAACTCAGTGTATCAACTAATTTGTTCTGACTCTTTGCCTTAATTTTATGCACAAAATAGAAAGATGAGAGAAATTTTATCCATGAGGCATATCTGACCTTTAGCTTACTTTGGTTATTCAAAAATTCTAAGGACTTGTGGTCCCTATAGAGTGTAAATTCATGTTCTAGCACATAATGACTCTAGTGATTGAGGGCACTTGAAATATGATAAAACTCTTTATTGTAGCTAAAATACTTTCTCTTGGAATCATTCAATTTTCACTAAAAAAGAAATAGGGTTCCTTCCTTCACTTAGCACATCCCCAATTCTCATAATGAAGAAATCATGCTCCACATCGAACATTAATTGAAATTTAAAAGTGGTAGAATGAGTGCTTAACTCATATATTTTCTTAGAGCATCAAAATTAATTTGGGCTTCATCTAATCAAGCAAAATGGTCCGACTTATGGATGTTGACCTCAATTTTTTTTCAATTTGTAATTCCCCTCAATTTATTAAAAAAACATGAAATAAAACACACAATATAGAAATTAAATCAATTAAGTTCATCAGTTCTTAAAGTTGGACGGAAATGCAGCTCGATGAGAGAATATTCTAAAATTATCATTTTATTCTCTGGAATTGTCATTTTCTCTACAGGTCATTGTAGTGCTTAAAATCTCATGCTATGAGCTACATTTGGTCCATTATTAAAGTATGAGCAACATGAAATAAGTTTTAGTGACCATCAGATAGCTTTTTATGTGAAATTTTATGTGGTGAGATTTCTTGCATAGAATTCATCATATGTAAAAATTCTTCATCGAAGAGTCATTTTACAAAATTGACTAACCAAACACATTTGGATTAGTGAAATCTCTTAAATGAGCTCATCCTCATATAAATCTGACTCTATTTTGAAGCTCATTTAACATATGATAATTTGGATTATAATTGTGATTTTGTCCTTGAAATGAGCTTAAATCAATTCCAAACACAAAATATAATCAAATTGAGCTTGGAACATAAAAAATGACCAATTCAAAGTTCATTTGAGCTCTTGACAAAAATTTCTATTTTCATGGGGTGGAACTCACACTTTAGCTCCACTTTTCTCGCCTCGGAGATTATTTTGACCAAAATCAACTGTAATATTTGATTGCTTTAGTTATTTGTCTTCCAAAATGGATTAAAGTTATCATTTCAGCAAAAACTTCAAAAAATTTTTGCCTCTAGACAACGTGCACTTGCATGTATGGACACTTGTGTGCCTATGTATGCCTAAGTAAGCATCTGCGCTCCCCCGATAACAGGAGCAATTTAAAGAACTCCTTAAGAAGTGTCCATATCATGCTTTGCCAGACTGGTTGATTATTCAAATATTTTATAATGGGTTAGTAGAATCCCTTAGATCTATCATGGACGCTGATGCTGGTGGTTTATTAATGTCAAAACTAGTTGATGATTCATATTCTTTAATTGAAGAGATGGTTACTGACATGCCAAAAAATGTGCTACTTTTTCATAAAAATTTTATTCTCATTTTTAATGATATTGGACTTTAATGAAAAGTATTTTGCATGCTTTTTGTTTTAGGTACATGAGATGGAGTTTTGGAGAAAAAAATAGCAAAAATGGAGTAATTGGGGTTAAGAAAAGCGAAGGGGCAAAAAATGAACTAGCGTTTAGGAGCCAGCTTTTGGCGCCTAGGCGCCAGACCCTATATGCAGAAACAGTGAGCCCAACGCCATGGAGTTAGGATTTGGTGCCTAGGCGCCAGACAGTTACTTCAAGATTCTAGAAGACTTGCGCTAAGACGCCTGAATCAGTTTTTTTAAAAATACACTGTATTTGACAAATTTTGAAGGCGCAACTGAAGTGACCCTTGAGGTATTATTAATGATATTTTAAAGGGATTTTTTTGACATATTTCCTCCTATAATTTTTCAGTATGGCCGAGAGGTCCTAGATAGGAGTAGGAAACGTAGATTTATACACTTTCTGAAGAGATTGGAGAGAGGATTTTGAGAGATTGTACTAGCATTGCATGGATCAACAAGAGACTTTGTTGGAGGGATTTTCATCTTTCTTTTAGAGGAAAAAAACTAAGTATTTTATTCTTCAACTCATTAAAGGAGATCTACAACCATTTTCAGTACATGAGGTTGGTATTCATGAAGATGCTGCTTATTATACACTTCCAAAGAAAAGTGTCTTCTCCCGAGAAGTTACAACAAATAAAAATTCAGAAAAAGAACAAAAAGGAGACCATTCAACTACCTCATTACAACATGATGGTGAAGGTTCTTTTAGTTCACACACTCAAGATCGAGGCTGGGGATGTGGACGAAGAAGAGCCAATACAATTGTTGAAAGGACTAAGCTAATCATCAACATCGGTGATGAAAACAGTTCCGAAGACAAAATAATGATTACAAAACAAAAGAAACCTCAGTACAGGATCTCCTTAGAAGATGATGAGAAAAGCAAATATGAGACGATGTACGATCGGATAAACCACTATGTGAACACCTTGAACCTCACTCCGATCCTTCCTCAAAAGGTTGAGAGTTTAGAGGTTAAGGAAGTCCCTTGTGCTGGTTCAAAGCCGATCAAGTCTTACTGTGCTTCTACTCCTGTAAACTCTGAAAATCATGTAAATTTGGATGATCCTAATGAATTAATGGAATTACCTTT
>NW_018164444.1:23992247-23993590 GCF_001263595.1 Phalaenopsis equestris | reverse complement strand
CTCTACCGACCAGCTAGTGGAAGATGCTCCTCCAAAATTTGAGGAAGAAATCAAATCAACTATCGATGAACTAGAGGAAGTAAATCTCGAGACTGAAAAACATCCTCGACCAACATTTATAAGTTCTCTACTCAATAATGAAGAATCTTCGGACTTGGTCGAATTGTTAACAAAATTCAAAGATTGCTTCGCCTGGAGTTCTGATGAAATGTCAGGACTTTCAATGGAAGTTGCAGTCCATAAACTTGGAATAGATAAAGATATAACTCCAATAAAACAAGCTCCAAGAAGAATGCGCCTTGAAATTGAACAGCAAGTCATCGCTGAAGTAAAGAAGTTGATAAATGCCAAATTCATACGAGAAGAACAATATCCCACATGGATAGCTAATGTTGTCCCTAAAAAAAACGGACAGATACAAGTCTGTGTCGACTTCAGAAACTTGAATAAAGCATGTCCGAAAGATGAGTTTCCACTACCAATACCAGAAATGATGGTGGATATTGCTTCAACACATGAAATCTTCTCCTTCATGGACGGATTATCAGGTTACAACCAAATAAATATGGATCCATAGCATGAGAAGGAGAACCTTACAGCTTTCAGAACACCGATCAGAATTTTCTGCTACACAGTAATGCCGTTTGGTTTGAAGAACGCCGGAGCAACATACCAACAAGCAATGATAAGAATTTTTTATGACCTCATTCACAATCGAGTAGAATGCTATGTGAATAATTTGGTCATCAAAAGTAAACAAAAATTAGACCACTTGTACGCATTGAGGATCGTTTTTGAATGATTAAAACCATATAATCTCAAGATGAATCCCCTAAAGTGCGCATTTAGTGTCACTTATGGGAAGTTCCTTGGACTTGTTGTTCGTCATCGGGGAATCGAGATCGACCCGGAGAAGATTAAAGCTATCTTGGAAATGCCTCCCCCTAAAACTTTGAAACAATCACGTTCCTTTCAAGGGAAGTTGACATATCTGAGACGCTTTATTTCTAACCTCTCAGGTAGGTGTCAGCCTTTCTTGGCATTGGTTAAAAAGGACGCCAAATTTATTTGGGAAGAAAAATGCCAGCAGGCTTTTGAGGACGTTAAACAATATTTAATGACACCTCCTGTTAACCAATATTTAATACCCCCTCCTGTTTGGGTAGCCCCTATCCCAAGGAGACCTTTGATCCTTTATACCGCGGCTTTAGATTACTCGCTCGGAGCTTTACTAGCCCAAGTTAACAATGAGGGCAAAGAAAATGCACTATATTACTTGAGTCGTCGTCTAATACCGACGGAAATAAGATATCCACCAATTGAGAAATATTGTCTAGCTTTAA
>NW_018164444.1:23990506-23991680 GCF_001263595.1 Phalaenopsis equestris | reverse complement strand
ACTTGCTAAAGAATTGGCATGTCCCCTGGAGGATTCCATAGAAATCACAGTACAGGGCAGACAAGTTCTATCCAAGATTGACATGGAAACCCTACATAAACTCGGAAAAGAGGATGACACAATAAATGCAATTGTAAATATCAATTAAGATTTGCGGAAGCCATTGATGGAATATTTGCATACTGGAAAGCTGCCAGAGGATAAGTCCGAGGCAAACCAGATTACAAAGAGAGCTTTGTCATACGCTCTCATAAATGGTGTTCTCTATAGGAGATCATTCGATCAAATGTGGCTACGGTGTTTGAGCAGAGCCGAGGCACAGGATATTATCAAAGAAATACATGTTGGATTGTGTGGTGCTCACCAGTAGGGACCAAAGATGAAAATGAAAATCAAAAGACTCGGATATTATTGGCCAACAATGATGTCTTTATAACAAAAAAATGTCACCAGTGCCAGATACATGGAGTGGTCTTACACCAACCACCGAATGTGCTACACCCAACTACATTCGAGTGTTGGGGTACAGACATAGTCGGTCTGATAGATCCTCCATCCTCCAAAGGACATAGATTCATACTTGCAGTGATAGACAACTTCTCTAAATAGGCAGAGGCAATTCTACTACGAGAGGTTACAGCTCAGCATGTCCTACAGTTCTTCAAAGACCAACTCGTTTACCGTTTTGGTGTACTGTGAAGAATTATATCTGATAATGGGACAGCTTTCAAGAGCACAAAAATCAATAACTTCGTCAAAAAACACAGGATAGACTAGAGATACTCCACAATTTATTATCCGAAAGCAAATGGGTTAGCTGAAGCCTTCAACAAAACACTTGTACAAATTTTGAAAAACATACTCAATGAAAATAAATGAGACTGGCACAATAAATTGCTAGAAGTGTTGTGGGCCTACCGAACGACGTTCAGAACTCCCACTCAATGTACAACTTACATGCTCATGTACGGGTCAGAGGCGGGTCAGAGGCCGTACTAGTACTAACATTAGAAATACAGACGCCGTCTCTCGGAGTCGCCATTGCAAACCAACTTACAACTGAAGAAAATGCAAAGCTCAGACTTGAAGAACTTGAAAGTCTTGAAGGAAAGCACCTACAAGCACAACAACATCTGGAGCTATACCAAGCAAAGATGATACGAGCTCATGACAA
>NW_018164444.1:23979569-23990384 GCF_001263595.1 Phalaenopsis equestris | reverse complement strand
TACGCCGGAGGAGCTTACCAACTCATCAATTCTCAAGGAGAAAGGCCTATGCTTCCAATAAATGGACGATACCTGAAGGCCTACTACGCAACATGATAAAGCTTGCCGTTGTTAGTTTACCGCGTACATATGAAATTTTTGTGAACTTCAGATAGTTCTGGGGTTATTTATATGGCCTGAAAAGTCTATGACCAGATAATTTTTTTTTAATCAATATCAAAATTTAACAAAAAAAAAATCTTTCTAAATAAAATTTTACAACAAACAAATTAAATTTGCTGAATAAGTTTTCTCAATTTTGAGATTCCTTGCTTGTGCAGTATGACCCCGTTCGGTCTATATCCCCACAAAATTGCACATTCTACACAATTTTTTTTTTCGTGATATCCCTATGGAGTCACAAACTTTATATGATACTTGCAAAAAAATCTTGCAAATCTTTTTCAAAATAACATAAATTTCTACACATTATGCTTTCTGAAACACAACATATTTTAAACCAGTCCAAATGAAGATGAAATAATTTTAGGGAGACCATTTCTTGCAAACGAAAGAGATGTAATAGATGTGTAAAAATAAGAATTAATAATGAGAGTTAATGATCAAGAAGTAAAATTTATTATGGTAAAAGATATGAAATGTCCTGCAATAGAAAAAGATAATGAATGTTTCAGGATGGAAGAAGCTGATTATCCGAGTAATGAACAGTTTAATAATGAGTGTGAAGATAAATTAAAGCAAGGATAAATTTTTGAGAATGAAAATGAAATAAAAGGAGAAGATTTGGATTGTATTCAGGGCAAATTGTATTCAGGGCAAATTTGAAAGCAAATTTGAAACGTTAGAATTGTTGGAAAATGATAGTAAAAATCTTATCCTTCAAGTATTAAATCACCTCAACTTGAATTAAAGATATTACCTGCCCATTTAAAGCATGTATTTTTAGGAGAGTCATCTACATTGCCTGTTATTATATCTTTTGAGTTAAATGAAATTTAAGAACAAAAATTGATAGAAATGTTGAACAAGTATAAAAAGGCTTTTGGATGGACATTAGCAGATATTAAAGGAATTAGTCTTTCATTTGTATGCACAAAATTTTATTAGATGAACAATATGAACCTAAAGCTGATCCTCAAAAAAGATTAAACCAAAAAATGGAAGAAGTTGTTAAAAAAAGATTTTAAAATAGTTAGATGCTAGAATTATATATCTTATTTTAGATAGTGCTTGGGTAAGCCCAATTCACTGTGTTCAAGAAAGGAGGAGTGACCGTTGAAGAAAATGAGAAAAATGAATTAATTCCAATAAGACAAGTTATTGGTTGGAAAATTTGTGTTGACTATAGAAAGTTAAATATGACCACCAGAAAATATCACTTTTCTTTGCCCTTTCTAGACCAAATGTTGGATAGATTGACTGGAAACAAATATTATTGCTTCTTAGGTTATTTCTTTTTAGATGGATATACATGTTATCACCAAATTTTAATTGCTCTAGAGGATTAAGAGAAAACAACATTTACAAGCCCATATGAAACAATTTCTTTTGGTAGAATGCCTTTTGGACTATGCAATGCACCTGCAACCTGAATGCACCTGCAACATTTCAAAGATGCATGATGTCAATTTTTAACAATTTTATAGTACATGGAATGGAAGTGTTTATGGATGACTTTTATGTATTTGGGACTTTGTTAGAGCTATTTCTTAATAATTTAGAAAAAGTTTAAGAAGTATGTGAAAAAGTCAACCTAGTATTAAATTGGGAAAATGTCAATTTATGGTTGTTGAAGGTATTGTGCTTGGGCATAAAATTTCTGAAAAAGGCATGGAGGTAGATCCTACAAAAATCCAAGTTATAGAAAAATTATTACCACTTACTAATGTTAAAGGGGTGAGAAGTTTTTCTAGGACATGCAGGTTTTTACAGGTGCTACACAAAAAAATTTTCAAAAATAAATAAGTCGCTATGCCTACTTTTAGAAAAAAATAAGAAATTTGATTTTGATGAGGAATGCATAAAAGCATTTAAATTATTAAGGAAAAAATTATTCACTGCACCTATAATAGTACCACCTGACTGGAAAAAACCATTTGAAATAATATGCGATGCTAGTGATTATGTTATTGGCGCTGTATTAGGATAAAGACACGATAATGTTTTTAAAGTTATAGATTATGCTAGTAAGACTCTAAATGATGCTTAAATTAATTATACTACTACTAAAAGAGAGTTATTAGCTATTATTTATGCCTTTAATAAATTTAGACCTTATTTAATTGGAATTAAATGTATAGTGCATTTGGAACTAAATTTATAGTGCATACAGATCATTATGCTATTAAATACTTAATCCAAAAGAAAGATGCTAAACCAAGATTAATGAGATGGATACTTCTATTGCAAGAGTTTGATTTTACTGTGATTGATAGAAAGGGAAATGATAATCGAATAGCTCATCATTTGTCTAGGATTGAAATAGAAATATTAACTAATTTTGTAAATGAAATTTTAGAAAATTTTTCTGATGAATAGTTATATAGTATTGATGAAATGGAAGTACCGTGGTATGCTGATATATTGAATTATATTGTAAGTGATATTTCACCACCTGATATAAACAAATCCACAATTAAAGAAATTTATATATGATTCAAAAGACTATTTTTGGGATGACCCATATTTATATAAATAATGTAAGAATTTAATTATTAGAAGATGTGTGCCTTATGAAGAACTCAACAAATAATTGAAAAATGCCATAATTCTAAATTTGGAGGATATTTTGGAATAAATAAAATTGCATATAAGATATTGGAAGCTGGATTTTATTGGCCTACTACTTTTAAAGTTGTTAATGAATATATTAAAATGTGCAATAGATGTCAACGAATAGGAACTATTTCTAGAAGAAATGAAATGCCTCTAAATTACACATTGGAAGTTGAAATTTTTGATGTGTGGGGATTAGATTTTATGTGACCATTTATGCCTTCATTTAGAGAAACTTATATATACTTATATATATTACTTGCTATTGATTATATGTCCAATTGGGTTGAAGCTATTGTTGTACCCAGATGTGATACTCCGAATGTTTCTAAATTTTTAATTAAAAATATTTTTACAAGATATGGAATGCCAAGAAAAATTATTACTGATGGAGGATACTATTTTAGGAATAAGAGAATCAAAAAATTAATTAAGAAATTTGATTATATGCATAGATTCTCTACAGCTTATCATCCTCAGACTAGCGGTCCAGCAGAGATATCAAATTTTGAAATTAAACATATTTTTGAAAAAGCTATAAATCCTTATAAATTGAATTGGTCTGCTAGACTAAAAACTGCTTTATGAGCATTTAGAACTGCTTATAAGACTCCTATAGGAATGTCCCCATACAGACTGATATTTAGAAAAAAATGCCACTTACCAGTAAAGTTAGAGCTTAAAATATTTTAGGCTATTAAGGAATTTAATTTTAATCTAAAAGATGCTGGTGAGAAAATATTATTGCAACTCAATGAACTTGAGGAAATAGAAAATGAAACATGTGATAATGTAAAAATCCATAAAGAAAAAATGAAAATATGGCATGATCAAAAGATCTTTCAAAAGAAATTTGCACCTGGACAAGAAGTTCTATTATATAATATAAGATTGAGATTGTTTTCAGAAAAACTGAAATCCAGATGGTTAGGACTATTTAAAGTGATTAAAGTTTATCATTATGGAACTGTTGTTATCAAAGATCCTAACACTGGAAAGGTATTTAATGTTAATGAGCATCATCTGAAACATTATTATGAGGGGCACATATCTCAATTTAAGGAAATTTTAATGTTAAGTCAACCCAGTTAAACAAATGGTGTATCGGGCTGACGACGTTCAACCAAGCGCTTTGTGGGAGGCAACCCATAAATATATGTCTATGCATTAATATTTTGTTTGATAAGTGTCTTATATATTAGTAGATAATAATCCTACACAATTGCATTTATTATAAATTAAGTCAAATATTGTGTCGGCGTTATTTTGGGTTGGTTTGTGGGGTTGCCCGTAAGAAGCTGTCGGTCGCTGGAATCGAAATCCCGTCACCCACTTCGGAAGGACGTTAAAGTATGAAATCAAACTGACCCCATATTTTCATAGTTTAAAATGAAAGAGAACTGTACCTCAAATCCTGTATCTATCCCGAAGGATAAATACAAGACTTGAGGATGAGACTCAATCAAATAAATTAAGGAAAGTATGACGTCGATTTGGTCTGTGAAACCTTTGTATTTGCCGACAAGTTCCCCTATTTAATATAAAGGATTAAATAGGGTTTATATTAAGCTAGGTTTGGACATGCTTCCTATAAGAGTAAGCCCCTATAGTTAATTACATCCTAAATGTCCAAAGTCACCTGAGAAGACTCTCGATAAAAATCAGGAAATATTATCTTCAAGGAATTTCAAAGAGTAAGACTCTTCAACGAAATCGGACGTAGAGGTGTGAAAGGGGATTGGTTCAAATTTGGAACATTTTATTGCAGAATCTAAAGGAAGAAGAACTAGGGGATGTCAAGGTTTTAATTTTGAGGAAAAATATTTTAAGTGTTTCATCATCCTACAAATTTTATTAGTTAGGGCTTACCTTTGTGTGAAATGATCACACAAATAGCCTGGAAGATGCGAGGGTTTAGTTTGTGACAAACGACAACCTCATAATCCTAAGACGAGTTAGGGCTTATGTTGTATAGCAGGGCTATACAAAGGCCTAAAGATAAGGTGAGGATTTACGTTGCATAAGGAAACGACCTCGAAGTCCTATGGCTTTGTTGTTTAAGTATAAGGAAGGAAGATTGGTTTAACTGAGGAAGACAGGTTTTGTTGTTGAAGATGGTCGTGCTGCCCACCATGCTAGCTCCAAGCTCCTGCCACGACGAATTTGAGTTATCTAGTGTGTCAAGTTATAATATCAAATCAAGTGGCCCTATGGTTGAAGTTCTTTAAGTTTTTATGAGGGCATATTGAAGTTGATTAGAGTGACACCGGTTAGGATCCTACGGTTCCCTCGTTCCGACATCACTATCTTTTATTGGATTCACTTAGTCCAAATGAACTTACTAAACCCAACTTAACGAGTTCCATAATTTCATTTAAATTGTGGGAAGCCTCGTTAACAACCGTAGGTTACCTCCTTCGAGGGATTCCCGATCATCCGATAGAGACGTTTTAATTTAGTTGAAGTTGTAGTTTTATGTGATGTTTGTGATTAAATTTTGTGTTGTTTTATATTTTGAATGTTGCGGCGGTGAATTTTATCTTGGTTGATTTTAATTTTGGTTATGTGGTTGTCCTAATGGTTTTAGTTTTCATGCAGGGTGACATCTTTGTTTAGCATGCAAATTTGCAGGTATAAAAGTACAGTATGAAAGCACAGGAAGGACAATACTAAATACTGTAAAAGTGTACCTGGCGAGTCTTCTCGTTCCACCACCTGAAACTTAAAATGCATGTTAAGGCAGTTTATGAAGAGCAGGAAAAGTAAGTTCTGGTGTTTTTCCTAACTGTATGTTATATCTTGGTGAGTCCTTAAAAGTTTAATTAAGGATGACTTCATTAAGCAAAGAATATTAAGTTTAATAGGCCTCTGAGGTATCCAACAAGTTAGGAGGGGGAAGCAGGTCCTTGCCTCCCTCTCACCAACTGGTGAAAAGCCTCGAGTTCATTTGAACTTATTATGTTGCTTAATGGTTTGTCCTGTAAATATCCTTCATGCTCAGTGAATATTGATGTCTCAATTATCCCTAAGAAAGGGGTAATTATCACTTGTGATTTACTTTGAAAATTATGTGGGTGAACACCCTTAAAGAGGCAAGCTAGTGTAATTTGAACACTTAGCCAAATTTTTAATCCTAATTAGACTTAGTGGTGTTTCAAGGATGTTTGATTTATTATGTTTATTTCTCTAATCCTCATTTAGCCAATTTTTTTTTATCTAACCTAAGTCACCACTAAGCCCTTAAGACCTAGGTGAGTGTCTTAATTAGTTTTGAAAAGGGTTAAACTTTAGGTGGTCATGATTCATAATTTGGATTTTATTTGAAAATCAAGATAGGGGTATCAAATTGATTAATTATTGACTTCAAAAGTCATACCCCTAAGTTTAGGATCATTTAATTTTAATAAACTTCCAAATTTTAATAATTTAAAAATTTATTAATCTTAAATAAGAAAGTGTAATTGGTTTCTACTAATTAACCCCTTTGTATTTCAAACAACAAATAAATTGATTAAGATCAAAGGTTACCCATTCCCCTATTTGAATTAAGCCTAAATGTTAATTAAGGCAAGATTCCCAAAATTACACTTTTGCCCCTAAGGCTTTAACACTTCATAATTTGTCAAATTAAATTCAAATGACATTGAAATTTTTATTATACCTCATTCATGGGTCAATTAAGACATCAGATGAGAAAATGTTATTTTTCAAAATTTAATTTAATTTATATAATTATTTTAAGACAAAAATAGGATTTTTCAAAGAAAATTCCTAACTTGACCAAGGTAAATTATAATCCCTTGAAATTTTTACTAGAGGTATACCTAGACCAGAGAAGCCTTTCGATCAAATTTCATAATTTTTTGAATTCTCTGTGATTTATTAGAATTATTTTAAATTCTGGGTTATTTAATAAAAATAAAATATTTTTAAGTGGTGAAAGTTAAGTTTTCGTATTTTTAAAAAATCTCCTTAAGGTCATAGAACTCAGAGGAACAAATTTTTTATTTTTTCTAATTTTTCCTTGATTTATTGGAATTCTTTTAGTGAAAACTCATTTTTAGCCTTTTTAAAAATTATTTTTAAGCTTTGAAATTCAATATCTTTATTTAGAAAATCAGGAAAAATATTCTAACTATTCCTTGGTGGTTAGGAAACAATTTAAAACATTTCCATGAGTTTTATTATTTTTGTGATTTTTATGAATTTTTTTAATTATTTTAAATATGTAAAATAGGCTAAAAATCAAATTTGAGTCTTTAAAGGGCAATTTGAGGATTTTGGATAAATATGATCAAATTGGCCAAACTAGGTCATGTGGTAGTTGAAAGAATTTAAATTAGGAATATTAGGGACTTAATGGGATTTTCTGGGAATTTTTGGAATTTTGGGTCAAAGAGGGGTATTTTGGTAATTAGGGGGTGTTTTAGGGGTAAAAGGCCAAGATTGCTATTTTGGTAGAGTTGAGGTACCAATAATCACCAATAAGCCATGGACCAAAGGAAAGCCCATTTTGGGTCCTCTACATAGTGGTCTTAACTAAATCATAGCTCTAGGGCTAGTAGGTTCAGGGGACCATCTACATGAGTATCCCAAAAGATCAAGGGATCTAGGTTAGAAATTTGAGTTCAGGTTGGTGAGTGATTGTGAGTGTAGATAAGTGTAGTGAGTGCCTTAGCTTTAGACCAACACCCAGGGTTAACCTTAAGGTCCAGGTAAGGGTGACTCATCTCATCTTGAGTTTCCCCCATAGTGACCCCACCTACTAAGTACTTAGAGGTTAGGACCAATATGTGGAACTTCAAGTTCAGAAAGAAGGGTAGAATTTCTAATGGTGAGAGTTTCATGACTAGTTTTCTAGGAATAGTCAACAGGAAAAGCCCGATGGCTAGACCCTAGGCTACTAAAGAGGAAGAAAAAAACCTCAAAAAAAAAAGAGAGAAACATGAGGTCAACATATTGGTATTGAAGAAAAAGTTTGAATTAAATTGAAAAAAAATGAAATTCAAAAATTTTTTGCCACTGGCACCGACGACGCCCAAGATAATGGACCTCAGCGCCAGTAGCGCCAATCAGGAGCACTAACGACGTCGAGAGCGGTTTGATGGTTCAGACAACTTTTGGCAGACTTTGGAGAGATTTCACTCTATAATAATCACCATGAGGTATTTTTAAATTCCTAAAAACTCCCTAGGACACCTAGAAACTTCGTATTTTTGGATTCCATGGCTTCCAATTTTAGAAATACATCAAGGTATGGAGTTTTCAATAGAATAAAGTTTATTAGTTTTGATGCGCGGAGATTATATGATAAAGTTATTATGAAGAAGAGATTGATCAAGGAGAGAAGATTTGTTAATCATGGATTGATCAATCCAAGTGCTCCGGTTGACAAGATCATTTTGCAAAGGTGATGGGAAGTTCTGTGTTACACTACCAATGAGGTTATGATACTTATAGTGAAGGAGTTCTATGCAAATCTACTTGTAATTACCCAAGGAGTTGTCTTCGTACGAGGTAAGGCTGTACCATTTACTCCTGCGAGGAATAATGAATTTTAGTTTTTGATTAATGAAAGGTTTCAATATGTCATTATAAAAATTTCATTCCTACGCGAGATTTGATGCAAGATGTTTATAATTTTCTGATGGATGAAATTGATATGTAGGAAGTACGAGATGAAGAATATATTAGTTTTCCTGCTTCATCACTTAATCCAATTATCACTCAATTTTGAAGTAGTGGCATTTCTTTATTTGTGCAAAATTACTCCCTACTATGAAGATTAGTAGATTCACCAAGGAAAGTGCTATTTTAAACTACTGTATTGAAATGGAAAAGCCTATTGATATAGGATCAATCATATTTAAATCTGTTATGGGTATCATTATGAATGGGCCAATTTATAGACTTGGCATCCTTCTATAATTTTTTTGATTTGTAGTCAATCTCAAGTGGCATATGAAAGTTGGAAAAAAGTTTTACTACCATGGGAGCCCATGATCCCTATTAATGATCAGTATGTTGGTAATGGAAATGAAGCACTAAATGTTATTATGGATCATTCTTCACATGCTTCTATTATGGATCATTTTTCACATGCTTCAACTCCATTAATACTAACAACAGTAGGAAGTTCAGTTGCTTTGGAGAAGAAATTGAAGAAAATTGAAAGGGAACTTCAGAGTATTATGAATGCAGTGGGAGATCTTAAGTACCTTTTTGATCACCTTGATTAGAGAATGAAAGAAAATTTTGATCATACTGAAACTTTTGAAGTAGGATTAGTTTGGATGTCAAAGAAAATGAGTGGATTGAAGAAAATTTTACAGATCAATTCTTGTACCGATCCATATTGATCCTTCTACAACGTTGTTGACCTCACTTTTGGTTGAGGTTTAGTTTTTCCTCTTTAGTAGCCTAGGGTCTATCCATAGGGATTTTCCTATTGACTATTCCTAGAAAACTAGAAAAGGCACCCTCACCACTAAAAATTCCAAACTCTTCTCTACTCAACTTGAAGTTCCACATATTGGTCCTAACCTCTAAATACTTTGTAGGTGGGGTCACTATAGGGGAAACTCAAGATGAGTCACCCTCAAGACTGCTAAACCATAGGGTTAACCATGGGTGTTGGTCTGGAGCTGAGAAACTCACTACACTTATCTACACCCACATTCACTCACAACCCTAAACTAAAATTTCTAGCCTAGATCCCTTGATCTTTTGGGATACTCATGAAGATGGTCCCCTAAACCTACTAGTAAACCTTAAACCTACTAGCCCTAGGGCTATGATTTAGCTAAGACCCCTATGTAGAGGACCCAAAATGGGGTTTCCATTTTTCCATGGCTTGTTGGTGATTGTTGGTACCTCAACTCTACCAAAATACCCATCTTGGTCTTTTACCCCTAAAACACCCCCAAATTACCAAGATACCCCTCTTGGGTCCAAAATCCCAAAAATTCCAAAAAATCCCAAAAAAATCCCAATAAATTCCAAATATTCTCAATTTCATTTCTCTCAACTACCACATGACCCAATTTGGCCAATTTTACCATCTTTATAAAAAATCCCCAAATTTGTCATTAAAGACCCAAATTTCCTCAAATCTAACTCCAATGTCCATCAATTTGATCTCAATTGACCCCAATTTCAATCCTAAACTAAAATTAACTTTTGATATGACCAAATTAAGCAAAATCCAAGCTCAATTGGCCCATGATTTGAGCCCAATTTTAAGTTAAGTCAAAACCCCAATTTTGACCATATGACCGAATCTCACCAAATTGAACCCATAGCCTAGTCAATTGGCCCCAATTAATGTTGAAAAATATTGATAAAATTCCTATACATCAAAATCAACCATCAATTGGTCTGCTGAAGCCTCATATCCATTTGATTTTGGCCTAAATCCAAAATTCCCAAATTTAGCCCCAAATTGGCAAAGTCCCCAAAATTCACCCAAATGATTGCCTTAACCCCCAAATTGGCATCCAATTCATGTTGAAGACTCTTCATAGGGTCCCTATTGATCATTTACAATAATAAATTTGGACTTACCCTAAGGCTAACCCAAGTTAGACCCAAGCCTAGCCAAACATAACCAAACTGATTAAGGTTCAAAATTCCCTCAAATTGACCGACCAATTGAACTCAAAATCACTTCAAACCTTCACCAAAAATCTTTATAACAATCATATACACAATTTTGATCAATAAATTGGGTCAATTGACATGGTTAACCTAACCCACTGCAAGACTTGGTCATTTGCACCCACTTGGACCCATGCACTACATGTGACCTAACCACCATAAAGTCACAAAATTAACTCCATCCCAGTCATTAGTTGGACTTAGTGACCAGTATAAACACCATGAAACCACCTAAATCAAGCCATGGACCAAAGGTCCCCCAAATTAAGGGGTATTATTTCCAAAAATGCACATGCTTAAGATATCTTTACCAAATCAAAGCACATTTGCATTAAATTGTTCTGATGGATTCCTCTGGGTTTGGATTCCTCTGGGTTCCCTCCC
>NW_018164444.1:23948249-23979551 GCF_001263595.1 Phalaenopsis equestris | reverse complement strand
CTGGCCCCCTCCCCCTGGCTGGCTGGCCAGCCTAGTGGCTGGGAAAGCTCAAAACTAAAAGCCACCCCCATGGAACCTCACCCAAATCAAACCTAGAGGCCAGCTCAGCCAAATTAATTGTTGGAGCTCCTCTGCCCTCCACCTAAGCACCACAATGCACCCAAACTTGTGCCTTAAGAGCCACGGAGACCCTCCCCATGGCTAGTTTTATAAAACTCACCTCCACGGTCATGGGAGGGGGTGCAAAATTTTTCTCAAAGAGAGCCTCCCAAATCACTCACAGAGCTTCCTTGCGATCTCCATAGCCCATTCCAGTCACTCCACTGTCTTGATTCCCCCTGTACAACCCTAATTTTGAGCTTAAAAATTAGGGCATAAACATGACACCTCTCAAAACTAGACACCTCTCAAAACTCCACCAAAGTTCAATTACTTGTGCCCACACATTTACAACAGCAAGAGAAGCGAAGCCTCATCAAATTACCCGCAGAAATAACCTCCACCATAGCTCTAGACCAACACCTGAAATTGAGCTTGGTCAAATTCATACTTAGGCCTTACACCAAGACCAGGGACTCAATCCCTAACCTCCTTAGACCCCAACAAACGTGTTAAACCCCTCTAATTGAAGCTTCACTTATCTGAGAAAAGGTATAAAACCTCACCTCATCTTGAGCCTATTTTGATTCTCTATTTAATTAGGCTTAATTTAATATTTAATTAGGCTTAATTTGATTAGGATTAATTTAATTACATGATTACCGTATGGATGTGTTTGACTCACTTATACGAGTCCATAGGATAAAACTTGAAGTGATTTGGTTGAGTCTAGGCTGAGTATTAAATATGCTCTCAAGATGGGGATATTGACGATCACAGGATCATTCTATCGGGGATGATGAAGGGGAGCTGTTAGATCGAGCGTGTATCAATTGGACGGAGGAGATCGAGCCGGACAGCGCTCCTGGACATAAAATGAGGGTCGAGTCAGCAGCTACGTGGATGGTGGCATCCAACCAGAGCGCGCCACGAATGGCTTCGGAGCTGCCTAGGATGTAGTCAGCACGCGCGGTTTAAATAGATAAATAGTTTAAATAGATAAATAGGGTAGATAAATAGGGTTTTTTCTTATTTATTTAAATACCCCTAATTTAGAAAATTTGTAACTTTATGTAAAAAAAATAAAAAAAAATAAAATAAAAATACCCCCTGGCTCAGTAAACAGAGGAGAATAATGTGGAATAAATTTCAAGACCATTTGATGCATATTTTATTTTTAACTAATTAAACACTATTTCAAATCATTTGATTCTCCATGCATATTGACACATCACCTTGGCTTGAAACTTTGGCATGTTGTCGCCTCTATCAAGGAAAACATCCTCTGATTTTTTCAAAGTCAGAGGAGGTTCCTATACAGAGATCCATATTTTTCAAGATCTTGTACATTATATCCTTAAGATAATCATGGAAATTAGATAATCATGGAAATTAGCAATCATGGAAATTAGCATATTAATTAGAAAATCCTAAGAAAATTTTGAATGGTCCACCATGACTAGAGAAGCCATTGGAAATAATTTCATGGGTGAAGTCATTTAAAATGCACTTAATATCACTAAAGTATATAATTTTAGAAAATATAAACATTGAAATGACCTGATTTTTTATCTCCACTGTGATTTGTTTTTAATCTTCACTGTGATTTGTGACCCAGAGAACTCATCATAAAAAGTTCAAAATATTTTGAGTTCATTTGATAACTTAAATTGATTTTCAAAGATAAAGATCATTTTTGGCACTTAAATGATTTTCTTAAAAATCAAAATATAACTTAAAAATTTTATAAAAACTTATTTTTTGAGTTTTCTATGATCAGGGATATTTTATAAAAAAAGAATGATATTTAAAATAAAAACTTGATTTTTAGCCTATTTTAAATATTTAAATAATTAAAAATTCATAAAAATCACAAAAATAATAAAGCTCATGGAAATGTTCTAAATTGCTTCCTAATCACTTAAGAAAAATTAAAATATTTTTCTTGATTTTCTACATAAGGATATTGAAGTTCAAAGCTTAAAAATAATTTTTTCAAGCTAAAAATAAGTTTTCACAAAAATAATTCCAATAAATCAAGTAAAAATAAAAAAAAAATGTTAAATTTTCTCCTCTAACTTCTATAACCTCAGAGAGATTTTTCAAAAATACAAAACTTTATTTTCACCATTTAAAATATTTAATTTTTATTAAATAGCCCAGAACTTAAAATAATTCCAATAAATCACAGAGAATTCAAACATTTATGACATTTGATCCAAAGCCTTATCTGGTCTAAGTATACCTCCAGTAAAAATTTCAAGGGATTATAATTTACCTTGGTTAGGTTAGGAATTTACTTTGAAAAATCTTTTTTTTGCATGAAAATAATTATATAAAATAAATTAAATTCTGAAAAATCACATTTTTTCTTCTGATGTCTTAATTGACCCATGAATGAGGTAGGATAAAAATTTCAAAGTCATTTGAATTGAATTTAACAAATTATGAAGTGTTAGAACCTTAAGGGCAAATGTGTAATTTTGGGAATTTAGTCTTAATTAACATTTAGGCTTAAGTCAAGGGGGGAAATGGGTAACCTCTGATCTTAATCAACTTATTTGATGCTTGAAACACAATGAGTTAATTGGTAGAAACCAATCTCACCTTCCTCATTAAGTTAATAAATTTCTAAATTATTAAAATTTGGAAGTTTATAAAAATTAAAGGATGGAAGTTTATTAAAATTAAATGATCCTGAACTTAGGGGTATGAATTTTGAAATCAATAGTTAATCAATTTAATACCACTATTTTGATGTTCAAATAAAATTCAAATCATGAATCATGACCACTTAAAGCTAAAACTTTTCTAAACTAAATAAGACACTCGCCTAGGTCTTAAGGGCTTAGTGGTGACTTAGGCCAAATCAAAATTGAATAAATGAGGATTAGAGAAATAAGCATAATTAGCATAATTAAATCAAACATTAAACTTCTTGAAACACCACTAATCTCAATTAGGATTAAAAATTTGGCTAACTGTTCAAATTACACTAACTTCCCCTTCAAGGGAATTCACTCACGAAATTTTCAAATTAAACGATAATTGATAATTAACCTATTCTTAAAGATAATTGAGACATCAATGTTCACTGAGCATTAAGGGTATTTATAAGATGACTTATTAAGTAACATATTAGGTTTAAAAGAACTTGGGATTTTCCACCAGGAAGCAAGAGAGTAGCACGGACCTGCTTCTTTCTCTAGATCTGTTGGATACCTCGGAGATCTACTAACTTAATGTGCTTTGCTTAACAAAATCATCCTTAATTAAACTTCTAAAGGACCCGCCAAGATATGACATAGGGTTAGGAAAGCTACCAAAAACTTTACTTTTCCTGCTCTTCATAAACTGCCTTGACATGCATTTTAAGTTTCAGGTGGTGAAACGAGAAGACTCGCCAGGTACACTTTTACAGTTTTCAGCGTTGTCTTTCTTATTCTTTCATACTGTGTTTCTCATACTGTAGTTTTATACCTGCAAATTTGTATGCTAAACAATGATTTCACCCAACATGAAAACTAAAACTATCAGGATAACCAAAACCATAATCAAAATCAAAACTAAAATCAACCAAGATAAAATTCACCGTCACAACATTAAAAATATGAAACAACTCAAAATTTAATCACAAACATCACACAAAACTACAATTGCAACTAAAATAAGATGTCTCTATCGGATGATCAGGAATCCCTCGGAGGAGGTAACCGATGGTTGCTAACGAGGCTTCCCGCGGTTTAAATGAAATTATGAAAAACTCATTAAGTAGTTTAGTAAGTTCATTTGGACTAAGTGAATCCAATAGAAAATAGTGATACCGGAACGAGGGAACCATATGATCCTAACCTGATCCTAACCGGTGTACTTTAAATATGCCCTCATAAAATTTAAAGAACTTCAACCATAAGGCCACCTGATTTGACATTAAAACTTGACACACTAGAAAACTTAAACTCATCGCGGCAGGAGTTTGGAGCTAGCATGGTGGGCAGCACGACCATCTTCAACAGCAAAACCTGTCTTCCCTAGCTAAACCAATCTTCCTTCTTTAGAATTAAAAAACAAAGCCATAGGACTTCGAGGTTGCTTGCTTTGCAAGGTAAATCCTTACCTTATCTTTAGGCCTTTGCATAGCCCTACTATACAGCATAAGCCCTAACTCGTCTTAAGATTCCGAGGTTGTCGTTTGTCAAGACCTAAGTCCTCACATCTTCTAGGTTATTTGTGTGATCTTTTCACGCAAATGTAAGCCCTAACAAATAAAATTGGCAAGATGAAACACTTAAATTTTTTCTCCTCTAAATTTATTTTTTCTCCTCTAAATTTATAAATTTAAGCCAAACTTTAGGATAGCTTGGGAAGTCACCGAGGTTTTCCTCTGGATCCATGACACCCCGTAGTTCTTCCTCCTTTGAACTCTACAATAAATGTTTCAAATTTGAACCAATCCCCTTTCACACCTCTACATCCGATTTCAAAATTCCTTCCATTTGAAACTCCTTGAAGATAATATTTCTTGATTTTTATTGAGAGTCTTCTTAAGTGACATTGGTCATTTAAGATGTAATTAACTATAAGGGCTTGCCCTTATAGGAAGCATGTCTGAACCCAGCTTTATATGAACCCTATTTAATCCTTTATATTAAATAAGGGAACTTGTCGGCAAATACAAAGGTTTCACAGATCAAACAGACGTCATATTTTCTTTAGTTTATTTGATCGAGCCTCTCCTCAAGTTTTGTGTTTATCCTTCAGAATAGATACAAAATTTGAGGTACAATGCTCTTTCATTTTAAACTATGAAAAATATGGGGTCAGTTTAATTTCATACTTCAACGTCCTTCCGAAGCGGGAGACGAGATTTCAATTCTGGCGACCGACAGCTTCTTACGGGCAACTCCCCACAAACTAACCTCAAAATAACGCCGACAGCTTCTGGCGACTCCGTTGGGGATAAGCTTCTCTCTCCATTCAAATAAAGAAATATTATTTTCACATATCGGTAATATGTCCATGTCCCTCTTGGACCAAATTACCCTTCTTCCGTTGGCATACTTTACCAATTTCTATCTTGGGAAAGTACAGCTAACTCTTTGAACTTTAGGACTAGCTATTCAAATCATCTTTGAACAGAGGGGTTTAGAAGGCCATTAAAGACTCCTTAAATTTTCATGTGGGGTCGGACCCTCAATAGTTGTGCCGGTGGACTAGTTCCACCCTGGCAATTTTCTGCCACTAATTGGGTCCCGTACTGGATCCTAAAATATTTTACATCTCTCTTTCAAATTTGATTTACTATTCTGCAAATTAAATCAAATCATGTTGTGTTGCGCGCACTTTTAAATTTTCTTATATTAATTAAATTGTAGACCTTTTTAAACAAAGATGTTAAAAATACCCATAAAATTAAGACCCGCCCGATCTACAGATCAACCTCTATTTTCAGTGATTGTTCTTGGTGCTTGCACTAAAGATTACGAGGATTCTTGGCCATATAGAAAACCCTAAAACTTTTTGTTTTGAAGCCCGCTGCAATGGCCTACTCAATGCTGACCTTTTCCTGCAATCTGCCAATGGACCGCAGCGCCCGTAAATTCGCTCCCACCAACAAGTTCGGGGCGAGATTTGAAGATCTCAAGGTCATCCTCGGGAAAGCCCCATTCGTGGTTATGAAGATCGGTTTGTGGTTATGAAGATCGCTGCTTTGGAAATACAAAAACCGTCTGCAGAATTCTGTTTAAACTGCCTTCAAGACTTCCCTGCCTGCAAGAAGGCTAAAGCTACTACCATCGCGACACTCGTCAAGCCTGCTATCCCCGCTGCTGCTAAGGGGAAAGAAGTGATGATCGTTGAAGACCCGACTGAAGGATTAACTATCCCTCCACCCTTGCTTGAAATCAGGTCAAGCTCAAGGACTGTACCACTGGCCCGAACTCAAAGGAGGAACCGTAATAGAAGAGTTCGGAGGGCCATCAAAGCCCAGAATCCTGAAAACACACCCATTGAGGAGGAGCCTCATCAAATTTAAGAGGTGTTACCAAAAATTTATCCACTCCTACAAAGGAGTAGATTCCATCCTCTGACAGATACAGATGGATATGAGAGTATCCAGAAGATCGCTTCCGCGTTACCATCACTTCATGGACATGAGGTTCACTCCTATCACTTGAGTTAGCGTAGTTTTTAGAAGGCTTGCTACCAAGGAAGGATGTTCTGTTAGTGAATTACTCAAGCGAGTGAGACATGCAATTTCCCCTCGTATGAAAAAAGAAATTTTGAAGGATGTTAAGTCCGTTAGAAAGTCTCACAAGTTGAATGAAAAGTCACCGATCTGTATTCCTGTCTGGTTCCATTTGGGAAACCGAGTTAATATTGCTATGGTAACCACCGATCATACCTCCACCAAGCCCACAAGTCATCGACCGATTAAGTTGAGACTGGGACCGAGGATCTTACCCAACATTCCTGTAATCCCGGAGACAAAGACAAGACAATCACCTGACACTGTAGCAGATCTACACCACAGAAAGCTTAGCTTCCATCGACATATCGATGTCTTTACTAACAGGTCCCATCCTAAGACATCATCATCAAAGAAGAAGAGGGTATGGGTACCCAAGGTCGCTGCACCGATAGAGTTCAGTGAGCCTACAAGACAGGAGGTAAAACTAGTGCCTGAGATATTTGACAACGTCGAAACAATAGCCAGCGAGATGGAGGAACAAATATAAGATGTCCATCAGGGTCCTCTAGATCTTAAAGCAATCAAGGAATCAATAACTGAAGACAAGGTTGAGAAACTCAGGATTGAGATTTCCGAGTTAGCTCGTATCCAGTTGAGAAACTCAAGATTGAGAAGTTCATTTCCCGTGGCTCAGTGAACAGAGGAGAATAATGTAGAATAAATTTCAAGTCCATTTGATGCATATTTTATTTTTAATTAATTAAACACTGTTTCAAATCATTTGATTCTCCATGCATATTGATACATAACATTGGCTTGAAACTTTGACATGTTGTAGCCTCTATCAAGGAAAATATCCTCTGATTTTTCCAAAGTCAGAAGAGGTTCTTAGACAGAGATCCATATTTTTCAAGTTTTGCACATTATTTTCTTAAAATAATCATGGAAATTAGCATCTTGATTAGCAAAATTTCAGGAAAATTTTTGAAGGTCCGCCATGACCAGAGAAGCTTTTCAAAATAATTTTATAAGTCAAGTCATTTAAAATGTACTTAAATTTTACAAACACTAAATCACTAAAAGTAATTAATTTTAGAAAATATAAACATTTAAATGACATGATTTTTAATCTTCACTGTGATTTGTGACCAAGAGAACTCATCATAAAAAGTTCAAAATATTTTGAGTTCATTTGATAACTTAAATTGATTTTCAAAGATAAACATCATTTTTGGCACTTAAATGATTTTTTTAAAAATCAAAATATAACTCAAAAATTTAAAAAAACTTATTTTTTGAGTTTTCTATGATCAGGGATATTTTATAAAAATAAAATGATATTTAAAATAAAAACTTGATTTTTAGCCTATTTTAAATATTTAAATAATTAAAAATTCATAAAAATCACAAAAATAATAAAACTCATGGAAATGTTCTAAATTGCTTCCTAATCACATAACAATAATTAGAATATTTTTCTTGATTTTCTAAATAAGGATATTAAATTTCAAAGCTTAAAAATAATTTTTTAAGCAAAAAATAAGTTTTCACTAAAATAATTCCAATAAATAAAAAAAAATAAAATAAAATAAATTTTCTCCTTTGAGTTCTCTAACCTCAGAGAGATTTTTCAAAAATACAAAACTTAATTTTCACTATTTAAAATATTTTATTTTTATTAAATAGCTCAGAACTTAAAATAATTTCAATAAATCAGAGAGAATTCAAAAAATTATGACATTTGATCCAAAGCCTTATCTAGTCTAAGTATACCTCTAGTAAAAATTTCAAGGGATTATAATTTACCTTGGTTAGGTTAGGAATTTTCTTTGAAAAATCCTATATTTGCATGAAAATAATTATATAAAATAAGTTAAATTCTAAAAAATCACATTTTCTCCTCTAATATCTTAATTGACCCATGAATGAGGTAGGATAAAAATTTCAAAGTCATTTGAATTGAATTTGACAAATTATGAAGTATTAGAACCTTAGGGGCAAATGTGTAATTTTAGGAATTTAGCCTTAATTAACATTTAGGCTTAAGTCAAGGGGGGAAATGGGTAACCTCTGATCTTAATCAATTTATTTGATGCTTAAAACACAAGGGGTTAATTGGTAGTAACCAATCTCACCTTCCTCATTAAAAAGATAAGTTAATAAAATTCTAAATCATTAAAAATTTGGAAGTTTATGAAAATTAAATGATCCTCGACTTAGGGGTATGACTTTTGAAGTCAATAGTTAATCAACTTAATACCCCTATTTTGATGTTCAAATAAAATTCAAATCATGAATCATGACCACTTAAAGCTTAACCTTTTCTAAACTAATTAAGACACTCACCTAGGTCTTAAGGGCTCAGTGATGACTTAGGCCAAATCAAAATTGACTAAATGAGGATTAGAGAAATAAACATAGATAAATCAAACATCCTTAAAACACCACTAAGCCCAATTAGGATTAAAAATTTGGCTAAGTGTTCGAATTACACTAACTTCCCCTTCAAGAGAATTCACTCACATATTTTTCAAATTAAATGATAAATGATAATTAACCTATTCTTAGGGATAATTGAGACATCAATGTTCACTGAGCATTAGGGTATTTATAAGATGACATATTAAGCAACATAATAAGTTTAAAAGAACTCGGGATTTTCCACCAAGCAGTGAGAGAGTAGCACGGACCTGCTTCTTCTCTAGATCTGTTGGATACCTCGGAGATCTACTAACTTAATATGCTTTACTTAACAAAATCATCCTTAATTAAACTTCACCCACCAAGATATGAGATAGGGTTAGGAAAGCTACCAAAAATTCACTTTTCCTGCTCTTCATAAACTGCCTTGACATGCATTTTAAGTTTCAGGTGGTGGAACGAGAAGACTCGCCAGGTACACTTTTAAAGTTTTCAACCTTGTCTTTCTTGTTCTTTCATACTGTGTTTCTCATAATGTACTTTTATACCTGTAAATTTGCATTCTAAACAATGAGTTCATCCTGCATGAAAACTAAAACTATCAGGATAACCAAAACCATAATCAAAATTAAAACTAAAATAAACCAAGATAAAATTCAGCGTCGCAATCGCAACATTCAAAATATACGCAACATTCAAAATATAAAACAACTCAAATTTAATCACAAACATCACACAAAACTACAATTGTAACAAAATTAAGATGTCTCTATAGGATGATTGGTAATCCCTCGGAGGAGGTAACCTAGGTTGCTAACAAGGCTTCCCACAATCTAAATGAAATTATGTAACTTATTAAGTTGAGTTTAGTAAGTTCATTTAGACTAAGTGAATCCAATAGAAAATAGTGATACCAGAATGAGGGAATCGTAGGATCCTAACCGGTGTTGCTCTGATCAACTTTAAATATGACTCATAAAATTTAAAGAACTTCAACCATAAGGCCACCTGATTTGAAATTGTAACTTGACACATTAGAAAACTCAAACTAATCACGACAGGTGCTTGGAGCTAGCTTGGTGGGCAGCACAACCATCTTCAACAATAAAACCTGTCTTCCCCAGCTAAACCAATCTTCCTTCCTTAGACTTAAACAACAAAGCCATAGGACTTCGAGGTTGCTTGCTTATGCAACGTAAATCCTTACCTTATCTTTAGGCCTTTGCATAGCCCTGCTATACAATATAAGCCCTAACTCGTCTTAGGATTATGAGATTATTGTTTGTCACAACCTAAGTCCTCACATCTTCCAGGCTATTTGTGTGATCGTTTCACACAAATGTAAGCCCTAAATAATAAAATTGGCAGGATGAAACCCTTAAATTTTTCTCCTCTAAATTTAAGCCAAACTTTAGGATAGCTTGAGAAGTCACTAAGGTTCTCCTCTGGATCCATGACACCCCATAGTTCTTCCTCCTTTGGACTCTACAATAAAATGTTCCAAATTTGAATCAATCCCCTTTCACACCTCTACGTCCGATTTCATTGAAAAGTTTTACCATTTGAAACTCCTTGAAGATAATATTTCCTGATTTTTATCGAGAGTCTTCTTAGGTGACTTTGGTCATTTAAGCTGTAATTAACTATAAGGGCATGCCCTTATAGGAAGCATGTCCGAACCCAGCTTTATATAAACCCTATATAATCCTTTATATTAAATAGGGGAACTTATCGACAAATACAAAGGTTTCACATACCAAACGGACGTCATACTTTCCTTAGTTTATTTGATCGAGTCTCATCCTTAAGTATTGTGTTTATCTTTTGGAATAGATATAGGATTTGAGGTACAGTGCTCTTTCATTTTAAACTATGAAAAATATGGGGTCAATTTAATTTTATACTTCAACATCCTTCTGAAACGGGCAATGGGATTTCAATTTCGGCGACCGACAACTTCTTACGGGCAAGTCCCCACAAACTAACCCCAAAATAACACCGACAAACCTATATGTTCATTACCAATCAATGGGAGATATTAGAGGAGGTGAAAGCACTGAAGATGAAGCAGAATGACTGAAGACTTTGAATTCTCTACTTGTCTACTTGCTTACTTGCTTAAGAATATTTATGTATTTGATGTAATTTTGTAGATTTGATTTGATTTGGTTTAGTTTATTTTTTATTTAGAATTGTAAACTTTGATTATGTGTATAGTTTTGTGTCAGCATTTAGTTTTGTGGCTTGATTTCGATGCTGATTTATAATTAGTTTGCTTAATAGGTGTGAATGTGTGATTTGTGAAATGTGTTTGTGAAAAGTGTATTTTTATATATAAAAGTTAGTTTGTTGTTGTTTGTGAAAATGATTGTTTGTGAAATGTTTATTTGTGAATTGTTATTAGATAAAAATTTATGTTTAAAAATACTAAAAAAACTTTAGAGTAAATTAAAAGGAAATTGAAAATTTGAAAAAAATCAAAATAGTGAAGTTTGGGCCTTCAGCGCCGACGACGCCTTCGACCCGAGAGCGGTAATAACCCTTTTAATTCGTGATTTTTACCACAAAAATTCCATTTTTACCACAAAAATTCCATTTTTACCCCTAAAGTCACCTTGAACCTTTGGTTTTCACACCTAAGGCTTGATTTTGGGCGGATTTGAGGCTATTTAGAGGCAAAGGAACTTCGGTTTTCATTTTCTCTAGGTAAGAGTTACAATTTAAAGTAAAATTTTTGACTTTTGATCCGACTTTTTTGTTATGATAGATTGTGTAAAATTTAATTAAATATAATCAATTAATATTCAGATTCTATGCAAGTATACGTATCGTTATCAAGTAGTAATAGACTTTCTATTTAAGCCTCAAATATCGATCCTAAGGGGAAGGTTTAAATTGGAAATGACAAATTTGCTAGGAAATTCACAGAAAGTTAATTGAAATCACTGTGAATAATTTTAATTGTTGAGATGTAATCAAAATTAAATTTCTAAACTATTATCAGATCAATTATGCAAAATTTAAAACAGTAAATATTTAAAACAGTAAATACTAATCTATTAACTATGTTTATATAACGGAGATTCTTATGTGAAAAAGCATCATTTCCACTACAATGAGGCTATGACAAAATGAGAAGAGATAAATGTTCATAATATGTATTGTGCCAAAAAGGAGTAATTTTAATTCTCTACCCTAATACTGTGCATAGAAAATCATTGGCTAATCTTAGTGTTTAGTCCCAAAATCAATGGCTAGGCTAGGAGGATGCCGGCTCCCACTCCAGAGCTCCCACTTTCCTTCACCTGAAGGCTAGCTCTCATTTCAATTCTTAAACACTAAGACTAAATTGAAGATTTTAGTCTGTCACCCTAAAAGTTCTCTAATTCTATACCCAACAAAGAATATTTCCCTATTTATTTTCTATTAATTCCATAAACGATGTTCTCCTTCATGGAATCAAATGTGATCCTTACTTTGTTGTAGAACTCATACTCCATTTTCCGGATCATATGTTTCACAAAACATTTTAACAATTTAATTGGTCAGATCAAAAAGTAAATTAAGTTCGTAGTTGAAAAATCATCACAATTTATTTAATAACTTAATATTGGCACATTCATATTATGTCTTCATTTCACCATATCTCAGAGTAGGGAGAAAGATAAAGGGAACTACTCAGACTTCATGATAAAGAAATAATAGAACACAAATTTCATATCTAAAAGAAAGTTCATACAACACTGATAAACAAACAATACTTATCTAAAAACTCTTTCTCAAAGCAACTCCCTTGTAGCCTTTCCTTAGAATTGCAGGAAGAGGATATCTCTCACTTTTCTCCTTCTCCAACACTCTTATTGAAAGTTTCACACTAGATCTCACCACAAAAACTCTAAATTATGAAAGCAAAATCACTAAGTGACTCCAATATGGAAGTGGAATAGAATGATGTGGTGCAAAAAATGAAAGTAGAGTGAAAAATGTAGAGGATTGCTTCTTCTGATGAAATTTGGCCCCAAATAGACCCCAAGGTCGGTTCTCCAAGAGGTGCATCCATACTCTTCAAAACGTTGTCCAATTACATTGAACTTTCTAGAAACGAGGTCTGCACCGCCTTTGGCGCTTGTCTGGCGCCATTGGAGTTGAGTAAAAAATCTCCGTGTTAATTTGTTCTACGTCGTTGGTGCTCCCCTCGGCGCTGTCGGTGTTGAGCATTTCTTCAAAAAGTTCATTTTGACTCCAAATTTCATCCTTTTTACTTTCTTTTTGCTTTAAGCCCTAAAAATCAACAACCTGCAAGAATACATCAAAATACCTTCCATTAAAGTGCAATACCTTCCATTAAAGTGCAATATCACCAAATGAAAAAGAGAAAAGAAAGAAAAAAAATACATGGGTCTAAAAATTCATATATTTTTGCCTAATAAAAAATTGGCTTCACTTGAATCTGTATCAAAATCCCCCAAACATACTAGTTACTTAACTCATTTACTACATAAAAATATGACTTTTGATAAAGACCTTAACTTTTAGACTTCCATATTTTAGTTTTCCAAATATAATAATATAACATAAGAAAAATTTAAAATAACTCTAGTTAATACTAAAGTTGTAAAGATATTCAATAATTAAGTCTAAGGTTTCTGATCCTTTATTTCTTTCAAGAAAAAATGCAATTTGTTATGTTAAAGTCACTTAGCAAATTCATATGAAAAAGAACTTCATAAAACTTTATTAATAATTAAGTTAACATTCAAATAAATGGTTTAAAAAATGTGTTCAAGTCTTTTTCCTTAAATTGATTCAAGTGAAGCCAAATTTTAGTTAGGCATCTCCTCAAGCTTCCATTTTTTTCTTTTTCTTTTTTTTTCATGATCATTTTTAATCCCCTTTTTCTTTTATTTTATTCTTTTCTTCTCTTTTTTTTATTTTTATTTTATATATGTCAGGATTACTATATCTGGATAGTCTTTAATGATTTTGAACTTCACTATCCTCTTCTTAAAGTTAAAAACTTTTTACATTTCTTCACTTAACAAATTTATATTAACTTAAAGATTTCATAAAGTTTAATTCTTTTCTTTTTACATGAATCTTTTAAGATTTTTAATACTTCAAAAATACAAATTTACTATATATTTAGAAACATAAATAGAGTTATCCAAAGTTAACCTCTAATACCAAATGTCATGTTAAATTTAAATTTTGAAAATATAATTAAGTGAGAACAAATAAAATTAAGTTCTTTCTCTCTTTCTAAAAATGATTTTTCTTCTTCTCCCCTCCAAACTTAAATTCTTAAAAGATTTTTACATGAAGAGCTTTAAAAATGAAGGGTAAAAGAAAGCATTAAATACATAAAAAAAATTTATACCTGTTGGAGATTTTGATTTTTTAACATAAATTTTGAGAATACTGCAGGTGCTAAAATGAAAGCTACAAGACTAAAAACATTAAATTGCACATAATACATATAAAATTTGCTGAGAATGAGCTAATCACAAAATAGAACAATGCTGAAAATAACAACAGAACTAAACTAAATTCTAAAAATGAAAACAGTCTTCCACATTATAGTTTCAGATAACATAACAAACAAAGTCTAAACAACATCACAACACAAATAATACAATCACAAAGTACAAATATAAACAAACAAAAAAAAAGATCACTAGTCAATATCATCTTCATCTACAACCAACTTCTGCTGCTAATATGGAGTAAACATAGGGTGAACAGGGAGCTGAACTGAATGTTCTCTCTTTAGGTATCTAACTAAAGCATCATAATAAGCAACATCATACTCAAATTTTTGTCGAATCAAATCATTAGTGTGAGAATTTCTGGCTTCCATATTATGCATCCTATAATCCATCATCAAAATATCTCTTTGTTGTATCATCATCTGATCCAAAAGTTCTCTGTTGCTGGGGTCACTAGAAGTAGGTCTATGAGAGGTAGAAGGAATATCCCTAGAAGTAGAAGGAATATCTCTAGCCTTACTGCCAGATCTCCAGTCAACATGAGATTCATATGTCTTGATGTTTGCAGGCCCAATAGGTCTATGAGGCTCAATCCTCTCCTCATCAGGTCTAAAATCAACTCCTGCCTGCTCACAAAGTGTATAAATAAGAGTAGGGTGTGCCAATCCACCAGAAGTCTCTCCTAGAACAATAGATCGAGTGTTCATATAAATAATATAGCCCAAATTTATGTCCATAACTTGCTGATTACAGTGGTTCAGGATGGCTCTATCTCTGGTCACCTCACTATGATGGTTCGGCGAAATCATTCTTCCAGAAATAAGATAATGTCAGGCCTTAGATACTACATTTAAACTAGTATGGGGAAATTTAACTTTAACTACATTTTTTATTTTCCAAGCCCCTTTCTCACTAGTCAGAAAAGAAATAACTTCATCTAAAGCCAGATTTGTAACAGAAAAAGAACGATACTGGCATCTATACACATCTTCAACAGAATAAAACTCATTTATTTTCCTTGGAGTAAATTCTACCCTTTTTCTATGAACAAATAGATAATCATCTGAAGCTTCAGGAAGGTTGGCATAAAATTTCATTAAAATCTCAGCTTTCACATCAGCAGTAAAATAGCAAAAGTTTTCCCATTGCCGAGAAATAATCAAACGTTCAACTTCTCCTCCTCAATTTTTAAAACCTCAGTCCTGAATTACTTTCTTATTTTCATAAATGCTATGAAATTGAGCACTAGCTCTAAAGCTAACAAGTTTTTGCTCATCATATTGGACTTTCCTTTTGCTCAATCTAGGTGTCATATGAAATCTAGAAAAGTTTGAAAAATCCAAATAAATTCTAAAATTCCAAAAATTAAAATGCAAAACATTTTAAACTTTAAATCAATATTTTAGAGTTCATCGCCAAAGAATTTTCTCAAAAATTTCTCAAAAACTTTTTCATATTTTTGGATCCATGCAATGTGAGATAAATCCTTCGTGAAAAAAAAAAAAAAATTAGTTTAAAGTGTAGCTCTTACCTAGAGAAGATGAAATCCGAAGTCTTTTAGCCTCTAAATCGCCTCAAATCTGGCCATAATCAAGCTCTAACCATCCAAACCAAAGCTTGAAGATGACTTAAGCGTTAAAATGGTGGCCAGAGTAAAAATTGCAAATTGTTAGTGGTTAAAATCTGCTGTCAGGTCGAGTGTGCCGGAGGCGCTGAAAGTCTGAAAATTTCATATTTTGATTTTTTTTTTAATTTTCAATTTCTTATCGAGTTACTCCAAAATTTTTAGTATTTTAAACACAAATTTTTATCTTTTAATATTTCACAAAATAAAACATTTCACCAACTCAAATTTTAGAAACAATAACAAACTAACTTTTGTATATGAAAGTACACTTTTTACAAACACAATTTTTTTAATTACACAATCACACATATTAAACAAACTAATTACAAATCAGCATCGAAATCAAGCCAAAAAGTAAACTCTGTCACAAAACTATACACACAATAAAAGTTCAGAATTCTAAAGCAAAAAAAAAAAAAAAAAAAAAACCAAACAAAATAATTAAATCCACACAATTAAACTAAATATATATAATGTTCTAAAATAGATAGAGAATTTAAAGTCATTAATTATTGCACCTCTCTTCAGTGCTTTCTCCTCCTCTGATATCTCTCATAGATTAGTAATGAACATATTAGTAGTAGAAGGATCGGTACGAGAATTGATTTGTCAAATTTTCTTCGTTCTACCCGTTTTCTTTAAACATCCAAACTAATCCTGCTTCAAAAGTTCCAGTTTAATCAAAATTTTCTTTCATTCTCCAATCTAGGAGATCAAAAAGGTATTTAAGATCTCCTACTGCATTCATAATACTCTGAAGTTCCCTTTCAATTTTCTTCAATTTCTTTTCCAAAATAAGCGAACTTCCAACTGTTGGTGGTCTTAATGGAGTTGAAGCATGTGAAGATTGATCTATGATGACTTCTAATACTTCATTTCCATTTCCATAATAATTCTCATCTATAAGATTCATGGGCTGGCAAGGTAATAAAGTCTTTTCCCAACTTTCATATGGAACTTGGGCTTAACTGCAAATCAGAAAGATGGTAGATGGATGCCCAAGTCCATAAATTAGTCCACTAGTAAGGATACTCATAATAGATTTAAATATAATAGACCCTATATCAATGGGTTTTTCCATTTGAATGCAGTAATTTAAAATAACACATTCATTGTTGGCTCTACTAATTTTCATAGTAGGGAGTAATTTTGCAGCAATAAGAAAATGTCATTGCTTCAAAATTAGATTAAGTAATGAAGTGGAGAAACTAACATATCCTTCATCTCGTATCTCCCACATATTACTTTCATCCATCAGAAGATTGTACACATCTTACATTAAATCTCATGTAGGAATGAAATTTGTATAATGAGATATTGAAATGTTGTCTATCATATATAATTCATTAATCCTTGCAGAAGTAAATGGTAGTAAATGGCCTTGCAGAAGTAAATGGTATAGCCTTACATCATACGAAGACAACATCTTGAGTAATTTCATGTAAGTTTGCATAAAACTCTTTCACCACAGGTACGCCAACCTCAAACGTAGTGTAACACAGAACTTCTCAACGCCTTTGCATAAGGATTTTATCAATCGGACCAGTAAGATTGATCACTCCATGATTAACAAATCCTCTTTTCTTGATCAATCTCCTCTTCATAATAACTTTATTGTATAATTGTTGTGCGTCAAAACTAATAAACTTTCTTTTGTTGAAAACTCCATACCCTGGGGTATTTATGGAATTGGAAGCCATGGAATCTGAAAATAGGAAGTTGCTAGGCGTCCAAGGATGTTTCTAGGCCTTTTTAAACTTGCCACGACAGTTATTATGAATTGAAATCGCGTCAAAACCCGCTAAAAGTCGTCTAAAACCGTCTAATCACACTCAGTGCTGTCGGCGCTCCCGATTGGCACTACTGGCGCTGATGTCCGTTATACAGGGTGTCGTCGGCGCCAGTGGCCAAAATTGTGATTTTCCTTTTTTTATTCAATTCGATTCCAAATTTTCCTTCAATACCAATATTTGACTTAATTTATAATAAATGCAATTCTGTAGGATTATTATGTACTAATATATAAGACACTTAACAAACTAAATAGTAATACATAGCAATATAAGTATGGGTTTCCCCCACAAAGCGCTTGGTTTACACAAAACACATGGTTTAACTTCGTCAGCCCGACATACCATTTGTTTAGTTGGGTTGACTTAACATTACAACTTCTTTAAATTAAGGTATATGCCCTTCATAATAATTTTTTAAACAATGTCCATTAACTTTGAATATCTTTCCAGTATTAGTATCTTTAATAACAATAGTTCCATAATGATAAACTTTAATCACTTTAAATGGTCCTAACCATCTTATAACCATCTAGATTTTAGTTTTCCTGAAAATAATCACAATCTTGATTTAATCTTGTATTATATAGTATAACTTCTTATCCAAGTTCAAATTTCTTCTTAAAAATCTTCCAATCATGCCATATTTTCATTTTCTCTTTATAGATTTTATCATATGCTTCATTTCTAATTTTCTCAATTTCATTGAGTTGCAAAAATGTTTTCTCACCAGCATCATTTAAATTAAAATTAAATTCTTTAATAGACCAAAATGCTTTATGTTCCAATTATATTGGTAAATGAAATGTTTTTCCAAAAATCAATCTATATGGGGACATTTCTATAGTTGTTTTATAAGCAGTTCTGTATGCCCATAATGCAGTATCTAGTTTAGAACACTAATCCAATTTATAAGGATTTACAACTTTTTCTAAAATGCGTTTAATTTCACGATTTGATATTTATGCTAGACCACTAGTTTGAGAATGAAAAGCAGTAGAGAATCTATGCATTATATCATATTTCTTGATTAATTTTTTGATTCTTTTATTCCTAAAATGAGATCCTCCATCAATAATGATTACTCTCGGCAGTCCATATCTTGTAAAAATATTTTTAATCAAAAATTTAAACATTCTGAGTGTCACATCGAGGCATAACAATAGCTTCAATCCACTTAAGCAAATAATCAACAACAAGTAACATATATAAATTTCCAAATGAAGACATAAATGGTCCCATAAAGTCTAATCCCCACACATCAAAAATTTCAACTTCTAATGTGTCATTTAGAGGCATTTCGTCTCTTTTGTAAATATTTCCTTGTTGTTGACATCTATCACATGTTTTAATATATTCATTAACATCTTTAAAAATAGTAGGCCAATAAAATACAACTTGTAACATTTTATATGCAGTTCTTTTTATTCCAAAATGTCCTCCAAATTCAGAATCATGGCATCTTTCAATTATCTGTTGAGTTTCTTCATAAGACACACATCTTCTAATAATTAAATCTTTACATTATTTATATAAATATGGGTCATCCCAAAAATAGTCTTTCGAATCAAAGATAAATTTATTTAATGATGGATTCTTTATATCAAGTGGAAGAATGTCACTTAAAATGTAGTTTACTATATCAGCATACTACAGTACATCCATTTCATCATCACTATATAAATGTTCATCAGGGAAATTTTTTAAAATTTCATCTGCAGATTTATTTAATTTATCTATTTCTATTTTAGACAAATATCAGCTATTTGATTGTCATTTCCCTTTCTACCTACCACGGTAAAATCAAACTCTTGCAATAGAAGTATCCATCTAATTAATCTTGGTTTAGCATCCTTATTTTGCATCAAGTATTTAAGAGCAGAATGATCTGTAAGCACTATATATTTAGTTCCAATTAAATAAGATCTAAATCTATCACAAAAGCATAAACAATAGCTGATAACTCTCTTTAAGTAGTAGTATAATTAATTTGAGCATTATTTAGAGTTTTATTAGCATAATGTATTACTTTAAAAACTTTGTCTTGCCTTTGTCCTAATACAACCCCATCAGCATAATCACTAGCATCACACATTATTTCTAGCATCACACATTATTTCAAATCATTATTTCAAATGGTTTCTCCCAATCAGGTGGTGCTATTATAGGTGCATTGATTAAGTTTTTGTTTAAAAAATCAAATGTTGTTATGCAATCCTCATTAAAATCAACTTTCATATCTTTTTCTAAAAGTTGGTATATGGGTTTAGTTTTTTTAAAAAAGTTTTTTTTGTAGCGCCTCTAAAAACCAGCATGTCCTGCTATAATTCCAAGTCTAAGAAAGATATGTTGTTGTAGATCCTCTTGCCTTTGAAGATGGTCGTGCTGCTCACAAAGCTAGCTCCAAGCTCCTTGCCATGATGAGTTTAAATTTTATAATGTGTCAGGTTATAATGTTAAATAAAATGTCCTTACGGTTATGGTTCTTTAAATATTATGGGTTATATTAAAGTTTATTAGAGCGACACCGGTTAGGATCCTATGATTCCCTCGTTCCGGCAGCACTATTTTCTATCAGATTCACTTAGTCCAAATGAAATTTACTAAACTAAACTTATTGAGTTCCATACTTTCATTTAGACTGTGGAAAGTCTCGTTAACAACCGTAGGGTACCTCCTCCAAGGGATTCCCAATCATCAGATAGAGACATCTTAATTTAGTTGTAATTGTTATTTTGTGATGTTTGTGATTAAATTTTGAGTTGTCTTATATTTTGAATGTTGTGGCGGTGAATTTTATCTTGGTTGATTTTAGTTTTGGTTTTGGTTTGGTGGCTATCGTAGCAGTTTGGGTTTTCATGCAGGGTGACATTATTGTTTAACATGCAAGTTTATAAGCTTAAAAGTGTAGTGCAAAAAGTAAAAGAGAAAACAATACTGTAAACTATAAAATTGTACCTGACGAGTCTTCTCATTCCATCATCTGAAAGGTCAGTACTTGCAAGACAGTATATAATGTTGCAAAGAATTTAATTTGTATGAGTAGATGAAGGTTTAGCTACCAAACCCCAGGATATGACTCTATTGAATCTCAGAAGATTATAGTAGATGACTTTAGAACAAAATATGGCAAGTACAATTTGCCCTTCAAAATGTTCAATAGATTTCAAAATGCTCGATGCATGACTTTAGATCAGTTTGAAGATCTATTGAAATGTTCCAAGTTCATTTTGGACTTATCATATTATTCCATTAATCATCTGAGGCTGAAGTGTGACTACTCTGTTGCTCAGTGAAACTTAGCAATTTAATTATCCCAACGCTATGATACTTGATTTGTCAATTGATGTTTCATTTAAAAGTTATGTGAGTGGATGCCCCTAAGACAAGTCTAGGTTATTTAAGATTATGGTGCCCACAATGATTAGGCCAGTAGTTTTTAAATATGTTAACCATCAATCATGTTATCTTCTAAATCCAATCAATTGAGTTTAGACATTGAGCCTAGGTCAATACTAAGCCTTTAATAATCATGATAGGTGAAATGGTGATTATGAAGATTTTGATTTCAAGTGATATGTATTTTTATCATATGGACAAATCATCCTCAACTTTGGGCTTAAGAAAAGTAAATTATCATCTTTCTAACTTAAGCCCATCACTTAAAAATCATTTGATCTTAATTGACTTCCAATCCATGAAGATTAGGAGGGTTATGATTTTGTTAATGTTGTGCAAGGGCGGTAAGTGAGTTTCTACCATTTAACCCCATTGTATTTCAATCATCCAAACATTTTTATTAAGCTCAAAATTAACCATTGATTAAGGCACCAAAATTTAAAATTACCAATTTGTCGTTAAAGCACTTCACCTCATACTTTCACCTCACAACTAAAATGACTTTGAGGGTTTAGAGTGTCATATCCATGAGGTAATTATAATGTTTATAAGAGAATATGTGGAATTCTCAAAGTTTAATTTAATTTAAGTATTTATTTAAATTTAGAAAGTAAGATTTTTAGGAATTAATTTATTTGGCTTCCCAAGATAAAGTTTTTATTTATGAGAAAATTATTAGAAGTTTCCCTAAGTCAAATAAATGATTAGGCAAAATTTCATGATTTTTTAAATTAATTTATTATAATTATTTTAATGGAAAAATGAGGAAAATCCACTTTTAAGCCTTAAAAATTTGTTTTAACTTAGGAAAACTTAGAAAAACTATTTTTACAAGTCCCAAGTGATTGCAGAAAAATTACGCATATTTTGAAATATTTTGACATTTTTGAGATTTTTAGTTATTTTAAATTCAAAATAAGGCTAAAAAAGTCTAGTATTTTACCAAAAATAACTTTTTTTTTCCTAAGTGCCCATGATCACAAGGAACTCGGAAAACCACTTTTCATAATTTTCCCAAGTGTATTTAATTTATTATAATTATTTTCGCACAAAAATACAAGGTTCCTTAAAAAATCAACTTTAGTGCTTAAACTTAGTCAAATAATTTTAAAATTTTTACAGTGGATAGACAAGAATTTTATGAACAATGTGGGATTGATTTTGTCATTTTTCCATAAGTATTGAATATACATAAATTAATACAAGATATTTGCATTTAATTTAATATAGAAATTCACAAGGAAAGTCAAAACATCATAATATTTTTCCTAAACTTCTCTAACCACACGAAACCTACTAAAATTATTCCCATAATAATTCAAGTGATAGTGATTTACATAATTAAAATAAGCCAAAATGTTCACGCTAACTTAAAAATTAAGGATAAAAGAATAGAGATGCTCTTTGACCTTGAAAAAATTAGAGAACACCCCCTCTATGATGAAGAATGAACCCTAAAAGTTTTAAGTCATAGTGAACAATATTTAATCATTAATAATTAAAATAACACAGAGGGTATTTAATTCATTAAAAAGCATATGTTTAAATAATTTTTATTTTTAGTCCCCCATATTCTCCTTTGTTCACCAAGCAATAGGGTATTTTTCTTTTATTTTTATGCTTTTTCTAGAGAAAGATATAAATTTTTTTAGTTTAGGCATTTAAAATAATTCAAAAATCCTTATTTTTCTACTTATCCAGCGTAGCGCCAACACATCCTACGACGGCTCTGAACTCACATGCGGCGCACTCTCATTCAACATCGCCATCCACTTCAGCTACCACACGGCCCACAGTTCATGCACCATCTGCTCCTCTGGCTTGATCTCCTCCGTTGGTTGGATACACGGGCGATCGGACGGCTCTCCGTTATCATCCCCAATTACACTAAAACCTTAAGATCTTCGTTTATACTCAACCAAATTGCATGGGGTTTGTTTTTAAACCTTCATCTACTCAAGAAGAACACATTTATATGGTTAATCAAATATGAAAGAAATCAAAATCAAATATGAAATCAAGCCATTACAAATGGAGAATTAAAATAAGCTTGGGATAGGATTGAAGCTTAATACCTTTGTCTGAGAGGGGAGACCTCAATTAGATAGTTTTGGTAGCTTCGATTGGTCCCAACAAACCTTCGAATGAAGTCTCAAGCTTTGGTGAATTGTCTAGGTATGATTTTGATCAAACTCGATTTAAGGTGTTGGTCTAAATCTTGGTTAGAGGCTGTTTTAGAGGGTGCTTTTGTGGGGAATCAACTTCTTTCACTGTGAGGATGGATTGTGCACAATTAATTGACGTTTGGTGCAATTTGGTGGAGTGGAGAGATTTTTCTTGGTTTTAGGGAAAATTTCAATGGAGGAATTAGCTCTAAGGGGTGGCTATCAATGGCTGAGAGAAAGGGGATTTCACTTAGGATGGTTTAGAGAAGCTCTGGTGAGATTTTGGAAGAGTTTCATTAAGGTTTCAAGCACTCCTCTGTTTGGCCATGGAGAGCTCCATTTAAAGCCATGGCTGCGTGGTGGAGCTCAGGGGTGGGAGTTGGGTGCTAAAGAATGTCTTGTTGAGGTGGAGGAAGGAAAGGCTCTAATGGCCAATGGGAGTTATCCAAGTCAAGGGAGGTTAAATTTTGGGTTTTGGACACTTGGGGCTCCCTTGGGCTGGCTATATTTGGTAGCTGAGAAGGTGGCTAGCAAGATTATGGTCACTTCTTGGCTCAGGGAGGCCAGAGGGTGCTTAAAGATGGTTAACTCTTAAGGGTAAGTGATGAAGGAGGAGATATTTGAGTTTAGGCCAAATATGGAGTGAAATCCATTAAATCAAGGTACCATTGATCCATAGCTAGACTTGGATAGTTTAGATGGGTTTAACCTGGTCCAAAGGGTGTACTTGGTGGTTGTGGGCTTAGGCATGACTAAGTAAATTTTTAGTGAAGGAGTTCAATTTGGATCAAATGGCTAGAAGTTGGGTTTGGGTTAGTATGACCATGACATTGAGTTCAATTGATTGATCAAGATGGTGTAAATGATTTCCATAAAGGTTTTTGGTGAAGGATTGAAGCAATTTTGAGTTCAATTGGAAGCTCAATTTGAAGGATTTTGGGTTTTTAGTCAATTTGGGCATGTTGAACTAGACTTGGGTCTAGATCAGGCTTATGTTGGGGTAAGTCCAAATTGATGGTTGGGAATAGTTTATAGGAATATCATGAAGAGTTTTCAACATAAATTGGGTGTCAAGTTTGGTGTTAGGGCCATCAATTTGGTATCATTTGGAGACATAGCCAATTTGGGACAAATTTAGGTTTTTTTGGACTTGGATTAATCACTAAGGCTAATTGAAAGTTGAATTTAGTGTGTAGGAGTGTTATGAAGAGTTTAGCATTCAAATTGTTGCAAATTGAGTAGGCTATGGGGTCCAATTAGGTGAGATTAGTTCATAGGGGAAAAATTGAGGATTTTGATTTGGATCAAAATTAAGCTCAAAGCTTGGGCCAATTAGGCTTGGATTTTGCTTAGATGGACCATATGAAAGTTGAACTTTAGTTTAGAATTGATATTGAGGGGGATTGGGGCCAAATTAATGGACATTTGAGGTGAATTTGGGGAAATCATGTTTTTAAAGGCAATTTGGGTGTCTTGGTTAAAATTGTTAAGTTGGCTAAATTGGGTTCAAGTGAAGGGTCAAAATTGGTTTTGGAGACATTTGAAGTGATTTTGGAGGTATTGGGAAAGTTTGGGGTGGCAAGCGTATTTTTATAATTTTGGCAAATTTTGGGGTATTTTGGTAATTTTTGAATTTTTTTGGGTGGATTTGGGCAATTTGGGTATTTTCAAATGGTTTGAAATGGATTTTGAATAAGTTTGGGTATTTTGGGTAAATTTGAGGATTTTGACCAAATTTAGGGTTTCAAGGGCATTTGGGTAATTTGGGTGGATTTAGGGGTAAAAAGGCCAAGTTGGACATTTTGGTATAATTGGGGTGCTAAGCACCATGTATGAGTTATGGACCAATGAGATCCCTATTTGGGTCCTTTATATACTGTTCTTAGCTAAACCATAGCCTAGGGCCAATGGGTCTAGGGGACCATCTATATGAGTCTCCCAAAAGATCAAGGGATCAAGTCAACAATTTTGGGTTTAGAATTGTGAGTAATTGTGGGTGATAGTGAGTGCAAGTGAGTGGACTAGCTCCAAACCAACACCCAGACAACACCCAGAGTCAACCCTAAAACCCTAAGGTCAAGCAGTCCTATAGGGACTCTCCTTGAGATCCCCCCATACTGACCCCACCTACTAAGTGCTATAAGTTAAGACCAATATGTGGAACTTCAAGTTGAGCAAAGAATAGTTTAGAATTATTATTGGTGAGGGTTTCTTTCTAGTTTTCTAAGAACAGTTAATAGGCAAGTCCTATGGCTAGACCCTAGGCTACTAAAGAGGGAAAACGAAACCTCAACCAAAAGTGAGGTCAACAATATATATATATATATATTCGAATGGTTAATAATCAAGATTTGGTACAAAATAGAAGGAAGAGGTTCCCCATCTAGAAAGCCAAAAAAGGTACAATAACACACCCGTAGAATGGGGATGCTCAACCAATTACAACTCAAACCAAGCACTGAAAGGAAAATTATGCCAACAACGAAATATATACTTGTGAAAAAACATATATACCAAAAACAAAAAATAAGCTTCGAAAAACAAGATAAAAGTTTTCTAAATAGAAAGTAGCAGTAAACTTCCAGATGAAACTTGATCAACAAAATCTTTTGAGCGAGGTACAACATGGATAGTCCAAAAAATAGTTATTATTTGAAAAATTAAAAGAGCCCCAACCCCCCCTCCACGTCTTCAAAACTGCTAATGTATAATACCGTGTAGAAAAATTAGTCCAAATATGAAAATAATATAAATAGTTATGATCCCGACAAAAATGATTCAATATGTCGCAAGGCAAGAAGTAAGATTGAGGCAAATAGAGGAGCAACATTAAAAGCAAAGGAGAAACCCCCAACCAAAATAGTCCTCCTCAAATGCATGGCCTCAGCTTAAGAATGGATAGAGCATTTGAAAATTGTTCAAAAATTAAAACTCCAGCTATAGTAAAGATCAAAATAAAGGATATACAGAAGGATATAGGGACCCATAAGAATTAAAAACTTATCATAAACTCTACCATAAAGAAATAAACTTTAGCAAGTTGTGTGAATAGTAGCAGCTAAAAATTTGTAATATTTGCAATAAACCAAAAGTAATTTATGTAGCCGCCAAAGTTTCCCTTGTTTCATAGTATTATCGAAGATATGAATCCAACAGGTAGGAAAATCAAAGCAGGTATAACAGACAAGAAATGACTTTGAAATAGGAATGTAACCAAAATATGTTAAAGAGGATCCTAGTGGGGCAGTGATCCCCGAAACTTAATTCTTATGCACAATATAGCAATTATTCTGATAATATTTTTCACTTATATTTCCTTAGTTTGCAACAAAAAAAAAATATTGATCCTAAATAAAAAGAAGAATTTAAATTTTTAATTTATATATTTATATTGTGATAGTACACAAGTATACCTATCATTATCAAGTAATATAGGAATTTTTAATTAAGACCTGAATATCAAACCCACAGTGAATATTATGCAATATACACTTTTTAAAAAATTTTTCTACTTTTAAAAAGACAATTACTTAAATGAAAAACAATTTTTATAAGAATTTAAAATTTAAATATTTTTGAAGTTTTGGATATTTTAACGAAACAGTAACAACTTAAAAAGATAACTAAAGTTTTTGTAGAAGAAAAGTACTTAAAATGAAAATTTCTTTCTTCTTATCATGAATCAGTAATAAGTATAGGAATTCTGTTGTGGAAGTATGCAAATTGTGTTGTGCCAAATAGGAGCAATAATATTCTTTACCCTTACTAGAGATGCTATAAAGAACATTGGCTAATTTAAAGTTTGAATAGTTCTGAAGACTAGCTAGGCAGGGAAGATACTAGTTCTCACTCTAGAGTTCCCTTGATTCCCTCCACCTGAGGGCTAACATTCTGATATCAAAACCTAAAACAATAAACCAAGTTGGGGGCTTTAACCTGTCACTTTAAAGTTCTCCGACTCTACACCCATCACCGAATATTTTCCTATTTATTTACACTCAATCATATGAACTACAATCTCATTCATACAACCTCATGTGATTCTTTCTAATTGTTGACTGAGACAATACTAGCTCGGTTCTTACATGTTCTCACAAAAAAAATTAACATCTGGATTGGCCAAATCAAGAAGTAAATGAAGTGCATGGATTTATATCATCACAACTTCTTCCAATATTAAAGATCAATACTCTCAACAACTTCCATCCAAAACTTAATTACTTATCATTTAAAGAAGAAAGATAAAGAAAACTACTCAGAATCCATGGAGAAAACAAAACCACACTTTAGTTTAAAAGAAGAAATCATTTTCAAATCAACAACAAGCCTCGATTAAAACCCAAAGTAGTCTAAAACAAAAAAATAAAAACATATATCAAGTCCTCCACCAAACTCTTGAAGTTCTTTTGAATCTCTTCTCTTTTACATTCACTCAAAACAAAATAAAAAAAGGATAAAGTAAATAAAAAGTGATTCCTGAAAATCTCTTCAAACTAACTCCCCAGAGAAGAACTTTCAAAACTTGCCAATATTTTCAGGACTCTTTTCTAAGTCCTCTTCTTTCTTTATAGTTTTCCAAGAGGTGCCTTGGGATCTCTTCAAAATGTGTCTTAATTAAATGTATTTGCCCAAGAGACGCATCCTTTCATGATAATTTTTGTCCATGATGGCTACAACCACCTATTAAGCCAATGGGTGCCTCAAAAAGCTCTTAAAATTCGTGAAAATTGATTTTAATCATATAATAACTTCCACTGGCGCTTAAGCGTGGGGTCTCAGCACTTAGGTGTGGCCTTCTCTGTTTAACCGACGCTTAAGTGCCGGATCTGGCGCTTAGGCGCAAAATTCTTTTGCACAATTTTTCACCTTTTTGCTCCAAATTTGATCCTTTTTCACTCCTTTATGCATTTTTTCCATTTTTACTTATATACGTAAGAAAAACACAAAAATACCTTCCATTAAAGCACAATATTTCAAAAATAGGTATAAAAGTGTGTCTAAAAATACTATATATTTTAGGTGTATCAAAATCCCTCAAGCTTAAAATGTTACTAGTCCTCAAGTGACACTTCAATCTTTAAAAACCAAATATGTATGATATGTATATTAGTTTCTTTAGGAGTTACTAAAATTTAGATTTAGAAATATAGTAGTCCAATTTAGAAAAAGTAATTAGTAAATGAGACCAACTTAAAGTTTGAAAATTTTTAATGTTAAGAACTATGAAAATATGAGTTCCTATTTAATTTAGAAATATTGTAAGTTCTCTAAATTTAGATTTTAGTTCTTTTATTTTCTCTACTTAAAAATTTTTATTAAAAAAAATTTACTTGCTATGTTATATTTATAAGCTTAAGATTTTATCAAGTCTTATACTTTAAAAAGATCAAATGTAGAACCAATTTTTCCTTAGGCACTAATCCTCAAGCTTCTCCTCCCTTACATTTCTTTTCTTTTTTTTTCTTTTTCTTTTCTTTTCTTTTTCTTTCCTTTTTCTTTTTCTTTTTCAGACAAGGATTACTATATCTGGATAAGCCTTTAATGATTTTGAATTCCACTTCTTCTTTCCTAAAGTAAAGTCTTGATATAAAACTTTTACTTATAAATATAATAGAAGTTTTGAAAATCATTTTAATAAAAGAAATTGAAGTATTAAAAATAAAAGTCTAAATTATCTATAATTTTCAAAAAAATAATTTTTCTTACTAAAGGTAGTCACTTATATTAGTCATTTTCTATATTAATAATTTTTAACTTGAAGTTTTTCTTCTTTACTTAAAATTTTAACTAAATTTTCTTAGTCATTTCTAAAATCAAATCTTACTTCCCTAAGATAACTTCATATACATAATTAATTTTTCTTTTAAAATCAAATTCACTTGTAGTACATTTGAGAACAAACAAAACTTAAGTTTTGAAAATGTTTTTCATCCCTCCCCCAAGCTTTAATTTTTAACAGATTAAAGCATTAGATATATAAGCAAGAATGAAAATTTAAAAATAACATGCTAACAGGAATTTTAAACCCTAATTATACAAGTATAAAACTAAAGACATGAGTAAAATTAATTTTTTGATCAAATCTTCAATACTTTATTTTAGTTTAACATGTAGAGATTCAGTAGACTTCTAAACAATGGGTATAAACATAAAATCAAAATACACACTACTAACATCACAATCTTAACATAAAGACAAACTTGCAAATGTGATAAAAGAAAAATAAAGGGTAGCAGTTTCTGAATTTCAAGTTTAAGATCTAAGCTAGCAAGATTTTCTACTTTATAACAGATATGAAATTAAGTTAAGTTCTAAACTAACTAAATCACGGTACTAAACACAAAACAACAGTTACTAACTTAAAATTTTAAAAATGAAATACTATCTAACACAACAATCACAACAATAATAGAACATAGAAATTCAAAACACAACATAAAACATAGTAAAAAACAACACGCAGAAGCAAATGTAGCAGGCTCAGACCATATAGTTCATATCATATTATAATCATAAAATGAATCTCTCAGCTCTACCTTTCATCCTCAAAATCACCGCTGTACCACTTTTTTGCAGGCTCATAATCAAGATTTTGAGGATATGGAGAAAATTGCACTTCTGGTTCACCTCTAATCAGGCTCTTCAAAGATGAGTGGAATTTCTCTTCATAATCACTTTTCCTTCTATTATACTATTAGTATGATATGCAAAACACTCTAAATTTTAGACCTTATCAGCGATAAAATTGATATTATCCATCATCTTCTGTAATAACTCATCCCGAGTCTTAGTAGAATCACCTCTAGATGTAGAAGCATGTGAAGTAGATGGACTAGATGAAGATGCAGCAGAGGTAGATGCAACAGACGTCTCTTATCCATAGCTCCTAGAAAATCCTCCTCTCCAACCAAAAGTCAAATGCTTCGAGTAAGTCTTCACATTCACCTTCGTAATAGGCTTTAGAGGTAATAGAACTTCCTCTCAACTATCATACTTTACTCCAGCCAGCTCGCATAAAGAAAATATCAAGGATAAAAATCCCATACCTGTAGTAGTAGCAGCAGTAGTTGAACTGATGATAGTGTGATAGATCAAAGCCCCTATGTTGATGGGCTTTCCATCCTGAATAAAATAATTAAATGTCTCTCTCTCTCTTGTCACTTCACTGAGATGATTAGTCGGAAGCTGACAAGCAGAAATGAAATAGTGTCAGGCCTTTGAAGGAGCACATAACTTAGAAGTTAGGAAATTTACTCTCCTCTCATTGGTAGTCTTCCAACATCCTCTCTCAATATCCAAGTATGTGTCGGCACTATTTTTGGTGTGGGGTTTGCCCGTAAGAAGCTGTTGGTCATCGGAATTGAAATCCTGTTGTCTGCTTCGGAAGGACGTTTTTAAAAAATTTTAGTTTTGAAAAAGATGAAGTCAAACTGACCCCATAAATTTCATAATTTAGATGAAAGATTGGACCTCAAATCCTGTATCTATCCCGAAGGATGAACACAAGAGTTGAGGGTGAGGCTCGATCAAATAAACTAAAGCAAGTTATGACATTTGTTTGGTCTGCGAAACCAATGTATTGACTGACAAGTTCCCCTATTTAATATAAGGAATTGAATAGGGTTTATATGCTGGGTTTGGGAAAAGCTTCCTATAAGGGCAAGCCCCTGTAGTTAATTACATCATAGATAACTGAAGTTATCTAAGAATACTCTTGATAAAAATCAAGAAAAATTATTTTCAAGGATTTCAAATGGTAAAGACATTTCAAAGATATCAGACTAAGAAGTGTTAAGGGGGATTGGTTCAAATTTGGAACATTTTGTTTTGGAGTCCAAAAGAGGAAACACTGGAGGATGTCACGGATCTGAAGGAGAACTTCGGTGACTTTCCAAGCTAATCTATTATTTGACATCAATTTAAGAGAAATCATTTAGATATTTCATCCTGCAATATTTTATTTATTAGGATTTACATTTGTGTGAAGCAATCAACACAAATGACCTTGAAGATGTGAGGATTTAGGTCATGACGAACGACAACCTCAGAATCTTAAGGCGAGTTAGGGCTTAGATTATACAACAGGATTGTACAAATGCCTAAAAGATGTGTTTGAGAATTTATG
>NW_018164444.1:23945274-23946680 GCF_001263595.1 Phalaenopsis equestris | reverse complement strand
AGAGGAGAAAATGTGAATTTTCACAATTTAATTTAATTCATATAATTATTTTCATGCAAAAATATGCATCTTCAAAGAAAATTCCAAAAGATGATCAAGACAATTTCTAATCACTTGAAATTTTTATGTAAGCTAGCCCTAGATAAGAAAGTCATTTGGCCAAAATTTCATAAATTTTTGAATTTTCTCTGATTTACTAAAATTAATTGAAGTTTTGGGGACTTTAATAAAAATAAAATATTTTAAGTGTTGAAAGATAGATTTTTTTTCTTGGAAAATCTCTCTGAGGTTAGAAAACCAAGATAAATTTATTTTGTATTTTTTTTATTTGATTTTTTAGAATTATTTTGTGCAAATTCCATTTTTAAACATTAAAAAATTAATTTAAGGTTCAAAAACAGATATCTTTATTTTTGAATTCAAGAAAATATTCTAATTTTTCCTAAGTGTTTAGGAAGTGATTTAGAATATTTTTAAGATCTTTGTGATTTTTGTAATTTTTAATATACATGTATATAGATTTAATTATTAAAATAATTAAAAAAAAGATTAAAAATTAGGTTTCTATTTTAAATATCATTTTATTTTTATTAAATCCCCCTAATGTTAGAGAACTCAAAAAAAAAATTATATTTTGGTTTTTTAAAAATATTCAAATTTGATGATGATTTTTAAAAATCAATTAAAAATATCAAATGATCTCAAAATCTTTTAAAATTCTTATGGTGAGTTCTTTGACTCATGAGCCATAGTGGAGAATAAAAATCAAGTGATTTTGATCTCTATGTACTCCAAATTAAATGTTTTAAGCAAATAAGGGTTTGCTCAAAACAGTGATGTTTTGATTCTTAAAAATCAAGAAATTATTTCCTAAGACTACTCTAGCCATAGGGAACTTACATGAATTTTTGTAGAATTTTCTAAGCCACATACAATTTTCTATAATTATTTGAGTAGAAAATGCATAAAAATTTAGAAAATTAAGATCTCTGTCTAGAAATCTCCTATGTCTTTGCAAAAATGCTCAAATTGTGCACCTAGACAGAGGCTACAACATATAAAAATTTGGGGTTAAGGTGATAATCCAATATGAAACCCCTAACCCTAATTCATTTTTTAAAAATATTTTATTCATCAAATTAATGTGAAAATAATTTCATATGGTTTTCCTTTGTTCACTGAGCAAGAGGGTATTTTTATTTTATTTTTATGAATTTTCTATGCAAAGATATGGATTTTTGAAGTTTAGGGGCTATTTTCTGATTTATTAAATACCCCTATTTATTTATTCAAACCACGGGCTGACTGGATCATCGGATTCGTCGAACAGCCACGCGACACGCTTCTATTCGACTGCACCTTCTGAGTCAGCTGCCACGCGGCCCACCATCTCGTTCTAGAGGATT
>NW_018164444.1:23944553-23945174 GCF_001263595.1 Phalaenopsis equestris | reverse complement strand
GTTATACCTTTGCTCCGAGAGGTTTGGCCTCAATCAGAGATTCTTCACACCTTCGTTGGGTCCCAAAGAGCTTAGGGATGAAGCCTTTGGGCCTGGTGTAAGGCCTATATATGATTTCGACCACAACCGATTTTAGGTGTTGGTTGAGAGCTATGGTAGAGGCTATTTCAGAGGGGGAATTGATGGGGGTTTGGCTTCCTTCACTGTTTTGAAGGTGTAGAGCCAATTTTTTTAAAGTTTTGTGCTGTGTAGATTCGAATTGAAGTTTGTATTGGTTTCGAGCAGGAATTTAAACTCAAAATTGGATTTTTGTGGTGGAATTGGGAGAGGGAAATGGATTGTAATGTGCTAAGGGACTCTGAGAGAAGATCTCTGAGGAGTTCGGGAGGCCTTGGTGAAAATTTTTTCTTACCACCCTATTCATGGTTGTGGGAAGGGGGGGCATTTTATAGAAATTGGCCAAGGGGAAGCTTGGTTGGCCAATTGAGGGGTTAGCCCCACTGCTTAGGTGTTAAGCAGAGAAGCTCTCAGCTCAATTTAGGCTGAGGTGGCTTCTTGGCATGAATTTGGGTATTGGCCATGTGGGGGCTCACGGTTTTGGGCTTTAGCTTGGGTTAAAGT
>NW_018164444.1:23943860-23944334 GCF_001263595.1 Phalaenopsis equestris | reverse complement strand
CATTCCAAGCTTAATTGGTTTGGATTTGGCCATAAGTCCAAGAAGGTGCATATGACAAAATCTTGTGTTTGGACTAGGTTATACATCTCAATTGGCCCAATTAAATATGGCATTTGGTGTAAGAGACCATGAGGAACAACTTTTGTGAAGGGTTAAAGTCATTTTGAGGTCAATTGGTTAATCAATTTGATGGATTTTTGATTTTTGACCCATTTTAAGCATGTTGGGATAAGTTTAGGTTAAACTTGGGCTAACCATGGGTAAGTCCAAATTGATTGTTGTGTTTGGTCTAAAACATCATGATGAACAACTTTCATGAAGGATGAAAGTCATTTTAAAATCAATTTGGTAGTGAATTTGGTGGATTTTGATGAAATTTGGATTTAGACCCAAATTAGGCATATGGGGCTAATTTGGGTCAAACTTGAGCTAGCTTTGGACTAAACTCAAATTGATTGTTGTGTTTGATCACAA
>NW_018164444.1:23939576-23943266 GCF_001263595.1 Phalaenopsis equestris | reverse complement strand
ATCCTAAGGCCAAGTAATCCTATAGGAACTCCTCTTGAGTTCCCTCATAATGATCTTACCTACTAAGTGCTAGAGGTTAGGACCAATATGTGGAACTTCAAGTTGAGTAAAGAGAAGAGTTTTGAGTTTCTAATGGTGATGGTACCTTTTCTAGTTTTCTAAAACTAGTCAGTAGGAGAGTCCTATGGCTAGACCTAGGCTACTAAAGAAATTTCTAGAGCTCAACCAAAAGTTAGATCAACAGTATGAAATAATCTCATCTAAATCTTGTTTAGTAGAACTGTAATTTGCATAAAAATATAAAGTATCCGGTGGTAAAAGGTAAAACAAGTTGATTACCTTTGGCGAAAAAGGTACCAACTTTCTTTGAAACATAACTCGGGTACTAACTTACCTCTATGCATAACTCGATCGTCTTCAGCCTCTAAGAGATTTGCACGAAACTCCCTTACAACAGAAATTACAGCAACAACAAAGAAATAGTAGATTTGTTCCCACTATCGTCGGACTATCAGGTCTTCCACTTCTCCACCTGGACTCTTAAAACATCACTCCTAAATTAATTTTTGTGACTGTAGAGTGTCACTATATCGATCCTGAGCTTTTGAATTGACAAATTTGCTCGAATCAAATGGGCTCTTTCCTCTGTTACTTTTCATTCTTGGTGCCATTCTACAAATTTGATAAATTCCAAAAATACCTTTAAAAACTAAGTTTAAATCACTAAACTAAACTTCCAAAAGCACTAACTAAACTTCCCAAGCAATTTTCATAGATTTTTCTTCACTTTTCTCACTTTGCACCATGAATAGTAAATTTTTGAAATCTTCCAAATGTGCTCAAAATATATGGTGAAAATCCAAAATTCTTACATAGAAGTAAAGCTCTTACCTTAAGTAACTTGGATCTAGAAAATCTCACTCAATTCCAACAAGAAATCTTCAAATTCCATTTGCCCTAGCACTTAAAATTGTGAACTTGAGTTGGGGAAGACGATAAGAGGTGTTAAAAATGGCATTTTCAGACCAAAAATTCACTTTTAATTGTTTGCAAATCAGTTTTTGTGAACCGGTGCTTAAGCGCAGGTACGTGGCACTTAGGTGCCTGCCTCTCTGGTTGGCTCACGCTTAAAACACGAGATGTGGCGCTTAGGTGCCAGTGCATAATTTTTGAAATTTTTAAATTTATGTAAAATGCATTACTAGCCTAAGTAAACCATCTCTAAATGGTATCATAGCACTTAGATGACTATTTTTACTTCCTATAACCCCCTTCTCTCTCAAAATTCTCCATAATAATTAATTCAATTCAAGGCTAAAAATAAAACAAATTTTCACAAAAATAACTTATATTAATTCACGAACAAGTACAAACACATTTAACACTTAGTTCTCTCTCCAAATAGTTTTGTATGAGAAAATTTTTTATGAGAAAATTTTCCTAAGTACAAAACACTTAATACACATTTACAATTAAACACATAAGTAATATAAACACTAAACACAAGACATAAACACTAACAAACTTAAAAACATGACTCCAAACACACAATTCCTAACACTTAACTTAATGTCATTCTTTATTAGAAGGAACGAATTCTTGTCTCTCAGTAGTCTCTCTAGGAATATACAGTTGATAAAATAGACGGTGGTCATGAGCTCTAATACTATCATCTTCGATCCACTTTTGCTTAAGGAACATCACCTTATATGCTTCCTCTACATAACTGGTATGACTAAATTGCAGCTTAAGTTGCCACCCAATACACTCTAGATGAGCATGTAAGTCAAGCACCTTAGTCTCTAATACAAATATAGTATTCTCCATCTGGTTGATCTTCTCCGAAATCTCTTCAATACTAACAGCTAAAAAACCGTTATACATTTCCTGTGCACTTTGACTAATGAACTTCATCCTCATGGCTTCTTCCTTCTTATTCAAATCCATATCCCATGAAGACATTTTCTCTAAATCTCTCTCTTTTTTAGACTTTTAGGGCTAAAAATAATCCAGGGTAAAATTCCTTCACAAACCCCTTCTATTTATAGGTCTAACTCCCCCTCATAAATTCTAGGCACGAGTAGAAACTACGAAGACACGTTTATTCCAACTAAATTGCAATTACACCTTCTAGAAATCAAAATTTTCTCATGTGATTAAATTTCCACGCTTAAGCGCCGGATCTCGCGCTTAAGCGCCAGTGCACATTTTTGCACCATCAAATTAATGTCCGAATTCTCATTCTAACATGTCTAGGTCACTAAATAAAGTCTAAAAATCATTACTAGCACAAAATAAACTCCAAAACACTACCCTAAATTTCTCAATTAGACTCAAAATAATAATCAAAGTAAAAACACACTGATAACTATGAGTTGCCTCCCACAAAGCGCTTGGTTTTGCGTCGTCAGCCCGACATAACCAGTGCTCATTCTGGTTGACCCAACATTATTCCATCATTATATTTATGTTGATCCCCTATATAATAAGGTTTTAGTCTATGTCTATTCACTTTAAAAATTTTCTTAGAATTAGGATATTTAAAGTCCCCAACTCCATAAGCATAAACTTTTATCACAACAAATGAGCCCATCTAGCTGGACTTAAGTTTGCCTGGAAATAATCTTAACCATGCATTAAATAGCAAAACTTGTTGCCCTGACTGAAAAATTTTAGTAAGAATCTTTTGATCATGCCATATTTTCATATTTTCTTTATAAATCTTAGCACTCACATAAGATTCATTCCTTATCTCTTCAAGCTCATTTAATTGTAACAATCTTTTCTCACCAGTATCTTTTAAAATATAATTGAACTCTTTAATAGCCCAATATGCTTTATGCTCAAGTTCAACTGGTAAGTGACATGCTTTCTCAAATATTAGCCTATATATGGACATTCCTATAGGAGTTCTATATGCAGTCCTATAAGCCCACAAAGTATAGTCAAGTTTGTAATCCATTAGTCAAGTTTGACTGACTAATCCATTTTTGTTGGATTCATAGATTTTTCTATAATTCTTTTGATATCTCGATTGGATAAATTAGCCAAACCACTTGTATGAGGATGATAAGTAGTAGCAATCCTATGATTTATATGATATTTCTTTAATAAATTTTTCTTAATGGCATTTCTTAAATGACTTACTGACAGCGACTTTATATTCTTAAAAATATAAGTATTTAATATTGCTGCTAAAAGATTTAATTCCTCAACAACTGTACCAAATCTTAATAATAGTTATAGATTCAGTAAAGATGGATGTATAAAATATTCAATAGTTGTAAAGTCACACTTATAAACATAAGTATACGTATTGCTCAAGTAATATAGGGCTCTAATGGTGTCCCAGATATCGATCCCACAGGGAGTAATATTAGAAGCTATGAACTAAGATTTTAGAAAAGCAATACTTTAATTGCAACAATGGAATTCAAATTACTTATCTCTCACTAATAGATAATTGAAATAAATATGTAATTTTAATAAATATGAAATAACTAATTATATTAATGAGGTTTTTAATGTAATATTCAATATATAAGAAAGCATCCTTCTCCTTGTTAAGAAATTATAGTGAATGGATAAAGTGAATCAGTTTAAATTGTATTGTGCCAAATAGGAGCATACCTATTCTTTATCCTTTGGTCCAGGCATAAAGAACATTGACTAATCCTACGCTTGTTTACT
>NW_018164444.1:23937912-23939530 GCF_001263595.1 Phalaenopsis equestris | reverse complement strand
GTTCCCCTCACCTGAGGGCAAACATCTACACTTCAGCACCTAAATGATAGGACTGAATTGGAGATTTTAGTTTGTCACTCTAAAATCAAAAAACTCATATATACCCAATAATTTTATTTTCTGATTTATTTGCACCCAACTTCTAAGGGCTTTGACCGCCCTAAATCTTGGATGTAATCTTCACTTTAGTTGTAAAACTCAACATATTTTAACAGATAAATTGACAAGATTGAAAGTGAATTAAGATCAAAGTGAAAAGATCATCACAATTTCTTAAAAATTTTCATGACTTCACCAATTCAAATCACCATTTCACCAAATCACCATTTCGGAGAAAGACAGAGAAAACTACTCAGAACTAAGACAAGGAGAAAGACAAAGAAAACTACTCAGAACTCATGGGGAAAGCACAACAACACTAGGAATTTATATATAAAATCAAAGTCATACAGGGAGGTTCCCTCGATTGGACGGTGTTATGTGACCAATTAAGTTTCTAAATGATGTCATAATTGAGTGATCTTTGGCTTGTTTATTATTTTTTGTTGAGACACTTGATTTGACTATAAGCATTCCAAATTTGAAATTCGCTTTGACTTTTCAATTATGCACTAAAAGATTTTATAAGTGGTTTAATGACTTGATCTATGTTTAATTTGTTTCAAATTTTCTTGCCTCCCTCTCTTATTTTTGGCCAAAGTCTTCTCTTTAAAGATGTGGATGAGTTTTTCCAAGAGTTTTCTAAGCACCCCTCCAAAATTCTTCCTCATCCAATGCCTATTTGGACATAACTTCCGAGCTCGCCGTCGGCGGCCTCAAGGGCACCGTTGGCGGACCTTCTAATTGAATTAATTCTGGAGTCTCGGGAAAATCTTGTCAAATTTAGAATCTCTACACTTTTTTCACACTTTAATTTTGAGTCTCTTTCTTGCCTCCCTCTCTTATTTTTGGCCAAAGTCTTCTCTTTAAAGATGTGGATGAGTTTTTCCAAGAGTTTTCTAAGCACCCCTCCAAAATTCTTCCTCATCCAATGCCTATTTGGACATAACTTCCGAGCTCGCCGTCGGCGGCCTCAAGGGCACCGTTGGCGGACCTTCTAATTGAATTAATTCTGGAGTCTCGGGAAAATCTTGTCGTCGGCGCCCTAGTTCAATTCTTCACATTTTGGTCCTTTCGCTCCAAATTCGCTCCTTTTTGCATCTTTTTACTCCAATGACCCTAATTCATCATTCCTGCAACAAAACATCAAAAATACCCTTCTTTAAAGTGCAATATTATCAAAAATAGTATAAAATAGGTATGAAAATCTCAACATATTTTCCTTTGGTCAAAATCCCCCAAACTTAACTATTACTTATCCTCAAGTAATTTTAGTACTACATAAGAGTTATGATCAATTGTAGTAAAGTTGTACTTCAGAAATACTATATGTTTGATTTAAATAAATATCATAGTGAGATTTTCAGAAAAAATTCAAGTAATTAAATTAACTCTGTAGCTACAAGATTATCTAGTCATGAAGTTTAAGAGTTCTAGTCTTCTATTCATTTCAAGAATGACTATATGTTGTAATATTAAGTCACTTAAAATATTCAAATGATAGGAACTTCATGAGAAC
>NW_018164444.1:23932555-23937658 GCF_001263595.1 Phalaenopsis equestris | reverse complement strand
ATCTTTCTTTCCCTAAATTTGAAACTCAAAGTATTCCTTTACCTTATAAATATTTCATAGTTTTTACATCATTTAGCCCTAATCTTTTCTTCTCAAATTAATTTTCAGATTCTTAACACTTCAAAATATAGTTTCCTTTACTTTAAAAAGTTAACTATAGTCTTATTCTCTTATGCTAAGTATCTTAAGTTACAAAATTAATTTTCATTACAAAAATATTTCATTAAATCTACCATAATATTTAAATAGCTACAAAATATAGTTACCTGAATTATATTCAATACATAAAATCATATAAATAAATTTTAAAAATAATTAAATAGAGGACATCTAATAGTTAATCTTTTTCTTCCCTCCCCCAAACTTAAATTTTTCAATATAAAAGGATACAGGTGGAAAGAAAAACACTAAATATAAATCATACCTCAGTATTTTAGGCATTTTTATCGTTCTGAAATTTTTGCAGTCCTTCTCAAAATTTCTACTTCACTTGGTCTGTAACATTAGGAACTTTCTACACATATAAATCATTAGAGAAATTGCTGGGTAATGAAATTTTGAAATAAGTACAAAACTAAAACATTGAACAAGCACAATAATTCCTAACAAAACCACAATACTAAACAAAACAATTACAATTAAAATGCAAAAATAAAAATCACATTACATTATAATTCACAAAATACTAATCAACATCCATCTACTCAACATGTACCACACTAACTTTATAACAAAAATTAAAAATTATCCAATTACAACATAATAATAAAAATGGAAGTACAAATACACACAAACATCCATTTCTATTACAAAAGATTACAAAAATAAAAGTATAAGTCATCAATTACTTTCAAATGTCAAAATCCCAAACTATATCTTTGTCTCCTTGATCAGTAGGTGGATCAGGCTGATACTGAGTATATCGAGGGCACTCAAGAAAAGTAACATCAGGCTCACCTCTGTAGTGTCGGGCTTGAGCTTCGTAATATGCTACCTCAAAATTTGAATGCCTCTGAAGGTACTTACTATCATAATCATGTCGAGGGTCTAAACCTCCAATCCTTTCATTTATTAATTGTATGCTCTTCCGCTGCAAGGTCAACTCATTCATCAAATTAATTAGAGTAGGGGAACTAGAAGGTGGAGGGTCATAACTTGTAGAGGGGACATCTCTACTAGTAGAAGGTGCTTGACTCCTACACTCAGTTCTCCATTTCTCATGGGATTCATAAGTTTTCTAATTAGCTTTACTAATGGGTTTCATAGGGTAAACTCATTCCTCATCTCCTCCAACTTCCACTTCATAAAGTTGGCAAAGTGAATAAATAAGGTCAGAATGTCCTAGACTTCCACTTGTTTCAATCCTTGCCGTAGTCAATGTATTCTTAGAAATAATTCTCCCCACATTTATAGTTCTATTATTCTAAATACAGAAATTTAGAATAACTCTATCTCTAGTTACCTCTATCTTAACTCTATCTCTAGTTACCTCACTATGGAGATAAGTCGGTAACAGAGTAGAAGAAATAAAATAGTGCCACGCGGTAGAGGTGGCATTCAGCATGGAAGCATAAATATTTACCCGTTCTCGTTCCTTAATCTTCCATGTTCCTTTCCCATCAGTGAGAAAGTTGATTGCATCATTCAGGGGGCCTTCCATAGTACTGAAGGATTCATAATGGCAGCTATAAGAGTCTGGGACTTTGTAAAAGGTGTTAATGTGGGCGGCATTAAACTTAACAGGAAATCCCTGCACTGAAACGATTTCATCTTCAGAATAGAATACATTGGCATAGAATTCTTTCACAATATTTGTTGCAGCTTTATTGGTGGTGTAACAGAAGTTTTCCCACCTTTGCTCGGCAATAACTCGTCCAATTTCTCTTCCCGAACTCTCAAAAACTCGATCTTGTATGCATTTCTTTCCTTCAAATATAGAAGTAAATCTTGATTGAGCCCTCACATTAATAAAGCGAGACTCGTCAAACTCAAGTCGTCTCTTTTATCATGGAGCCATTTCAATCTAATAACAATTATAGAAAAAATTCCAAAATATACTTCAAATACGCAAATAATGGATTTCAAAAGTAATTCTAAGAGTTCAACACTAAATTCCATGAATTTCTTCCCAATATTTTCGTCACATTCTCAAAATTTTTGGATCTTCTCATTGTGGAAGAAATTCATAGTGAAAATCAAATATATTTAGTTTGGAGTGAAGCTCTTACCTAGAGATGATCAAATCTGGTGTCAAATTTCCTTGAAATCACCCAAATCCAAGATCTCTCAAGCCTTATGTCAAAAATTGCATTTTTAGGAGGAAGGGGATGATGAATAGTGGCGGTTGACTGGTCAAAATTGTGGTTAAAGGTGTTTTTTCAAGAGCTCGCCGTCGATGGGGTGTTTGGCGCCGTCAGCTCTCTCTATTGAAATTTGGACATAACTTTGGGGAAAAATCCGTTGTCGGCGGCGTCGAGGGCTTCGTCGGCGGGTTCTATTGATTTGGTTCAATTTCCAGATTTTTGCAATTTTGATCAATTTCAAGCCTCAACGATATCCGTTCAATCATTATTGACATAATTTTAAGTGATTAAGATGTACTTATCACAAATAAACTTTCACAACACAAAATATAACATTTATATATAAATTTCAAGGGGTACAATATACGTTACATAACACGACTAAGTTTGGTATTTTCTCAACCTCAATATATTAATTCAACATTGTAATCTAAGCCACAACACTCAAAACATTAAAAACAAAACATCTTATGCTTAGTCTCAACTATACAGAGATCTAAAAGCATAATTTTAAAGCAAAGTAAACATAAAGTTCAAATCAAACTACATACATCGACAGACAGGTAGCAATATAAATCTACTATTCATCAGATTCAGCACTAGATTCTCCTATGAGATCAACCATTGATTGCACATGAATGAAGAGGTTGTAGAAGGGTCGGTTCATAATTCTTTAGTAGAATCATCTTCTATCAATTTCATCCTCCTCATCAGCCGCATCAAAATATCTAAATGTCCAGAGAGCTCAAAATGTTCTTTCATCCTCTAGTCTAGATGATTGAAGAAATCAGATATATTATTAATTGCATTCATGACATTTTGTACCTCCTTCTCCAATTTCTTGATTCTGCGCAGGATCACCAGAGTCTTGTTAAGAACTAAGGGTTGAACTGACAGTGAATTCTGAGATGATTGATCTACTATAATAGTCACGTCATTTTCATCTTCAAATGTTGGGAATCTCTCAGTTGGGTCCAAAGGCTTCCAAAGTAGAAGTACTTTTTCCCAATTTTTGTAGGATACTTAGAACTGACTGCAAAGTGAGAAAATTGTGGAAGGGTGTCCAAGCCCATAAGTTGATCCATGAATGATCAGTCCCAAAATCGACTTCACAATTATTGATCCAATATCATTTGGCAGTCCCCTTTGGATGCAGTAATTCAGAATAGCACTTTCTTTAGAAAATTTACCGATCTTCATTGTTGGTAAAAATTTCGCAGAAATGAAGATGTGCCAGTGTTCAAAACGAGATTTAGGAGTGTTGTAGAAAAACTAACATACCCATTTTCTCTCATTTGCCAGTCTTCAGTTTCTTCCGTTAAATAATAGTAAATGTCATTCATCTGATTTCTTGTTGGGACGAAGTTGGAATAGTGGCATACAGGAACGTTCTCGACATGTATAATTCATTGATCCATACAAGAGTGAAAGTGATTCATCTACCTCGTACATAAACGACTCCTTGGTTGATTTCGTGAAAATTTGCATAAAATTCCTTTACCACAGGAACAACCATGACGGCGATAGTATAACACACCACTTCCCATCTTCGCCGCACTATCATCTCTTTAATTGCCGTCGAGGGATTGTTCAATCCTTGATTTATGAATCCTCGTTCCTTGATCAATCTTTTCTTCATCAGTACCTTGTTGAAGATTCGCTGTGCTTCTGCACTAATAAACTTTCACTGATTGAACACTCGCATTCTGGGATTATCAGAGGAATTATATGCCATAGGAAAGAAATTGGTGGAGTTTCACTTTATTTTTGAGGAAATATGAACTTAGGAATCGAATTTGGGAGTTTAAAAGGGTAACTCCCGCCCAAAAATCGCAAAAAACCGCCATTCAAACTCCAGAAATTGCCATCTCACCGGTCTCTCCATCGGCGTGGTCGAGGGCGCTGTCGGCGCCCAAGGCAAAAATTGCACAGTTTCGCTCTGGTTCGAATGCGTTCCAATTTTTCTCTATGGATCTAATGTTTATGATGATTTAAGGGTAGAGAAGAGTAGTAGAGCTCAATACTACTACAAACTATCGATAATTTCAAATAAAAACTGCCATAACCACAATAAAAATAAAGATAATTATGGGTTGCCTCCCATAAAGCACTTGGTTTAACGTCGTCAGCCCGACTTACTCAGGTGTTATTCAGGTTGACTCATCATTAAAACCTCTCTAAAATTTGGTCTTTTACCCTCAAAATATGGTTTTAATCTGTGTCCATTTACTTTAAATCTATTTTCAGTCTTCTGATCTTCAATTTCAATAGCTCCATAAGTATAAACTTGAGTCACTGTAAAGGCTCCTAACCAACAAGACTTCAATTTCTCAGGAAATAACTTTAGCCTAATATTATAAAGCAAAACTTCTTGTCCTAGTTCAAAGTTCTTCTGGTTAATCTTTCAATCATGCCATAACATTAGTTTCTCTTTATAAAATCTGTCGTTATCATAAGATTCATTTCTAAATTCTTCCAATTCATTTAATTGTAACAATCTCTTCCTTCCAAAATTTTTCAAATTATAATTGAATTCTTTAATCACCCAATATGCTTTATGCTCCAATTCTACTGGTAAGTAACAAGTCTTTCCAAAAATCAGTCTGTAAGGAGTCATTCCAATAAGAGTTTTATAAGCAGTCATGTAAGTTAATAATGCGGTATCCAGTCAAGTGGACCAATCTACTCTACTAGGGTTGACAGTCTTTTCAAGTATTTGTAAGTATTTGTTTAATCTCTCTTCAGCTAACCCACTGGTTTAAGGATGATAGGCGGTAGAGATTCTATGAATAATATTAAA
>NW_018164444.1:23931431-23932497 GCF_001263595.1 Phalaenopsis equestris | reverse complement strand
ATCAGTGATAATCATTCTAGGCATTCTGTATCTAGTGAAAATATTTTTCATTAAAAATCTTGAAACACTTTTAGCGTCACAACAAGCTAAAGCTTGTGCTTCAATCCACTTAGAATTGTAGTCTACAACAATTAATATATATAACTTCCCAAATGAAGGAATAAATGGTCCCATGAAATTTAATCCCTAAACATTAAAGATCTCAACTTCTAACATAAAATTCAGAAGGATTTTATTTCTTCTAGATATATTGCCTACTTGTTGACATTGATCACAAGTTTTTATGAATCTATAAACATCTCTAAAGATAGTAGGCCAATAAAATCCAACTTGTGAAATTTTATAAGCAATTTTATCAATCCTAAAATGTCCTCTAAATTCAGAATCATGACATTTTTGAATGATTAGCTCAGTTTCTTCATAAGGTACACATCTTCTCATAATCAAATCCTTACATTGTTTATGTAAATAAGGCTTATCCCAAAAACATGCTTTCGCATCATGAATGAATTTTCTTTGTTGTTGCAGTGTCAGGATATGTGGAAAAATATCACTTACAGTACAATTAACAATATCAACATACCATGGTATTTTCCACTCATTAATATTATAAAGTTGTTCATCAAGGAAATTGTTTGTAATTTCATTTTCAGTGTCACATAATTCATGATTTTCTAGTCTCGACAAATGATCAGCAATTTGATTATCATCTCCCTTTCTATCAATAACCACAAGATCAAATTCTTGCATCAAAAGTATCCATCTAATTAACCTTGGTTTGGCATCCTTCTTTTGCATTAGATATTTAATGACAGAGTAATCAGTGTGCATAACACATTTAGGTCCAACTAAATAAGATCTAAATTTGTCTAAAACATACTTTTCTTGATTCTCAGGAGCAATAGGAATTTGATAGTAACCGATATATCAATCTAAAAAACAAAAATATTTGTGCCCAACAAGTCTATCTACTATTTGGTCTAAAAAGGGTAAAGGGAAGTGATCTTTTCTGGTGGCAGTGTTTAATTTTCTATAATCAATGCAAATGCGCCACCCAGTAACTTGT
>NW_018164444.1:23929855-23931387 GCF_001263595.1 Phalaenopsis equestris | reverse complement strand
TCTTTCTTAGGAACACAATGAATTGGACTTATCCACGCACTATCTGAAATAGGATATATAATTCCAGTGTCTAATGTTTTCAAAATTTCCTTCTTAACTACTTCTTTCATCATTGGATTTAATCTCCTTTGTGGATCAATTCTTGGTTTATATTATTCATCTAGTATAATTCTGTGCATATAGATCGAAGAACTAATTCCCTTAATATCAGCTAAGGTCCAACCAAAAGCTTTCTTATATCATTTCAACGTATCTAACAGTCTTTGCTCTTGCAAATCATTTAATTTTGAATTTATAATCACAGGTAATGTAGATGAGTCTCCCATAAACACATACTTCAAGTGACTAGGTAATATTTTCAACTCAAGTTCAGGTGGTCTTATAATTGACGGAACTAGATTCTTATCAGCCTTTTTTGTAATATCCAACATCTCAAATCTTTCTTGAACATAATCTAATTCTTTATTTTCTAATTCATCCAAAATAACTTCATCGCTATCTTCAAATTGCTCTTTCTCTTCAAAATATTCTGTAAAATGTTCCTTCAATAGATGTTCACAAATTTCCATGCAAAAACATTCTTTATCTCTTTCAACATTAGGGTATTTCATAGATTTCGTAATGTTAAAAGTCACTTCTTGATCTTTAACTCTCATAGTTAATTCTCCTTTTTGAACATCTATCATAGCTTTTCCAGTAGCTAAAACTTATCTCCCTAAAGTGATAGGTGTTTCTTTATCTTTCTCCATATCTTAAATAATGAAATCCACAGGAAAGATAAATTTATCAACTTTTAGTAACACATCTTCTATAACTCCCTTAGGATATGTAACTGAACGATTTGCTAACTGAAGTTACAGAAGTAGGTGAGACTTCTCCTAATCCTAATCTTTCAAAAATTGATAGAGGCATAAGATTAATGCTGGCTCCCAAATCACATAAAGCTCTTCTATAAAATTTTTCACCGATAGCACACGGTATAGTGAAACTACCAGGATCTTTTAATTTTTCTGGAAGTTTTTTCTGAATAATTGCACTACACTCTTTGCTAAGTGCAACGGTTTCATTATCCGTGAACTTCCTTTTCTTGTTCAGGATATCTTCCATAAATTTCACATAATTAGGCATTTGCTCTAAAGCTTCTATGAAGGGAATATTTCCTGTTAACTTCTTAAGAATTTCTAAAAATTTGAAAAATTGTTTATTCTATTTTTATTGCGTCAATCTTTGAGGAAACGGTGGTGGAGGTTACTCCACAATAATTTTCATTGCTGTAAGTGGATTTCTAAATCTGGGTATTCATGATCCTTTTCTTTTTCTGTCTCCACTTTTTCTTTTTCACTTTCCTCTTATCTTTGTACTCTTATCTCCAATTCTTTTCCACTTTATAATTGTATCTCCTTTATCTGTTCTTTTCCTTGATCCTTAGGATTTGGTTCCACAGTACTAGAAAAAGTTCCCAATGTTCGGTTACTAAGCACAGTAGCGATATGCCTTAATTGATTTTCAATATTCTTAATAGCCGTTCCTTG
>NW_018164444.1:23897199-23929742 GCF_001263595.1 Phalaenopsis equestris | reverse complement strand
TGAGTGTTACTATTAAATCTTGGAGGATACAAAGGTCTATAGTTAAAATTTTCTTGGTTGGATGAATTTCCTAGTGGGTTCATTGGGTTGTTTGCCCATTGTTGATTTGTAGAAGAATTGTTATTCCAATTAAAATTTGGATGATTCTTCCAACCTTGGTTATAATAGTTCGAATAAGGGTTGTTGGGTCTATTAATAACATTTAAAGTCTCATATGAAGGTTGAACATCCACAAATTACCAGATGAATTCTCTTCCATCATAGAAGATGTTGGAGAATAATTCATCTCATAATGATCTAATTTCTTTGATATTGCAACAATCTGCGAAGCTAACATAGATATTACATCAGAACCATGGATACTAGCTACTCTTTTAGGATTTACCCTTTTAGAGGGCCATTAAAATTATTGGTAGCCATCTCTTCTATTAATGAATAAGCCTCATCAAAAGGTTTTGACATTAAAGAACCGCTAGTCACAGCATCTATAATCGATCTAAGTGATCCCACTAGTCCATTATAAAAAGTTTAAATTATCAACCAATCTGGTAACGAATGATGAGGGCATTTCCTAAGAAAATCTTTAAATCTCTCCCAAGCTTCGTATATTTATTCTCTATCAATTTGACAAAATGATGTTATGTCATTTCTAAGTTTAATAGTTTTGGATGGAGGGAAATATTTGGATAGAAATTTCTGTGAAAGTTCTCCCCAAGTTCTATCCCCAAGTTCTAATAGATAGATCCTGGTACTAACGAATTTAACCACATCTTAGCCTTATCCCTCAGTGAATGTCTAAAAATATCGTTTGAAACTCTGTCATATTTAAAAGTAGCACACAGTTCTAAAAAACTAACGAGGTGTAAATTAGGATTTTCATTTCGTGTACCTCCGAATTAAGTGTTTTGTACCATTTGGATAATAGCAGGTTTAAACAAATGAATTAGCGGCTACATCCGGATTTTGGATAGATAAGTGAATTTCATCCGCGGTAGGATTTGCATAATCTCATAGGGGTCTAGGTTGGTGTTCATTCTCTATTCCTTGATTGTTCATGTTGTTTTCCATTGTATCAGAATTTCTAGGTTCTCTTCTCAGTCTTCTAATTTTTCTAACAATGTGTTTTAATTTCTAATCGTTTGGTATAAGATTTTCAGGTCCAAATTTATGCATATAATTTTAAATCAGTACAGAGTAAAACAATTAACTAAATATGAAAATAAGTTGCAATTCAAGTAATGATTTTCTAATAATCCTAATTTGTCCTTTACTCTAATTGTGATTCTTGTTTACTCTTCGGCAACAGCACCAAAAACATGATAGCGGCTTTATAGATGCTTAAAAATATAAGTATTTAATACTGCTGCTAAAAAATTTAATTCCTCAGCAACTGTACCAAATCTTAATAACAGTTATTCTTAATATAACAATTATAGCTTTGATAAAGGTGTATGTATAAAATATTCAATAATTGTAAAGTCACACTTATCAATGCAAGTATACGTATTACTCAAGTAATATAGGGCTCTAATGGAGTCCTAGATATCGATCCTACAGGGAGTAATATTAGAAGCTACGAACTAATATTTTAAAAAAGAAATACTTTAGACGCAACAATGAAATTCAAATTGCTTATCTATCACTGATAGAAAATTGAAATAAATATATAATTTTAATAATTATAAAATAACTAATTATACTAATGAGGTTTTTAATGTGATATTTAATATATAAGAAAACATCCTTCTCCTTGTCAACAAATTATAGTGAATGGATAAAGTGAATCAGTTTAAATTGTATTGTGCCAAATATAAGCATGCCTATTCTTTACCCTTTGGTCCAGGCATAAAAAACATTGACTAATCCTATGCTTATTTACTGACTCTACGACTAGGTTGAGAGGATACCAGCTCTCACTTCGGAGCTCCCACATTCCCCTCGCTTAAAGGCTAACATCTACACTTCAGCACCCAAACGATAGGACCAAATTGGGAATTTTAGTCTGTCACTCTAAAATCTCCAATTCTATGCCCGAGAATTTTAATTCCCTATTTATTTGCACCCAAATTCTAAGGGCTTTGACCTCCTAGAATCTTGGATGTAATCTTCACTTTAATTGTAAAACTTAACATATTTTATCAGATCAATTGTCCAGATTGAAAGTAAATTAAGATCTAAGTGAAAAGATCATCCTAATTTCTTAAACATTTTCATGGCTTTGCCAATTCAAATCACCATTTCACAAATCTTAAGACAAGGAGAAAGACAGAGAAAACTACTCATATCTCATGGGATAAACACAACAAAACTAGGAATTCATATATAAAATCAAAGTCATACAAACTACAACAATAAATAACTTATCTTTAATTTCTCCCCAAGAAAAATCAATGAAGTTCCTCTTAATCTCTTCCTTTCTTTACAGCACACAAAATTCCTCTTTGAAGCGGCAAGGAGGAAGAAATCACTCACTTTCCCTTCACTCTTACAATCTCACTCTTACAATCTCTCGAAGATCTTACAATCTCTCGAAGAATTCCTCACAATTTAGACTCTCTACGCTTTTTTCACACTTCAATTTTGAGTCTCTTTCTTTCCTCCGTCTCTTATTTTCGGCCAAAGTCTTCTCTTTAAAGATGTGGATGAGTTTTCCCAAGAGTTTCCTAAGCACCCCTATTTGTCCTCATCCAATGCCTATTTGGACATAACTGCCGAGCTCGCCGTCAGCGGCTTCAAGGGCGCCTTCGACGGACCTTCTAAGTGAATTAATTCTAGAGTCTCTGGAAAATCTCACTGCTAGTGTCGATAGGCTCGCCGTCGACGCCTTAGTTCATATCTTCACATTTTGGTCCTTTTCTCTCCAAATTCACTCCTTTTTGCATCTTTTTGCTCCAATGACCCTAATTCATCATTTCTACAACAAAACATCAAAAATACCTTTCTTTAAAGTGAAATATTATCAAAAACAGTATAACATAGGTATGAAAATCTCAACAGATTTTCTTTGGGGCACAAGACCCCACGCTTAAGCACCAGTGGCAGTTACTAGACAAGTAAAATCAGTTTTCACGAATTTCAAAGAGGTTTTTGAGGCACCCATTGGCTTAATAGGTGGTTGTAACCACCATGGATGGAAATTATCATGAAAGAACTGTCTCTTGGGCAAAGAAGATGGTAAAGTGGTCCCATGAAATCTAATCCCCAAACATCAAATATTTCAACTTCTAGCATATAGTTGAGTGGCATCTCATTCATTCTAGAAATATTGCCTACTATTTGACATCTATCACAAGGTTTTATATAAGCATTAACATCTCTAAAAATTGTAAGCCAATAAAATTCAGATTGTAGAATTTTGTATGCTATTTTATCAACACCAAAATGTCCCTCAAAATAAGAATTATGACATTTTTGTATAATTTCAAAGTTTCTTCTAACGTTACACATCTTCGAGCGATCAGATCCTTTCCTTATTTATATAAATATGGGTCATCCTAAAAATAAGTCTTAGCTTCTAAAATAAATTTCCTCATTTCTTGGTATGTCTCATTTCTTGGTATGTCATTCCAGTATGTCATTCCATAGATTTTAAGATCACTAACAATATAGTTCACAATGTAGGCATACCACAGAACACGCCATTCATTTACAGTGAACAATTTTTCATCTGGAAAATGTTCATTAATTTCTTCATCAAAACAGAGTGGTTTTTCTAATTCAAACCTGGACAAATGACCAGCAATTTGATTTTCAGTTCCCTTCTGATCTACTATTTAAAAATAAAATTCTTGTAAAAGAAAAAAATTATCTTATAATTCCTTTTTTAGTATCCTTCTTTTTCATCAAGTACTTACTAGCATAATGATCTGTATGCACTCTACAATGAGTTCCAATAAAATTTGATCTAAATTTACCAAAGGCATATACTATTGTTAATAAAACTCTTTTTCAGTTGTTGTATAATTAATTTGAGTTTCATTAAGATTTTTACTAGCATAGAAAATAACTTTGAAAATTATAACTTTGAAAATTTTAATAACTTTGAAAATTTTATCACATTTTTGTACTAAAACAGCTCCAATAGTATAATCACTTGCATCCCACATAAGTTTAAAAGGTTTTTCCCAATTTGGTGGCACTTTAATTGGTGTAGTGATTAATTTTTCTTTTAATAATTTAAAAGCTTTTAGGCATTCCTCATCAAAATTGAAAATTGCATCTTTATCCAGTAAATGTCATAAAGGCTTAGCAATCTAAGAAAAGTCCTTAATATATCACCTGTAGAATCCAACATGTATTAAAAAGCTCCTAATTTCCCTTACATTTATTGGATAAGGTAAATTATTGATCACTTGAATTATAGCAGGATCTACTTTTATACCATTTTCTGATATTTTTTGACCTAATACGATTCCTCCTGCTACCATAAATTGACATTTTTTCCAATTAAGGACTAAATTTGTTTCTTCACATCGCCTAAGAACTTTAGATAAATGTTCTAAGAACTTTAGATAAATGTAGATAAATGTTTTAAACATGATTCAAATGAAGTTCCAAATACTGAAAAGTCATCCATAAAGACTTCAATCCTTTTTTAATTAAATCACAAAAAATTTCCATCATAATGTAATCATGTTTTTTCTCTAAGATGTGGTTTTGAAATATAGCAGGGGACGTACATAAACCAAAGGGCGTTTTAACCATAAGGACTAGTAAATGTTGACTAGTAAATGTTGTGTGATGGCACAGTGAATTAGACTAACCCATGCACTATCTGAAATAGAGTAAATAATTCCAGCATCTAAACACTTTAAAATTTCTTTCTTAACAACCTCTTTCATAAGAGGATTTAATCTTCTTTGTGGATCAGCCCTGGGTTTGCAGTTTTCTTCCAAATTAATTCTATGCATACAAATTGAAGGACTGATTCCATTAATATCAGCAATTGTCCATCCAAAGGCTTTCTTAAAATTTTTCAGAATCTTCATCAGATTTTCTTCTTCTTCCTTTGTTAACTTCGAGGAAATTATAATAGGTAAAGTAGAGGAATCTCCTAAAAAGACAGTTTAAATGTTCAGGAAGTAATTTCAACTCAAGTTCTGGAGGTTTTTCAATGGATGGATAAAATGATTTATCTTTGTCTATTGTGTCCAAAATTTTAAAACTTTCTTGAACATAACTTAAATCTTCCTTAAAAAGGTTTACACATTGATCTAATTCCTCTTCTTGCAAGTGTTCCAAATCTTTTCTTCAGATTTTTCTTCATAAGTAGTCTTAAAATAGCATTTGCTCAGATATCTTATAACATCCATTTTATAGTATTCATCATCTTTACCTTTTGCAGGGTATTTCTTTGATTTTAAAATGTTAAAAGTAACAGTTTGATCATTGACGTGCATTGTTAATTCCCCATTCTGAACATCTATCATTACTCTTCCTGTGGCTAGGAAAGGTCTCCCCTAAATGATAGGTATCTCTTTATCTTCCTCCATATCTAGCACATTAAAATCAACAAGAAAGATAAATTGATCCACTTTCACTAGGACATCTTCTATAACTCCTTTAGGATAAGTTATTGAACAATCTGCTAACTTCAGAGTTACAGTAGTAGGGGTTATTTCTCCAAATTCTAATCTTTTCAATATTGATAATGACATACGATTAATGCTTGCACCTAAATCACATAAAGCTTTCCCATAAAATTTGTCTCCTATTGCACATGGAATTGTAAAGCTACCAGGATCTTTAAGTTTTTCAGGAAGTTTCTCCTGAATTATAGCACTGCACTCCTCACTAATTGCAACAGTCTCATTATCTTCAAACTCCTTTTTTCTATTGAGAATATTCTTCATAAACCATACATAGCTTAGCCTTTGCTCTAAGGCTTCAACAAGTGGAATATTGATCGTAAACTTCTTAAATATTTCTAGAAATTTTGAAAATTGCTTATCCAAGGTCTATTGTCAAGGTCACTAAGGGAATGGAGGTGGTGTTTTTTCTAAATCAATTTTTGGTGGAGAAATAGGTCTTTCAGAATCTTTCGAAGCATCCCCTTTTGATTCTTCAATTTCTTCTTATCTACTTCAATCTCTTTTTGAACCCTACCTTCCAACTCTATTCCGCTTCTAAGTTGTACGACTTTAATACGACTTTAACTTGCTCTTTGGTCTTTTAGATTTGATTCAGTATTACTAGGAAGTGTTCCTTGGGATCTATTACTTAATGAACTTGCAATTTGCCCAAGTTGATTCTCAATATTTCTAATTGTAGCTCCTTAACTTTGTAACTAATTACCCATTTGTAACACCACTTCTTTTGTAGATAACTTCTTATCCTTAGATTGTGTATTACTGTTTATACCTGAAGGATAAGTAGAACTATAATTATTATTCCCTTGGTTGTTCTAGTTTCCCAATGGGTTTACTTGGTTGTTCCCCCATTGCTGATTATTAACACCCAAATTGTTATTCAAGTTAAAGTTGGGATGGTTCTTTCAACTTGGGTTATAATAATGGGAATACATATTATTTTTCTTGTTATTTATGACATTCAAAGTTTTTAATGATGCTTGAGAATCTACTATTTGGCCTAATGAATTCTCTTCAATCATGGATATGGGTTGTGAAAAATTCATTCCAAATTGGTCTAACTTTCTTGAAATTGCAGCAACTTGATTTGCTAACATAGTAAATGCATCAGTTTCATGAATGTTGGCTAATTTCTTAGGATTTACCTTCTCTTAGGATTTACCCTTAGGATTTACCTTCTCAAAAGGCCATTGAAAATTATTAGTAGCCAATTCTTCAATTAAAGCATAAGCAGCGTAAGCGTCATGAAATTGTTTTGACATCATTGAACCATCAGTAGCGGCATAAATAATAGATCTAAGAGAACCAATTAATTAATTATAAAAGGTTTGAATTATTAACCAATCTGGTATAGCATGGTGGGGACACTTTCTTAAGAGTTCTATAATTTGTACTTTCTTAAGGGTGGGGACACTTTCTTAAGAGTTCTATAATTTGTTCTCATGCTTCATAAATAGATTCCTCTTAAAACTAATTAAAAGATGTAATATCATTTCTAAGCTTCACAGTTTTTTATGGTGGAAAAAATTTAGCAAGAAATTTTTATGCTAAATCACCCCATGTTCTGATAGATCTAGGTGCTAACGAATTCAACCACATCTTAGCTTTATCCCTTAGTGAGCAAGGAAATAACCTAAGTCTTATGGCATCATCTAAAACACCATCATATTTAAATGTAGCACACAATTCTAGAAAATTGGTAAGATGTAAATTTGAATCTTCAGTTGGTGATTTGCCAAACTGATTATTTGATATAATTTGGATAATAGCAGGTTTATGCTCAAATGAATTAGCCACTACATTAGGTTTTTGAATACTACAATGAAGTTGATATACAGTAGGGTTGGCATAATCTCTTAAAGGTCTAAACTCTTGATGAATTTCAGCAATTTGATTATTTTGGTTTGCCATTTCTGTAATTTTTTTGGATTTTTCAAGATTTTTAATTTTTTTGGTTTTTCTAATTTTTCTAATAGTTCTTTATAATTCACAATTGTAGGGCACTAGTCATTCAGAACATGAACTACGCATACACTAACATAAAATAAAATAAAAATAAATAAAACATACAAAATAAGATATAATATTTAAAGTTTAAATAAGAATTTCTAAAAATAAAAATTTACTTAGTTTTCTTCCCCCGCAACAGTGACAAGAGCTAGATCCCCGAAACTTAATGCTTATGCACAGTATAGCAAAAGTTCTGATGATATTTTTCACTTATATTTCCTTATTTTACAACAAAAACAAAAAATTGATCATGAAGAAAAATAAGAATTTAACTTTTTAATTTATATATATTTATATTGGGATACTACGCAAGTATACGTATCATTATCAAGTAATACTGAACTTTTTTATGAAGACCTGAATATTGAACCTACCTGGAAGATTATGCAATATGCACTTTTTAGAAAGTTTTTCTACTTTTAAGAAGATAATTACCTAAACTAAAAATAATTTTTGTAGGAATTTAAAATTTAAATATTTTTGGTATTTTTGATATTTTAACTAAACAGTAAAAACTTAAAAAGATAATAAAAATTTTTGTAGAAGAACAATACTTTATATGAAAATCTCTTTCTTCTTATCATGAATCAGTAATAAGTATAGGAAATCTGTTGTGGAAGTATGCAAATTGTGTTGTGTATGCAAATTGTGTTGTGAAATTGTGTTGTGCCAAATAGGAGTAATAATATTCTACCCGTACTAGAGATGCTATAAAGAACATTCGCTAATTTAAAGTTTGAATAATTCTGAAGACCCACTAGGCAGGGAAGATACTAGCTCTCACTCTAGAGTTCCCTTAATTCCCTCCACCTGAGGGCTAACATTCTTGTATCAGAACCTAAGATAATTAACCAACTTGGGGGCTTTAATCTGTCACTTTAAAGCCTCTAACTTTACACCCATCAATGAATATTTCCTTATTTATTTGCACTCAATCATATGAACTACATTCTCATTGAATCAAGCTCATGTGATTCTTTCCAATTGTTGACTGAGACAATACCAGCCCGGTTCTTACATGTTCTCACAATAATTTTTCACATCTGGATTGACCAAATCAAGAAATAATTGAAGTGCATAGATTTAAATCATCACAACTTCTTCAATCAATAAAGATCAATACTCTCCACATCTTCCATCCAAAACTTAATTACTTATCATTTTAGAAAGAAAGATAAAAAAAAACTACTCAAAATCCTTAGAGAAAACAAAACCACACTTTAGTTTAAAAGAAGAAATTATTGTCAAACCAACAACAAGTCTTGATTATAACCAAAAGTAGTCTAAAACAAAATGATAAAAACTTATCTCAAGTCCTCCACAAAACTCTTAAAGTTCATTTGAATCTCTATTTGAATCTCTTCTCTTTTTCTCTTCTCTTTTACAGTCACTCAAAATAAAATAAAAAAAAGGACAAAGTAAATAAAAGGTGGTTCATGGAAATCTCTCCAAACTAACTCCCTAGAGAAGAACTTTCAAAACCTTCCAATATTTTCAGGACTCTTTTCTAAGTCCTGTCTTCTTTCTTTTATAGTTTTCCAAGAGGAGCCTTTGGATCTCTTCAAAATGTGTCTTGATTCAATGTATTTTCCCAAGAGATGCATCTTGTCATGATAATTTTCGTCCATGGTGGTTACAACCACCTATTAAGCCAATGGGTGCCTCAAAAACCTCTTTAAAATTCGTCAAAACTGATTTTACTCGTCTAGTAACTGTCACTAGCGCTTAAGAGCAGGGTCTCGGTGCTTAGGCACGACCTTCTCTGTTTAGCTGGCGCTTAGGCTCCAAAACTCTTTTGCACAAATTTTCACCTTTTTGCTGAAAATTTGATCTATTTTCACTCCTTTAAGCATTTTTTTTCCATTTTTACTTGTATCTGACAAAAATACCTTCTATTAAAGCACAATATCTCAAAATTAGGTATAAAAAATGTTTCTAAAAATACTATATATTTTAGGTGTATCAGACAACAACCTCTAAACTATAAAGTAGTGGCAAAGTTAAGATAATAAAAAAAAATATTACTCTCAATAACAAAGTCTTCCCCAAGGATCGTATACAAAAAGCTAGCAAATAGACACAACAACAAGAGCTGAGACTAACAAGCAACCACTATAGAGAATATCCAAAATATTCAAATCATAAAAGAAATTAAATTCTAATGTAAGGAGAATTGAGAGAGTCCCACAATAAAAGGCATTTTAAGTGATGCATAGGAGTAACACCACCCACCAAAGGAAAGGATTAGTATTACCTTTAGCAATTTTTGTGAGCCAATCAGTAGGGGAGTTCCCTTCATGAAAAGCAAATGACATCTGGATATTAAAATTAAAGTTTTCAATAACCTCCACAATTCTATTCCAAGTGTAAAGAGCATTCCACTTGGCTAAAGAAAAGGCTCCGAAATTCTTAAACAATGATAAGGAGTCAGCGTCAATAATGATATTAAGGAAATTACATGAGAGAGACACCAGTAGAGAAAGAAGAAAATCCCAACTTTTGGTTTCAAAAGAAGATGAAGCATTAATAGAAGAAGAAGAAAAGCAAAGGCAATGACCCAAAGGATTCCTGAAAATGCCACCAGCACTAGCAGCTATGGAAGTCTAGCTTTTGCCAATATTAATCTTGATCCAACCCGGGGGGTTGGGGGGTGTTTGCCACTTAATCAAGGTGGCCATTTTACCAACCCAAGGTTGAATGCAAGAAATATCCAAACTAAAGAGACCATTCAGGCGATAGTAATAAGCTAGAATGTAAGAAGCAGTATTGGAAGGAGACAAATTCTCTTGTTGATCTTTAAATCTATTTCTAGCCATCCAAATAAACCACATAACTACCAAAAGAAATCAAAATAATTTTTTATCAACCAAGGCCCCAACTTTCCAAACATGTAAGTAATCAATCATGAAAGAGCTTTGCGACCAATTTATTTGAAAATGTTGTCCTAATAAAGACCAAACCTCTCTTGCATAGGAATAGTGAAAGAAAAGATGCATCTCAGATTCCTTTTCTTTCCTACATATATAACACTGAGAAGCAATCTTAAGCCCTTTAATTTTAAGAATATCATGAAGAGGAAGCATTTTAAGTAATAATTTTGAAAGAAAAAAAAGATATAGAAGGGGTAAAAATAACATTCCATATAAGCTTGCCCCAACGCCAATTGCTAAAAATGTAGATGTTGGAATATAAAAATTTAGTAAGAGAAATGACAGTAGAAATTTTTCAAATGGGCATGTCTTTCAATCTCCTTCTAATAAGAATTTTAGAAACTTTAACATTATTATCCCCATAATAACCTTTAATTTATTAAAATCCCGTTGGCCATCAGTCCAACTATCAGAGAGGATCAAGTTGTTGTTTAAATTTTTAGAAGAAAAGTTAGAATCACCATGATTCCATTGATCATGCCACAAAGAGATATTACCGTCACCAATCTCCCAAAAAATGAACTTAGTAGCAACCGAGCGAGCATTAATGATGGCTTTCCTAAATTTTGAATCCCCCACTTTCTAATTAACAATAGCTGGGTTTATGTTTTTACAATATTTATGATGCATTAAATGAGCCCATAAAGAGGTATTAGCATGGAATTTAAACCAAAGATTGCACATATTAATATAAGAGATTTGCTTCAAATTCTTAATACCCAGACCCCCCCACCTCTCCGCAGTAAATGGCTTAGAAACTTTCTCAAAGGTGGCCCAATGCTTTTTTGTAATAGTGCCCGACCAGAGAAAACGTTTAAACAATTTCTCTAAAATGGTTTGGGTACTCTTCTTAAGGTTCAAAACTTATAAAGCATAAAGAGGAATACTCATTCAGATACTTCTAAGCAAAGTAATCCTCCCACCATTAGAAAAAAATGAGTTCCTCCAGTCAATAAATCTTATTCTTAATTTTATCTACCACATCATCTAATTGAGTTTGCTTCTGATCACCTCAAAGCAAATTCACACCCAAATATTTGAGGGGAAGAGAGGCAACGTGATAACCAGTAAAATTGGTAGCCGAAGTGACAATAGCTCTTTTAACATGCTTCCCAAGATATATATATATTTTATATAAGGAGCATAGCTCCAATTCATTAAATGTAGCCAAGTACAAAGAGAGGGAAGGTGACAGGACAGGGCCTTTATAAAGGGAAGCACCTCTCTAACCTATTACACATACTTCCTAAGATAAGGGATAGGCAAACGATCACTGGATAAAAGGAAGTCAAGTGGGGGGGGGGAATTCTTCTACTAACTAGTGGAACTTCTGTAAAAAGTCCCCTCCTAGCTAGCCAGTTGGCTGGTCTGTTTCCTTCTCTGTGAATATGAGAAAACTTTAGAGAGCAAACTGTAAGCAGTTGATGAATACCAGACATCCAGCAGATTAAATTCCATGGAGTTTTTGAGATCCCATGGAGGATGTTAATAAGTTGCAAGGAGTCAGATTCAACCCATAACTGATCAAGCAAGCAAGATCTGGCTAAGTTGAGGGCCCAGAAAACTGCTTGACATTCTGCCTCAAGTGAGTCAACAGCCTTGATTGGAGATTGGAAATATAAGATGCATTTCCCCTCATGGCTCCTAAAAACCCCACCAATGCCTGCAGACTGGGATTTATGGCTGCCATCTATGTTAATTTTGATCCAACCAAGCTTTGGGAGAGTCCAGCAGATAGTCACAACTTTGGAAGTTTGAGGCTTGAGAAAAGAAACAATCTCCAACACAGTCTTATACTTTTTAAAGTTGATCAGTTTTTGAATAAAAGCAATACAATTTAGACCCACCCTCTTAGGATCAATAAGGGAGCTATCATGCTTTGCCTGGTTCCTTGCCATCCACACAAACCATGCCACAATATTGGGGATGTCCTGGAGTTCAGCACCCCTCCAATCAGCCCAGCTAGTATAGAACATCTTCCATGTGAGGTGCAAGGTTGGGATTCTAAGTTTACCAATCACAAATGACCAAACATCCTGTACCCAATGACACTCAAAGAACAGATGGGAAATTGTTTCCTCTTGAGATAAGCAGAAAAAGCATCTAGAAGGACCCCTCAAACCCTTCAATTTTAGGATGTCATCCGTGGGAATCATTTTTGAGAAAAGTCTCCAAATGAAGAAGGACATGGATGGGGTAAGGAATTTATTCCAGATGGTGTGACCCCAGTGTACCAGATGGGGTTGCTGAGAAGGGATAGGGTTCTTTCTAACCACAATTTTGTCTTTCACCCCAGGTTTGATAGTAAGCTTCTGAATATTGCTTATTTGAGATGGGCTACAGAAAGGAATGATAGGAGCAAGGTTCCACTTGCCAAGAGCCCAGATGTCTTTCACAAACATAGGGGTAGCTGGGACAAACTGGTCCTGAATAAGGCAACCATCCAATGACCAATTATCCCACCAGATGTTAACCAAGCCCTCACCAAGTTCCCAGACAAACAACTGTTCAGCATCCTGTCTAACTTTTAACATCCTTTTCCAGATTGGAGAATCCCCCACACCCACTGAGATTTGGGTGGGGTGAAGATGTCTGCAATATTTGCCCCACAGGAATTCAGCCCATAAGGAAGACTGAGATCTAAATCTGAGCCATAGCTTGCAGAAATTGGAGTGCATAATTTGGGAGAAAGACTTGAATCTTAATCCACCCTCCTCAGCAGGTTTACACACCTTAGCCCAAGAGGTCCAGTGTTTTTGCTTCCTATGGCCAGCCCATAGGAATCTATTAAAGATACCTTCTAATAGTTTCTGAGAGGATTTTTTAAGAATGTTCATTTGTAGTAAGTAGGATGGTAAGGCAGAAAGAACACTTTTGAGAAGTGTAATTCTACCTCCATTAGATAAAAAGGAATTCTCCCAAGCATGCAATTTGCTCTGTACCTTGTCAATTATGTGATCAAATTGGATGTTCTTAGTTCTTCCTTTGATAAGAACAGCCCCCAGATATTTCATAGGAAGGATACTGTTTTTGAAACCAGTGAAATCAGCAACCCAGGCTTTAAACTCATTGATGCACTGCTTATATATATATATATATATATATAGCAACTTATGGCTCCTTACATGTTGATCTAAAAAGAGAGTTACAAAATAAGTGAGCAAACCAGCCAAGACAAACCCAACACACCCTAGAATGTAAGTCTATATAAATCTACTAACAAAAAGATGTAGGTGTATATATATATATCAAGCCCTACAATGAAGATAAGGAATGGACAAATTGTCCCCATGTAGAAGGAGAGCTAATTGAGCTGGAGGTATAATCCCTACAAAAATCAATTCTGTTTCCCTCCCCCTTACTGCCAAACTGTGTCCTGGATTTTTGCCTTCTCTAAGTTTGTATTGGAATTTAATTTCAACATTATTCAACATACTCTTAATTTTATTATTCCATCTAATAATATTTTAGGGGGTAGCTTCTTCTTGTTTAAGTATTTTGATACAGCTGCTTGAATCAAACTCAACCACCAATTTTGTGATGCTGCATTGTTTGGCAAGGTAAATAGCCCAGTAAATGGCTACCATCTCAGTTTCAAGTGCATCATGAGCCCAAGATGGAGAGGAGAAGTACAAAATACACTTTCCTTGAGAGTTTCTGACAATACATCCAACACCAAAAGAATCCTTAGAGAAACTACCAACAGTATTGGCCTTCAGCCACCCCAGAGGAGGGGGGTCCAAAGGACCAAAGTTGGCTTAGAAAGCTTCATGTCTGTCCCATTAGGCACCCAATTGTGGAAAACATTGAAAAAATTCTAGTATTTTAATATCTTTTGCAAGTAGGAAGTACAATTAAAAACCACAAACTTTTCCATAGATTTTATGTTGTCAAACTTTACTTGGTTTCTACACATACAGATGAACCAAACAACAATATATGGAATGATTATCAACTTAGCTTCCAGCCATTCCTTCCAACACCACAAAAATTTTTCCCAGCTGACTTTGCTGACTTTCAGAGTATCAATGTTGTTGAGCTGAATCAACAATTCAGTCCGAATTCTTTGGAAGAAATTGCAAGAGAAGAACATAAGTTCCAAACTTTCTTCTGCCTCACTACACAGGCAGCAACATGAAGGTCCTCTGAGCCCTTTCATCTTCAAAATATCATCAGTAGGTAATAAAGATTGCCAAAGTCTCCAGCAGAAAAATAACATGGAAGGTGTTCCCTCAAATAGTTTTCCCCCGCAGGACAGGCTACCACTGATAGAATTGTTGAAAAATGTATGTTGAAAGCTTTTGTGAGGGGGCTTGTCTAGTAATGACTCTATCTTTTTGTGCAGGATCAATTGCTATATTCTTAACCCAATACATTTGCTCTTCATTTAATATGGTAGACAGCAGATTGCAATTCCATAGATTTTCAGTCCAAAATTCCTTCACCTTTGTCAGATAGTTGGGATTGGAGGTGTCACAATACAACTTTTCCTCATTCCAAGCCCATTTATTTAACCAGAAATTGATTTCCCCTTCTCCAAGCATCCAAATAAATAAATCTTCAGCTTGAGTTTTGACCTCCAGTTTTATTAGCCAGATTAGGATGTAATGACCTGCAGTACTTCCCCTTCATAAATAGTGCCCATAGACTGTCTTAGACTCTAAACTTAATCCATAGTTTGCAAAGATTAATAAAACTTAGGTGCTGAAAATCTTTAAAGCCCAAACCACCTTCATGTAGAGGCTTACAAAGTTTTTTCCAAGCTAACCAATGAAACTGTTTCTTCTGTTTTACCCACAGGAATTTATTAAAAATTCTGCCCAGCCTAATTTGATTCCCCTTCTTCATGATGAACATTTGAATATTATAGGAGGGGATGGAAGTTAAGATGCTTTTAAGGAGAGTGATCATACCTCCATTTGAGAGGAAGGAATTGGTCCAACATTGAAGTTGTTTTTGAATATAATCAATAACACCATCAAATTGAGTTTGTTTGTCTCTCCCTTTAATTAATTGTACTCCAAGATAATTGATTGGTAGAGAAGCCAGGCTAAAGCCAGTGTGCTTTGAAATCCATTGCTTAATCTGTGGAAGAATGTGTGAGCTAGTAAAAATTTACATTTTTGTTTGTTAAGATTCATACCAAATGTTCTTTAAAAGTGCTTGAGTCCTTGATAAGGAAACTTCACAGCAGTCTTAGTAGCCTTTGAGAAAATAATAATAACATCTGCATAAGACAGGTGACTCACTCCAAAATTTAATTTGTGCTGATATGCCAAATGAGGAGAAGAGACAAACATTTAATTTAGAAGTGTAGAAAGATAATCCATAGCAAGAATAAAGATTGATGGGAACAAAGGATCTCCTTGTTTAATTCTCCTAGAAGTAGTGAAGAAACCTTAGCTCTTGACATTAATTAAGATAGAGTGGTTACCGCAAATAAGCCATCTTCTGATCAGATTGATAAAAGCCTCTGAGAAACACCTAGCATTTAAAGTAGCCAAGATAAAATCCCAGTTAATTGTATTATATGCTTTTGGATATCCAATTTAAGAATGAGATTACTACCTCTACATTTTCTATCAAGATCCAGCAACAACTCCTAAGCCAAAAGAATGTTATTTGTAATTTGTCTGCCTTTCACAAAAGCCACCCGATTATTGCTAATAAGCTGCTCAAGATGAGGTTGAAGCCTGGTGCCAATTATCTTGCTAATTACTTTAGAAGTAACATTTGTTAGGCTGATAGGTCTGAAATCACCTCACCCAAACCTGCTGGAATTTTTGAAAATCAAAGTTATAGTGGAAGCAGTAAAGTACTTAGGGGGGTCAATACCTTTAAAGAAGCTTTGCACTGCAGCAACAAACTCCCCACAGATGATATTCCAAGTAGCCTTATAAGACTTAGTAGTGAAGCCATCAGGTCCAGCCACCTTATGATCATCAATAGAATCTAGAGCAACTTTAATTTTTCCTTCAAAGGGAATATTATTAAGTTCCAAACTGTGGACATAGTCTTGACAATCAGAGAAGAGCGTAATATTGATCTAAGTTCTAGAAGATGACTAATCATTAAAAATATTTTGGAAATAATGTAAAGCATCTTGGGCAATAGCCTCAACATCAGACAAGAAATTACCACAAGAATCATTGATAGATAAAATCATATTTTTTTTTCCTTCTGCACTTTATGCAAGCATAGTAATAACTTGAGTTTTTATCTCCCTCAATAAATCTGGTAACAACAGCCTTCTGCATCAAAAAGCTTTCAAAATAGTTAATCTGCATTAGAAGATCTTCATTAGCTTTATGAAGGTCAACTTCAGAATTTAAACCCCTTTGAAAACTCTTTTCCATATTAAGAACTTTACTTTGGGCATTAATCAAATTTTCATGTATATTTTCAATAGTGTCCCAATTCCACTGCTTTAGATGTGCTGTTACCTTCTTTTGGAGTTTCCATAGATTACTCTAGAGATTAGTCTCCACATCTGACCTCCATACCTTAGCAACTTTCTCAACAAATTGAGGATGTAGAGTCCACATATTTTGAAATCTGAAAAGAGCTCTATTGGGGATTTCCACATTTTGAATGGAGCAAATAAGAGGCCTGTGGTCAGAACTAGCCATGGCCAGATGAGAAATGATAGTAAAGAGGAAGGTTTGAACCCATTTAGAATTACCTAGCATTCTATCAAGCCTTTCCCACATGGAACCCCTTCTCCAAGTGGAATCAGGACCTTGATTCCCCAAATCAAATAATTCAGCCTCAGATAGAAAATCATTGAATCTATTCATGACAGATACAGAAGGTGGTCTACCACCTCTTCTTTCACTAGGAGAAGAAATACAATTTAAGCCCCCCAAAATCCAAAAGGAGTTGACAGATTGCCTAATTTGAGTTAAATCAAACCATAAAGTGGCCTGATTATTAGCAAGACTGCTGGCATAGATGAAGGTGGCATAGCCAACTTGAGCTCCAATCGAGAATTGGATATGAATAAATTGGGAATGATTATGCAAAACTGACCACTAGAGTTCTGCTCTAGGAAAGAACCAAATCTTATTATTATAATTAGAGAAATGAGTAAATTTAGGGAATTTTTTTAGAATTTTGTGGGAATGTTTAGTAACCAAAGGTTCCATAATGGCTAAACACCACACTTTATGAACTCTCACAAGATGTATTAATCTCTTGAGAGAAGAGGGGTTAGCAATACCCCTAATATTCAAACATAGGAACTTTAGCATTGAGAAAAGTTCCTCCCATTCCCCCTAGTCCTAGGATGGTCATCCACAATTGCAGTGGAGGGACCATCCAAACGTTGCTTAATATTAGATTTTCATTTCTTTTTCTTATTACATCTTTAAACTTGCCAATCTTCAGTTAAAACATCTGTTAAATTGTTGATTGTATGGTCATCAATCCTAATTGGGTTAATGCTTAATAAGCTGTCATCTTGTATTATAGTTCCCCTAAAATTATTGTCAATGCAAATATTTTGCTCCTGATCCCCAACTTTACCATTGGGCTCAACCCCAATAGTATTCTTAGCATCAACAACAACAACATCAGCTCTACCTGCCCCTTCCTAGTCTGTTGTCTTTGCATGCCTAGAAGCAGTAACTTTTTCTATTGAAATTTTCCTTTTAGATGGAGGATGAAGTTTATAACACTTATCCAAATTATGTCCAAGCATTTTACAATGTTGACAATATACAGGTTTTTTCTCCACCACAATATTCTTCCAGAACCCTTCTTCTTCAGTTCCAATCCACACCCTTTCAATATCTTGTAAGGTAATGTCCCTCTCCACCAGGACTCCAACACCAGCTGGTCTAGACAAATTATAAGTAGGAGCATCAATTTTCAGAGGACAACCAAGCACTCTACTGATGCTAAAATGCACATTTTGATGGTAATATTGAATAGGAAGGTTAGGGAATTTGAGCCACATTGGAACAATAGGAGGTTCCTTCGTAGGGTCAAACCTAGGTTTCCACTTCATTAATTTCATTGGAACTCCATTAATGATCAAGGTTTGTTTAGAAAATGCTCTTTCATAGTATTCTTCATTAAATAAAGAGCTTAACAGGTGTCTGCTATCTAATAATCCCAGCCTCCTTGATCCTGTATGTTTCAAATCCTCAAAATACTTATTTACCAAGTCCATTTTTGGATGACCGTATTGAAATATTCCTATTAAAGTAAACTTAATAGTTTCATATAGATCATTAAGTTCTTGTGGAGAGAATATATTGGCAGGTTCCCCTTCCTTCATTCCTAAGGGACTAATAAAAGGGCAAAGCCCCCTCCTTGCAGTAGCATCATGAAGACTTTGTGGGAAAACCAAATGATCAAATGATTTAGGCTGATTTAGGCATCAAATGATTTAGGCACTTCAAAACCACTTCCAACAACTTCAACAAAAGTTGTCTTGGTCAATTGGGCATTGGTTTCAACATCAATGTGGTATTCCATTGAAAGCACCAATCAAAACAAAAGGGAAAACCAGGAGCTGGAAAAAACACAACTAGTTAAAGAACCAAAACTCAGAAAAGGGGAAAAATAGTAGCAGAAACCTCAAGTAGAGTATGAAACAGAAAAAACCAACAAATATTCAATACTGACAAAGCCAGTCCTGTGCCAAAAACACCCAAGCTAGTGAAGCAAAAATAGCAAGCTGCTCCAGCAAGGCAATAAAACAGTAACAATAGTTTAAAAGAAGGCTTCCAAGCAAAACCAAAACAACCTTCTCAACCAACAAAAACACCTTGAAGAGAAAAGTAGCTCCTCTACCTAGCTCCACAGTGCCTCCAAGAAGATCCATCACTGCTAAAACCCTAGAAGAGTAAAGCTAGGTCCAACCGCAACCATCTTTATATATGTATTGACAATAATTTGGAAAAGGATGTGGGTGTGGGGGATTCTCCAATCTGGAAAAGGATGTTAAAAGTTAGACAGGATGCTGAACAGTTGTTTGTCTGGGAACTTGGTGAGGGCTTGGTTAACATCTGGTGGGATAATTGGTCATTGGATGGTTGCCTTATTCAGGACCAGTTTGTCCCAGCTGCCCCTATGTTTGTGAAAGATATCTGGGCTTTTGGCAAGTGGAACCTTGCTCCTATCATTCCTTTCTGTAGCCCATCTCAATTAAGCAGTATTCAGAAGCTTACTATCAAACCTGGGGTGAAAGACAAAATTGTGGTTAGAAAGAACCCTATCCCTTCTCAACAACCCCATCTGGTACACTGGGGTCACACCATCTGGAATAATTTCCTCACCCCATCCATGTCCTTCTTCATTTGGAGACTTTTCTCAAAGATGATTCCCACGGATGACATCCTAAAGTTGAAGGGTTTGAGGGGTCCTTCTAGATGTTTTTTCTGCTTGGCTCAAGAGGAAACAATTTCCCATCTGTTCTTTGAGTGTCATTGGGTACAGGAGGTTTGGTCATTTGTGATTGGTAAACTTAGAATCCCAACCTTGCACCTCACATGGAAGATGTTCTATACTAGCTGGGCTGATTGGAGGGGTGCTGAACTCCAGGACATCCCCAATATTGTGGCATGGTTTGTGTGGATGGCAAGGAACCAGGCAAAGCATGATAGCTCCCTTATTGATCCTAAGAGGGTGGGTCTAAATTGTATTGCTTTTATTCAAAAACTGATCAACTTTAAAAAGTATAAGACTGTGTTGGAGATTGTTTCTTTTCTCAAGCCTCAAACTTCCAAAGTTGTGACTATCTGCTGGACTCCCCCAAAGCTTGGTTGGATCAAAATTAACATAGATGGCAGCCAAAAATCCCAGTCTGCAGGCATTGGTGGGGTCTTTAGGAACCATGAGGGGAAATGCATATTATATTTCCAATCTCCAATCAAGGCTGTTGACTCACTTGAGGCAGAATGTCAAGCAGTTTTCTGGGCCCTCAACTTAGCCAGATCTTGCTTGTTTGATCAATTATGGGTTGAATCTGACTCCTTGCAACTTATTAACATCCTCCATGGGATCTCAAAAACTCCTTGGAATTTAATCTGCTGGATGTCTGGTATTCATCAACTGCTAAAAGTTTGCTCCCTAAAGTTTTCTCACATTCACAGAGAAGGAAACAGACCAGCCAACTGGCTAGCTAGAAGGGGACTTTTTACAGAAGTTCCACTAGTTAGTAGAAGAATTCCCCCCCCACTGGACTTCCTTTTATCCAGTGATCGTTTGCCTATCCCTTATCTTAGAAAGTATGTGTAATAGGTTAGAGAGGAGCTTACCTTTAAAAAGCCCTCTCCTGTCACCTTCCTTCTCTTTGTACTTGGCTACTTTTAATGAATTGGGGCTATGCTCCTTACATAAAAAAAAAATAATAAAAAAAAATATATATATATATATATATATGATTTTCATTTCTTCACAATCCAGATACTCATTGTAAATAGGAAGGATGCTTTCTTAAATTTGAACTCTTTATCACAAAAACTTTGTTTAGTTTTCGTAAGTTTACTTTTGAAAGTTTGGCAATTAGTTTAATTAACTTAGTCTTTTAACTGCATTTTATTTAACATTCACTCATTTACTCTAGATTCAAATTTTGCACTTCACCTTTGTAGTTTAAAATTGTAGTTTACATTATAATCTTAAGAATTTACTTATAGGCATTTCCAACCTCCTTGTGGGATCAGAACCTTGACTTCATAAGAGCCCTTTAATACTTGAGCGATACATGTACTTGTTTTTTTCAGGGATTTAGCAATTTAAATATTTTTAAAAAGATAAAACTATTTCCACTAAAGTTATTTTTGTTGGGATTAAACTGTATAGTTACTATTGTATCTGTCATGTGTATTTTTTTTGTAACATTAAAAAAATATTTGAAAAAATATCACACTAATTTTGCCCGCATCAGTAACCACTTTAAATTTTTTTTACCAATTCTTTCAATATAGGATTTAATCTCCTTTAAGGATGAGCCATAGGTTTACAATTCTCTTCCATGAAAATTCTGTGCATGCTGATTGAAGGACTGATTCCTTTAATTTCTACTAATGTCCAACAAAAATTTTTCTTATAATTTCTCAATGTCTCCAATAATTTTTCTTCCTAATGGTTAGTTAAAAATGAGGATATTATTACAGATAAAGTAAATTAATTTCCTAAGAATGCATACTTTAAATGTGTAGGAAGTACTTTCATCTCAAGTTCAAGAGGTTTTTCTATTGAAGGGATTAGAGATTTACTATTATTTACTATTTTCACTAGTATACAAAATCTCAAAATTTTTCTGAACATAATTTGTATCCTCAGCATTTATCTCTAACGATTTTCTTCAAAATCACTTTCAAATTCACTATCTATTCTTTCCTAATTTAATATCAATTCATTTTTTTCTTTTGAAATGACTTCACATTTTTCTTGATAATGTTTAGCAATCATATAATCCATAATATCCATCCCATAACATTTTTCATTAATAAGAGACCTCATTGACTTTAAAACATTAAATGTTACTTCCTGATCATTAACTCTCATGGTCAACTCTCTTTTTTGAACATCAATCATAGCACGTCCGGTAGCAAGAAAATATATCTCTAAAATAAAAGGAATTTCTTTATTTTCATCCATATCAAGCACAATGAAAACATAGGGAAGACAAATTTATCCACCTTAACAAGTACATCTTCTATAACCCTTACAGACTAAGTAATAAATCGATCCAAAAACTGAAGGGTTACAGTGGTGGGAGAAATTTCTACTAACTCTAACCTTCAAAAAATGGATAAAGGCATGATATTAATGCTAGCTCCCAAATTGCATAAGGTTTTTCAATAAAATTTCTCTCCAATCGCACAGGGTATTGTGAAACTACTGGGGTCTTTAAGCTTTTGAGGAAGCTTCTTCTGAGTGATTGCACTACATTATTCACTAGCGCAATAGTTTCATAAGCTTCAACAGTTTGGCTTAACTTTCACTCAGTGCTACATATATCTTTCATAAATTTGGCTACATAATATATCTTGCAGGTTTAATAATATATCTTTCATAAATTTAAATATAATGTATATTATTAAACCTAATTAATCCTGCCAAATTTATGAAAGACATATTATTATAATAGGTTTAAGTTCAAATGAATTAGCCGCTACAGCAGAGATTTGAATACTTAAATGAATTTCATCTGTTGTAGGGTTTGTATAATTCCTTAAAGGCATTTATAAATTTTGATATTCATTTTCATTAGTAAAACTTTCAATGTTATTTTGTGATGTGTTCGCCATTTCTTGAAAATTATGAAGTTGTTTTTTCTATCAAATTCTTCTTATGGTTTGTTCTAATTCAGAATTGTAGCGTACTAAATCTTCAAATCTTGAACTTCGCATACAAAAAGTAAAATTAAAAAAAACAAAATACTAAAACAATCTAAATAAAATAAAATAAAATAAAATAAAATATTTCTTTTTTTGTTTTTTGCAAATTTTTTTTAATTTTCGGTTTTCATATTTTTTTTTTGTAATTTTCAAAATTTTTTATATTTTTTGTAATTTAAAAAAACTGCAAGCAAGTAAAAACTAAAATTTTTAGCAATGAAAAATAAAGTTTCAAAGAAAAGTTTGAAAAAGATATTTCCTATAAAGTTTCGTTTTTCCGTCGCTTCCCCGACAACGGCGGCAAAAACTTGACGAGACTCGCAATCACACAGATATTTATGTTCCTTAATATGCCAAAAACTTGACCCAAATTATATTTGGCGACTAGTGAGAACAAATTTAATATGATAAAAATTAAAGAGATAGTTTTCTCATTAAGGTTACTACACAAGTAAACGTATCTTTTCAAGTAATATAGAGTTTTTGTTAAAAACCCCATTATCATTCCATCAAGAATGCTGAAAACAAGAAAACAATTAAATGAAATACTAGAATTTTTACTTTAAGAAAACTTTACTTAAGATTACATCAATTATTTGAAGATAAAAATTAAGTTTACTAAATTCTACAACATGCTAGTAAAAATAAAAGTGATGACTTAGACAATATATAAAAAGAGACTTTCTCCTTACAAATAATTCATAATCTGTGTTAGATTTCAAAATTATTTAGAAACTTAAATGTGGTATTGTGAAAAATAGGAGCATACCTATTCTTTACTTCTTTCAAAATGTGCAAAGAACATTGACTAATCTAAAGTTAGACTAATCTAAAGTTATCTAAAGTTAGTGTTGGCATGTATAGTAAAATTGGGTCGATTATAGTTTCTCACTCCTAGATTACTCATTATGCCCTCTCTATAGGACCTACCAATGACCCTTAGTTCCAATCTCTAGACCAAATAGATAAAAGAATCTTGTCTGTCACTCTAAAAACATCAATTCTATGCCCTTCAAGCCTTATCTCCATATCTATTTGCACCTCCCTTCGGATGATCGCAGTCGTTCTTTGCAAGGTAGAATGTGATACTTAGAAGTAAAGAAATTTTACCCCTTTAAATTCTATAAGTTCCTCAACTGGTTTTTACAATACAAGTGGCCAATTTGTAAAGTAAATACAAGTGGCCAATTTGTAAAGTAAATACAAGTGGCCAATTTGTAAAGTAAATGAAGGACCAGGAAAAATATTATCACAATCTATAAGACTAAAACAAGTTCTAAACAAAATCAAAGTCACTTACTTAATTACTTTATATTGCAAAGAAAAAAAAAGAAAACTATTCACGAAGCATAGAGATAACAAAATAAAGTATATTTATAGAACTTCAATCCAAAGTACAAAACTTAAAGACAAATATACAAATAGTTATCTGAAATGTTCCCCCGATCACTCCACTGATTTTCTCCGACTTCTCTGATTCCAACAACACTTACATGACTCACAAACTCCAGAAAAAATAAAGACTCATAAAGAAAACTCCCCACACACTTAACACACTCACACACAATAAAACTCTATAAATACGACCATTTAGCCACTTGGAATTTATCCATATTTAAAGAGCTACAAAAATGACCAAGGGTTGCTTCAGACATCTCTTCAAAATTTAGCCTTATTCAATGAATATTCTAGAAAATAACCGTGGCAACTAGGCGCCAAACTGTAGCGCCTAGGCACCAACCAATTTCTGCTTCTGGAGCCTAGAAGCTAGTTCAGCTGGTTTGGTATTTTTCTTAAATATAGGTCATTTTTCTACTTTTTGATGTATTTTTCCTCTTTTTTAATCTTAAACTCTTTTTCTTGCACCTGCAAACCAAAAACATATAAATACCCTTCATTAAATGGTAATATCCTAAAAAATTGAGCATAAAATGTATATAAGAACATAAGTAATTTTAAGGTGGATCACTTTCCTGTTTGTAAATATTCTTATAATGGCTTGTGCCAATCCTCAATATTGTCTGTTACTGTAGCTACTATCTCTTCCTTTCCAAGCTTGTGCAAACTTTTGAGATCCCTATGTGACAAAACTTGACATCCTTATACCATAACAACAATAGAATCCTCCGACGGACACGCCAATTCCTTAACAAGCTTGGGTAAAGAATTGGCATGGGTAGTATCTCCTCGAGGAATTCTATAGTATCACACTAGGAATCTGTTCCAACAACTTCATCATATATTGTTGATGTTCTGCTAGTCTTGACATTAAAATCTTGTACTATCCGCCAACTTGCTAAATTATGAGTTATGGATCACCATAAATGACAATGTCTATTATGTCCATTAACTGTAGTCATGTGTTCCAAGCTTCATACTCTTCCTCATTGTTGGTCATGGCTCTGTTAGGTGGTGATGTGCCCCTGGTGTGCGTTGTTTTTCTGCTTGTTTTATGTCAATTCAATTTTCTTGAGACGATGCCAAAAACTTAACTCGACCCATAATTACATAGTAATTTAGCTTAAAAAAAATAAAAACTTGACCCAATTTATATTTAGCAGCTAACATACAAAAGTAAAATATTATGAAATATAGCAAATAGTTCACACACTATGGGTTGTACAGAAGTGCACGTATCACTTCAAGTAATATAAGACTTTCTGATTAAGCCCCAAATATTGATCCCACGAGGAAGAGATGAAAGATGTTTTTAGTCAAATTCCAATCTACTACTATTAGTCCTTAGTTTGGAATGTCGATTAAAATGGTGTTTTATCTAGCAACTACTCCTAAATGCGAATAATGTAAGGATAGTAACTATTCCTAAATGTTAAATGTGAGTAGGCTATGTAATGTGAGAATTTCAAGATGTTAAAAACTACTATTCTTATGTAGCAAATTGGATAATGTAAAGGAATGAGATACATTAAATATTGTATGTGTCAAATATGAGTAATTTTAATTATTTACCATAATTCAGTGTTATAGAATATCATTAGCTAATCTTAGGTTTAGTCCCTAAATCCATGGCTAGTCTAGGAGAATACTAGCTCCCACTCCATAGCACCCACTTCCCTTCCCTAAAGGCTAACTCTTGCTTTAGTTTTTAAACATTAAGATCGAATTGGGGAATTTTTGTCTGTCACCCTAGAAATCTCCAGTTCTACACCCAACAAAGTATATTTTCCTATTTATTTGCATATAGTCCCTTGAACAAAATACTCCTTCATTGATTTAAATGTGATTTTCACTCTGTTGTAGAATTCATACTCCATTTCCCAGATCATATGTTTCACAACATATTTTAACAATTCAATTGGTCAAATCAAAAAGTAAATTAAGAGCGGAGTTGGAAGACCATCACAATTTATAATTAAAACTTCTTCTAGTATGCATCCCAATATCCTAAACATAAATCTTACTCATTGCAAAAGAAAAGTAAAAGGAAAATAATGGCATAATCTTCTCATGCCATTATTTTCAAAAAGGAAGAAAGAGTAAGAGAAACACATCACAAAGCATGAAGAAAACACAACAAAAAACTTCATTAAATCAAAGTAAATACACTAGATAAGTGCTTACAAAATTATAAGATAATGAAGAACACAATACATAGCTTTTTCCCCTTGATAGAAAGATGAAAATCTCTCCCACAAAGTCTCTTGCAGATTCATGCAATGGTAGAACATTCCCATACAGATTCTCTCAAAATCCCCTCACCAATTTCTCCAAAAAGGTAAAAATCTACATTTCTACTCCTATTCTAAGATCTCCAAACATTCTCCACTTTTTTCAAGTCACACACACAACTTTTTCTGACATAAAAGAACTCTATCATAGTGTAGGGGCAACTTTCCCAAGAGATGCCTCAAGTAACCTTCCAAAAAGTGTCCAAATACATTGAATTTTCTAGAAATTCACCCAGGATGGCGTCCAAACTGTCTCATACGCTGTCAATGTTGTTTTGGGTGCTATCAACATCATTTTCTACTCTCTAGCACTATCAACGCTGGTTCTAGTGCCGTCGGTGCCCGTTTTACGCAACTCCACCATTTTGCCTAGTTTGGCTCCGTTTCGCCCCATTTCAGTTGCGTTACATTCCTAACAGATAAACCTACAAAATAATCATAAAAAAACCTTCCTCTAAAGTGTAATTTCATTGAAAAATGTGTGAGAAGTATAAAAGAGATTAAGCATAGAAGGGGACATGGAAATGTGCTAGGATAGAATTTTCTTTCTTGCTCGTTTTTGCTCCAAATTGCACCATTTTTGCTTCTTTTTCTCCAAAATTTCATTTCTTGTCCCTGAAACATAAAATGTATAAAATAAATTCCTTTAAAGTGAAATATCATTGAAAATCACCAAATATAGGCATTAAAAGCATATGAAAAATTGAACATTTTTTAGGCATATCAAAATCCCCCAAACTTAACTGTTACTGGTCCTCAAGTAACACATTTACAACCTAAAAATATGACTTCTGGTGTAGAGTTTAACTTCTAAGTATATATAATTTGGTCTACTAAATATAATAACACCACTTTAAAAAAAAGTTTTTAACAACTTAAGTCAAAATTAAAAGTATAAGAACATCTACTAGTCAAGTCTAAGATTTCTGATTCTCTATTCATTTAAAGAAGAATTGTTATTTGTCATATTAAAGTCACTTAGAATATCCATATGAAAAAAAACTTCATGAGAACTTTATTAGTAAGGATACTAATACTCAAATACAAGTTTAGAAAATTTAATAAAGCCTTCTTCCTCAAGTTGATTCAAGTGAAGCCAATTTTTGATTAGGCATCTCCTCAAGCTTCTCCTCACATACATTTCTTTTCTTTTTCTTTTCTTTTCTTTTTAGGATCCTTTTCAATCCTTTTTCTTCTCTTTTCATCTTCTTTTTGGTGTGAGGATTACTATATCTGGATAGCCTTTAATAATTTTGAACTTCACTATCCTCTTCTTAAAGTTAAAAACTTTTCACATTCCTTCACTTTATAAATTCATATTAGCTTTGAAGATTTTTCATAAAGCATCGTTCTTTTCTTCTTACATGAAACTCTAAGATTCTTAATACTTTAAAAATACAATTTTCTTTACTTTAAAAAAAAATATATAATCTTAACATAGACTTATTCTTTCGTACCAAATATCTTAACTCTAGAAATTAACCTTTATTATTTAAAATATTTTTACTTCAGTTTCTAAGCCTACTATATATTAGAAACACAAACATAGTTATCAAAAGTTAGCCTCTAAACCAAAGGTCCTGTCAAACTAAATTATGAATATATAGCTAATTGAGAACAAATAAAATTTAGTTTCTTTCTTTTAAAAGAAAATTTTCTTCCCCCCAAACTTGAATTTTAAAATATTTTGCAAATAATTTCATTAATGTAGGAGGAAGAAAATGTAAAAGTTGAATCTACTTACTACTACAACATCCTATCAAATTCTTATACAAGCATAATTAGGATAGAATGACTGTAGGAGAAAGTAAATCTAGCCTAAAATATGCTTGCAATAATATTAAACTAAACAGAAGTTTACTCAATTAAAAATTTTATTTTTCTTCCTACCCCTAAACTTAATTTCTTAAAATGTATAGCATTTATTACAAAATATATAAGTAGGAAGAAAAATAGTTCAGAAATTCTATCTACCACAAATGTCTATTAGAAACATCTACAATTATTTATGAGGATAAAAAACATGTAGTAGAATGTAAATCTAAAATAAACATGCCAGAATGAAATTAACTAAACAAAAGTCTAACTAGCATAACAGGTATCAACATAGTAATATAAAATTGTTCTTCAAGTCCCACATATTATTGTACACAAACATAAACACAAATGATAAATGAGGTCAATTCTTCCATTAAGTCATCACATCTCACTAAATTACTTCCAATTTCTAACAAAATCGCTACTCAGATATATTGGGTAGTTATAAATGAATTTATAGATTCTAATCCCAATGATAAGATTATCCCAATGACAAGCTTTCTAAAATATTAGACTATATGGGTACATTCCTATAAGAGTTTTATATGCAATCCTATAAGCCCACAAAGCATAATCAAGTCTGATTGACCAATTCAATTTTTTTGGATTCACAGAATTTTCCAAAATTCTTTTAATTTCACGACTGGATAATTAAACCAAACCACTTATCTGAGGATGATAAGCAGTAGCAATTCAATCGTTCAAATGATATTTCTTTACTAATTTCTCCATTATTGCATATCTAAAATGACTTTCCCCGTGAGTTATGATCACACTCGACATCCAAAATCTACAAAATATGTTCATTCTTAAAAACTTTACATTACTTTGAGCATCACATTGAGGTAAATGAACAACGACTATCCATTTAGATACATAACAATATATATAAATTTCTGAGAGATGGTATAAATGGTCCCATGAAGTCTAATCCCCAAACATCAAATATCTCCACATTGAACATATAATTGAGGGGCATCTCATTTCTTTTAGAAATATTGTCTACACGTTGACATTGATCACCGGTTTTGATATAAGCGTTATCATCTCAAAATATTTTAGGCTATTAAAATCCAGATTGCAAAATTTTATATGCTCTTATTATTAACACCAAAATGTCCCACAAAATTAGAATCATGATATTTTTTAAATAATTTATTAAGTTTCTTTTTAAAGGTACACATCTTTGAATAATTAGGTCCCTTCCTTGTTTATATTAAAATGGGTCATCGCAAAAATAATTCTTAGTTTCATATAAAAATTTCATCTTATGTTGGTATGTCAGACCATATGGTATATTATCACAAACAATAAAGTTCACATTGTCGGCATACCATGGAACACACCTCTTTACTATTAAACAATTTTTAATCTGAAAAATGTTCATTAATTTTTTTTTTCAAATAGAGTGATTTTCCTAATTCAAGCCTAGATAGATGATCAACAATTTGATTATCATTTTGCTTCCTATCTACTATTTTGAAGTTAAATTCTTGCATAAGAAGAATCCATCTTATCAGTCTTGGTTTTGCATATTTTATATCTTTTTTTTTATTAAATATTTAATAGCAAACTGATCTGTATGCACAACACATTTTGTTCCAACTAAATATAATCTGAATTTATTAATAGTGTATATTATTGCTAATAACTCTTTATTAGTTATGGTATAATTAATTTGAGCTTCATTATAAGTTTTACTAGCATAGAAAATTACTTTGAAAATATTATCATGTTTTTGTCCTAAAACAACTCAAATTGTATAATCTCTTGCATCACATATCAATTCAAAAGTTTTTTCTTAATATAGTGAAATAATAATTAGTGTAGTGACTAATTTTTCTTTTAAAAGCTCAAAAACTTCTATGCACTCCTTATAAAAATTAAAAATTACATCTTTTTAGAGTAAATGACATAGAGGCTTAGCAATTTTTTAGAAGTCTTTAATATATCGCCTGTAGAATCCAACATGTCCTAAAAAACTCCTAATTTCCATCACATTTGTTGAGTGATGAAAAATAGGGATCACTTGAATTTTTGCAGGATCTACTTCCATACTATTTTCTGATATGTGATGTCCTAAAACAATTCCTCATGCTAACATAAATTGGCATTTTCCCAATTAAGGACTAAATTTCTTTCTTGACAACACTTAAAAACTCTTGATAAATGTTCTAAACATTATTCATATGAAGTTACAAATACTGAAAAATCATAGAAAAAAACTACAATCACTTTTTTAATTAAATCACTGAATACAACCATCATACATCTTTGAAATGTAGTTGGGGCATTACATAAACCAAAACACATTCTTCTAAAAGACAATATACCATAAGGATTGGTAAAAGTTGTTTCCTCTTGATTCTCTGGAGCTATTTTTATTTGATGACTACTGTATATCCATTCAGAAAAAAAGTATTTTTGCCCAGCTAGTCTATCCAACATTTGATCAAGAAAGGGTAAAGTAAAATGATCTTTCATAGTGGTGATATTTAATTTTTTATAATCAATGCCTATTTGCCACTGTGTGACTTGACTTGTTGGTATTAACTTATTATGTTCATTAAAAATCACAATCAATCCTCCTTTCTTAGAAGCATAGTGAATTGGACTAACTCATGCACTATCTGAAATATGGTAAATAATTACAGCAGCTAACCACTTTAATATTTCTTTCATAACAGGATTCAATCTCCTTTGAGGATTAGCCTTGGGTTTGTAGTTTTCTTCCATAAGAATTCTATGCATACAAATTGAAGGACTGATTCCTTTAATATCAGTAACTGTCCTTCCAAAGGCTTTCTTACAATTCTTCAAACTTTTAAATAAACTCTCTTCTTCTTCTAAAGTTAAATTTGAGGAAATTATAACTGGGAATGTTGAGGAATCATCTAGAAAGGCATATTTTAAATCTTTAGGAAGTAATTTCAATTTAAGTCCAAGAGGTTTTTCAATTGACGGAAAAAAAGATTTATCATTTTCTATCATTTCCAAAACTTCAAAACTTTCTCAAACATAATTTGAATCTTCCTTATGAAAATCATCAAATTGCTCTAATTCATCTTCTTGCTCGTGTTCCAAATATTTCATTTAAGCTTTTCTTTATTAGTTGCTTTGAAATAGCATTTACTCAGATATCTTATCACATCCATTTTGTAACATTCATCATCTTTACCTTTTGCATGATACTTCATTGATTTTGAAATATTAAAAATAATTATTTGATCATTTGCGTGCATTGTTAATTCCTTTTCTTGTACATCTATCATTCCTCTTCCCGTGGCTTGGAAATATCTCCCCAAATTTATAGGTATCTCTTTATCTTCCTCTATGTCTAGCAAAATGAAATTTATAAGAAAGACAAATTGATCCACTTTCACAAAAACTTCTTCTATAACTCTCTTAGGATATGTTATTGAATGATCTACTAACTATAAAGTTAGATAGTATGGGATATTTCTCCTAATTCCAATCTTTTAAATATTGATAATGACATAAGGTTAATGTTTGCACCAAAATCACATAAAGTTTTCCCATAAAATCTATCTCCTATTCCACATGGAATTGTAAAGCTACCGAGACCTTTGATCTTTTCAGGAAGCTTTTTTTGAATTAAAGCACCACACTTCTGACTAAGTGCAATGATCTCATTATCTTCAAACTTCCTTTTTCTGTTAAGAATTTTCTTCATAAACTTGACATAGCTTGACATTTGTTATAAGGCCTCAACAAGTGGAATATTAATCATGAGCTTTCTAACGATTTCCAAAAATTTTTAAAGTTGTTTATCTAACTTTTGTTGACAAAGTCTCTGAGGAAATGGAGATGGTGTTTTTTTCAAGTCAGTTTTTACTAGAGAAATAGGTATCTCTAAACCGTTTGGAGCATCCTCTTTAGGCTCTTCAATTTCTTCTCTCTCAACTTCAATCCCTCTTTGAACTCTACCATCCAACTGTCGTCCACTTCTTAGTTGAATAGCTTTTACTTGCTCTTTATTCTGGTCTTTTGAATTTACCTCTATATTATTGGAAAGTGTTTCTTGGGATCAATTACTTGATGAATTTGTTATTTGTCCCAGTTGATTCTCAATATTTCTAATTGTAGCTCTTTAACTTTGCAACTGATTCAACTGATTTCTCATTTGTAACA
>NW_018164444.1:23874615-23897152 GCF_001263595.1 Phalaenopsis equestris | reverse complement strand
CTTAAATTGTGAATTACTAATTGTGAATTACTATTAAAACCTAGAGGATAAGTAGGTTTATAATTATTATTATCTTGGTTGTTCAAGTTTTTTAACACGTTTACTTGGTTGTTCCCCCATTGTTGATTATTACACCCCAATTGTTATTATTCCAGTTAAAATTAGGATGGTTATTTCAAACTAGGTTATAATAGTTTGAATATGGGTTATTTTACTTATTATTTATGACGTTCAAAGTTTCTAATGAAGTTTCAGGATCTACCATTTGGCCTAATGAATTCTCTTTAATCATTGAAATTGGTAGAAAGAAATTCATTCTGGTAGATTTAATCATTGAAATTGGTAGAAAGAAATTCATTCTAAATTGGTCTAACTTCCTTGAAATTATAGCAACTTGATTTGTTAAATTTGCAAAAGCATCAGATTCATGAATATTCACTACTTTCTAAGGATGTTGACCTCATTTTTTGTTGAGGTCTAGTCCACTTTAGTAGTATAGCTATAGGACTTCCTATTTACTATTCCTAGAAAACTAGAAAAGGAACCCTCACCATTTAAAATTCTAAACTCCTCTTTACTCATTTACTCAACTTGAAGCTCAATTTGAAGTTCCATATACTGGACCTAACCTCTAGCACTTAATAGGTGGGGTCATTATGAGGGAGCTCAAGAAGAGCTCCTATTGGACAGATGGACCTTAGGTTTGGTCGTGGGTGTTGGTCTAATGCTATGGTATTCACTACAATTACCTCACTCACAATCCCTCACAAATGCAATCCCAAAATTTTCTTGGCACTGTTCCCATAATCTTTTGGGAAACTCTTGTAGATGATCCCCTAAACCCACTGGCCCTAGGCTAGGGTTTCGCTAAGACCAATACACAGAGGACCCAAAATAGAGTTTTCATTGGTCCCTGGCTTTTTGGCACCCCAACTCTACCAAAATGCCCAACTTAGGCTTTTGCCTATAAACTTCCCCAAATTACCTAGATACCCTTGAAACCTTAAATTTGGCCAAAATTTTCAAATTTACCCAAAATACTAAAATTTATTCAAAAATCATTCCAAACCTTTTGAATACACCCAAATGACCCAAAATCAACACAAAATGCCAAATTACTAAAATACCCCTCTTTAGCCCCAAATTCCAAAAAAATGCAAAAATTACAAAAAAACCTAAAAATTCCCAAAACCTTCCATATATTCCTAATTTCATTTTTTTCTCAACTACCACATGACCCAATTTGGCCAATTTGACTGACCCAATTTGGCCCCAATTTGGCCAATTTGACCATCTTTGTCCAAAACCCCCAAGTTGCCTTTAAAAACCCAATTTCACCAAATCCACCTCAAATGTCCATCAAGTTGGTCCTGATTTCCCCCAATTTCTATTTAAACTCAAATTAACATTTAATGTGGCCAATATAACCCAAATTCAAGATCAATTGGCCTATGCTTTGAGCCCAACTTTGATTCAAATCAAAAGCCCCAATTTTGGCAACATGACCTAATCTCAAACCAATTAAACTCATAGCCCACTCAATTTGCCATAATTAATGTTGAAAACTCTTCATAACATTCCTAAACATCAAACATGACCTTCAATTGGCCTTGGTAAAGCCTCAATTTCATTTAATTTTGACTCAAGTCCAAAAGCCCCAAATTCAAGTCCAAAAGCCCTCAAGTCCAAAAGCCCCAAATTTTGCCCGAAATTGGTTGTGCCTCCAAATTTCTCTAAATTGATTGTCTTAACCCCAAAATTGTCACCCAATTTATGTTAAAAACTCTTTATGATGTTCCTATTGAAAAATTACAACAATAAATTTGGACTTATCCTATTGCTAGCCCAATCTAGACCCAAGTCTAGCCCAACATGCCCAAAATGACCAAATCTCCAAAATCCTTCAATTTGACCCTTCAATTGAACTGAAAATCACTTCAACCCTTCATAAAAATGTTCATTACAATTATTTACATCAAATGAATCAATCAATTGGGTGAGATGACATGGCTAGCCTAGCCCTAACCAATTTTTTTGTCATCTGAACCCACATTGAACCCATGCACTAAAATTAGCCTAACCCAACGCCACCAAATTAATGACTCCACAGCCATTAGTTGGACGCTAGTGACCATGTTAAACTACATAAAACCACCTAAGCTAAGACATCAACCATTGCTTAAGCCTTAGATATTTTTTCCAAAACAAAACCTTAACTCATTTAATTGCTCTGATATATTCCCCTAGCTCACCTGACCACCTAGTCACCTACCCTGGCCTGGTCGGCTAGCCCAGTGGCCAGAAAACACCAAAACCATGAGCCACAACCTCCAAATCAAACCCATTTCAATCTTAGAGGCCATCTCATCTAAATCAAATGTTAGAGCCTCTCTGCCCGCCACCTAAGCATGACTTTTCACCCCCTAGTTTGTCATGACAGCCACCCTTAAGCCATTTTTATAAAAAGCTCCCTTCCACGACCATGGAGGTAGAGTTGAAACTCTGAGAGAGCCCTCCAAATTGCTCACAGAGACTCTTTGAGACCTCCTAAGCTCAAGACAACCCCTTTCCTCCACTGATTTCCACTGTGGAAGCTCAATTTTGAGCTCAAACTTCTGCCTAAAATCAGGATAGAGCGGAATACACCTCCACCTGAATACACCTCCACAGTGCACCAAACTCAAATTAAACTTACCCACACCTTCACCACAGTGTAACAAGGAGAATCCCCATCAAATCCCCCTTCCACAGAGACCCTAGCATAGGTTTATACCAACGCTTGAAATCAAGCTTGCTCGAATTCATACCTAGACCTTTCACCACATCAAGAGGCTCAATCCCTAGCCTCCTTGGACCTCAACAAACATGCGGAGCACCTCTGATTGAAGCTTCCCTTCTTAGAGAAAAGGTATTGAACTCCCTCTCTTCTTGAGTAAATTTTGATTCTCCATCTGATTGGACTTAATTTAATGGCATCTTAACCATATAGATATGTTCTAGTCTAGATGAAAATTTTAAAAAAAATTCATTCAATTTAGCTGAGAAATGAGGCAGATATCAAGTCTTGAAGATGGACGGTTCTTGGGTTAGGCCATTGGGGACGATGACGGAGAGCTGTTTGATCGCACGTTTATCTCATCGATGGATGAGATCAAAACAGACAGTGCTCCGTTGCATGAACCGTGGGCCTACTCACCGCTGAGGTGGTTGGCGAAGTCAAATAGGAGAGCGCCGCGTAGAGGTTCGGAGCCCCCGTAGGTTGACATGGGGCAACACATTTAAATAGATAAATAGGGATTTAAATAATTAAGAAAATGCTTTCTAACTTCAAAAATTCATATCTTGGTGTAGAAAAATTATAAAAATAAAATAAAAATACTTTCTTGCTTAGTTAATAGAGGAAAATAATGTGGAAATAATTTGAAGTCCATTTGATGCATGTTTTATTTTTAATTAATTAAATACTATTTTGAGTCGTTTGATTCTCCATGCATGTAGAAAGTTCAACATGACTTGAAATTTTAGTATGTTGTTGTCTCTGTATTAAGGAACATTCCCTGATTTTTCTGAAGTCAGAGGAGATCTCTAGACAGAGATCCATATTTTTCAAGTATATGTCTATTATTTGCATAAAATATTCATAATAATTAGCATGTTACTTAGAAAATTCTAAGAAAATTTTGGAAGGTTTGCTATGATCAGAGAACCCTTTCGAAAATATTTCATGGGTTAAGTCATTAAGAATGCACCTAATTTCCACCAACCCTAAAATACAAATAAAATAAAATTAATTTTGGGTAAAATTTTGGGTAACACAAACATCTAAATGACTTGATTTTTAATCTCCACTAAGATTGAATGTTTGGAGAACTACCCATAAAAATTTTAAAACATTTGGAGCTCATTTAATAACTCAAATTGATTTTCTAAGTTAAATGATATTTTTGACACTAACATGATTTTTAATAATTAAAATATAAATAAAAAATTTATAAAAATTATTTTTGGAGTGCTTTGTGATCATAGGATTTTTCTAAAATTAAATTTGAAATTAAAATAAAAATTTCATTTTTGAAGCCTATTTTTAATATTTAAATAATTAAAAAATGATAAAAATCACAAAAATAATAAAATTCATGAAAATGTTTTAAATTCTTTCCTAAGCACTTGGGAATGATTGGAATACTTTTCCTAATTTTCTAAATGAAGATATTGAATTTTAAAGCTTAAAATAATTTTGAAAGGCTAAAAATGGATTTTCATTAAAATAATTCTAAAAATTCATAGAAAAATTACAAAAAATGTGAAATTTTTTTTCTATGTCCCTTGACATTAGAGATATTTAATAAAAATATAAAACTGAATTTCTAACACTTAAAATATTTTATAATTAATAAATACTCTAAAATTGAAAATAATTCTTAAAATTCAAATATAATTTAATAAATCATGAAATTTTGTTCCAATGCTTCCCTAGTCAAAGTCTACCTCTAGTTAAAATTTCAAGGAATTAGGCTTTACCTTGGCTAAGTTATGGAATTTTCTTTAAAAAATTTTATTTTTGCTTTAAAATAAATATGTAAATTTTAAATTTTGAAAAATCACCTTTTCTCCTTTGATGTCTTGATTGACCCATGAGTGAGGTGGGAGAAAAAATTCCAAGGTCATTTGAATTAAATATGACAAATTACAAAGTGATAGAGCCTTAAGGGAAAAAGTGTAATTTTTGAAGTTTAGTCTTAATTAACATTTAGGCTTAATTCAAAGAGAGAAAAGAGTAACCTCTTATTTTAAATAATTCATTTGGATGATTGAAACCAAAGGGGGATTAATTGGTAGAAACCAATCTCACTTTTGTTAAATTAAAGGATAAATTTTTAATTTCCTTAAATTATTGAAATTTGGAAGTCTATTAAATTAAATGATCTTAGACTTAGGGGTATGACTTTGGAAGTTGATAACTCACTAAATTAATAACCCTATTTGATTTTCAAATGACTTTGAAGAATGAATCATCACTTAAAATTTTAATCTCTTTCAAAGACATCCACCAGAATCTTAATGGCTTAGTAGTGACCTAGGCTAAATCAAATTAAATGAGGATTAGAAAAAGTGGACGTAGCTAAAATTAAACACCTTTGGAACACTACAAGCCCTTTGGAACAGAACTCTACAAGCCCAAATTAAAGTTGTTTGTGTGCTTTGATAACATTAACTTGCCCCTTTTAACGAATCAGTTAAATACTCCTGATACATAATTTATAAATTATATCACAAATGATAATTACCATACTCTTAGGGATAATTGAAGCATCATTGTTCACTAAGCATTAAAGGTATTTATAGGATGTATTATTAAGCAACAAAAAAAGTTTAAATGAGCTCGAGACTTTTCCCCAGGTGGTGAGAGGTAAGCATGGATCTGCTTTTTCCTCTAGACTTATTGGATACCTCGGGGGTCTACTAAACTTAATATGTTTAGCTTAACAAAAATCATCCTTAATCAAATTAATAAGGACCCACCAAGATATGACCTAGGGTTACGTAGGTCGCCAAAAATTTACTTTCCTGCTTCATATAAAATGCCCTAACATGCATTTTGAGTTTCAAGTGGTGGAACGAGAAGACTCGTCAGACACGCTTTTATAGCACGCTTTTATAGTTTACAGATAGTTTACAGTGCCGACTTTCTTGTTCTTTCCCACTGTACTTTTGATGTTAACACAAAATTGCACGGTAAATAACGATGTCACCCTGCATGAAAACTGAAACTATTAGGATAGCTACAAAACCAAAACCAAAACTAAAACTAAAATCAACCAAGACAAAATTCACCCCCACAATATTCAAAATATAATATTCAAAATATAAGACAATTCAAAATATAAAACAACCCAAGCTTTAATCACAAACATCACACAAAACAATAACTACAACTAAATTAAGACATCTCTATCGGATAATCGGGAATCCCTCGGAGGAGGTAACCTACGGTTGCTAACGAGACATCCCACGGTCTAAATGAAAGTATGCAAATCATTAAGTTGAGTTTAGTAAATTCAATTGGACTAAGTAAATCAAATAGAAAATAGTGATGTCGGAACGAAGGAACAGTAGGATCCTAACCGGTGTCGCTCTAGTCAACTTTAACATCCCCCATAAAATTTAAAGAACTACAACCATAGGGCCATCTGATTTATTGATTTGATGTCATAATTGGACACCCTAAAAAACTTAAACTCGTCACGTCAAGGATCTTGGAGCTAGCATGGCCATCTTCAACAGCAAAACCTATCTTCCCCAGCTAAATCATTTCCTTCCTTAGAATTAAACAATCAATTCATAGGACTTCACGGTTTTGTTTCTTATGCAACATAAATCCTCACCTTTTCTTTAGGCTTTTATATAGCTCTACTGTATAATATAAGCTCTGTCTCTCTTAGGATATTGAGGTTGTCGTTCGTCACGATCTAAATCCTCACATCTTCCAGGTTATTTGTGTGATTGTTTCATACGAATGTAAGCCCTAATTAAATAAAATTGGCAGAATGAAACACCTAAATATTTCTCCTCAAAATTGAAGCCAAACAATAGGATAGACCGAGAAGTCACTGAGATTCTCCTCTGGATCCATGACATCCTCTAGTTCTTCGTCCTTTGGACAAAAACAAAATGCTCCAAATTTGCTCCAAATTTGAGTCAATCCCATTTCACACCTATTTGTCCGATCTCGTTGAGCAATCCTATTCTTTTGAAATCTTTGAGGATAATATTTCCTGATTTTTATCAAAAGTTTTCTTAGGTGGCTTTGATCATTTAAAGATGTAATTAACTATAGGGCTTGCTCTTATAGGAAGCTTTTCCGAATCAAGTTTAATATAAATCCTGTTTAATTATTCATATTAAATAGGGGAAATTGTCGGCAAATAAAATGGTTTAACAGTCCAAACAGACGTCATATATTACTTAATTTATTTGATCGAGTCTCATCCTCAAGTCTTGTGTTTATCCTTCGGGATAGATACAGGGTTTGAGGTACTGTGCTCTTTCATTTAAACTATAAAAAATATTGGGTCAGTATGATTTCATATTTTTCTAAAAATTAAAATGTCCTTCCGAGACGGGCGACGAGATTTCAATTTCGCTGACTGAAAGCTTCTTACGGGCAACTCCCAAACCAAAATGGTGCCGACAGCTTCTGGCGACTCTGCTGGGGAAAAGTTTCTCTTTCCATTTAAATCAAGAAAGTACTATCTTCATATATCGGTAATGTGTCCATGTCTCTCTTGGAAAAAATTACCTTTCTTCCGTTGACATACTTTACCCATTTTTATCTTAGGAAAGTACGGCCAAATCTTATAACTTAAGGATTGTCTGTTCAATCACCTTTGAACAGACGGGTTCAGGAGGCCATTAAGGACTCTTTAAATCTGCATATGGGGTCGGAACCCAATAAGTGTGTCGGTGGATTAGTTCCACCTGGGCATTGTGTGATGCTAAATGAGTCCCGCAGTGGGTCCTAAACACCTCACACATCCCTTCCAAATCTGATTTCCTATTTTGCGAATTAAATCAAATTATGTTGTGTTGCACGCACTTCAAAATTAATTAATTTTTTTACTTTGAAATTATGTTTTTACTGAAAGTTTTAAAATCCCCACAATCTAAAATTTTCTCGGTTTATAGATTAACCTCTATTAATTTTTCAGTGTTTGCACTAAAGATTACAAGATTGTGGTCATATAGCTAACCCTAAAACTTTCTGTTTTAAAGCTGCTGCAATGGCCTACCCAACACTGACCTTTTTGTGCAACTTTCCGACAAGCCATGAGACCTGCAACGTTGCTCCCACTATTAAATTTGGAGCCGGATTTGAAGAACTCGAGGTTATCCTCGGGAAGGCTCTGTTCGTCATGATGAAAGTCACCACTCTAGAATTTTAAGAGCTGTCTGCAGAATTTGACCTTAATTGTCTTCAGAACTTCCCTTCCTACAAGAAAGCCAAGACTACTATTTCTGTTGTGGAACCTACCAAGCCTGTTGTCCCTGCTGCTGGTAAGGGGAAAGATGTAATAATAATTGAAGATCCAACTAAGGGATTGGTTTTCCCGCCACCAGTACTAGAAATCGGATCAGTTTAAGAACTATACCACTAACCTGAACTCCGAAGAGAAACCACAAAAGAAGAGTTTAGAGGGCTATTAAAGCCCAGACTCCTAAGGAAATAACTGTCGAGGAAGGTCCTCGCCAGGATAAGTTAGGATTATCAGAAGCATATCCACTTCTACGGGGAAGTAAATTCCATCCTTTGATGGATACCAATGGGTACGAAAGTATCTAGAAAATCACCGTTGTATTGTCGTCACTTCATGGACAGGGTGTGGAGAGAAAGATACATACTCCTATAACTTGAGTCAGTTCAATTTTTCAGAGGCTAGCCGCCAAAGAAGGTTATTCTGTGAGTGAACTACTTAAACGAGTGGGACAGGCAATATCCCCTAGCATGAAGAAAGAAATTTCAAAGGACATCAGATCTGCCAAGTAATCTCAAAAGTTAACTGAGGCTTCGCCTACATGTATTTCTTTCTAGTTTCACTTGGGAAGCAGAGTTGATACCACCATAGTCCCCACCAAGTCTGCCATCGCCAGGACCACAAGTCATCGACCGGTTAAATCAAGACTGGCTCCAAGAATCCTACCAATCACCCACTACAATGATGTTCCTAAAATTTCAAAGGAAAATAAAAAGAAATAACCCAGTATCGTAGCTGGTCTACACCATGGGGAGCATACTTCTCCTTAACATACCGATGCTTCCGATAGGACACTGTACCAATACATTCCAGTAAGCCCGCAAAGCAAGATCCATGGAATGAAGCCAGGGTCCGAAGTATCTGACATTATCACAGTGATTGTAAGTGAAATGGAAAAACAAGAGGAGGAGGTCCAACAGGGTCCTCCAGATCTTAAAACAATCAAAGAATTAGTGATCAAAGAAAAATTTAAAAATCTTAGGACCAAGATTTTTGAGTTGGCTTGAGAACATGGAGTTTCCATCGATAACAATGATGAAGATTTTTACTTTAATTACTACCTTGAAGAAGATTTCATGGATGTCCATATCATCAAAACCAAAGCCGCTACATCTACACGCTAGGCTCATCCTCTCAAAGAGAACACCATAGATGAACTGCGCAAGGCTTTCCTCATAAGGGATGAACAAGTCAGTCAATTGGAGAAAAGGATAAAAGAGATGGTCGCAGCTATGACTGTCATGACCACCACTCAAGGGCAATCACAAGCACACAACTAGCATCTCCAAATATCAAACAACTAGAGATAATACACATTACAGATGAAAGAAGAGAAGTTGCCTCGATAAATAGAGATGAGCAACAAAAGAAGATTCTCCATCAGGCGCCATGTCAGAGAAGGAATTCAAGCAAATGGTCGAACAAGTTTGGGAGGCCATAAGCTAAACTAACAGTGGTACATTGATTCTAAAGGGTAGACCTTACCCAGAAGAATTCGATGTCGTACCCTTTTCCAAGGGTTTCGTCGCCCCAAAATTTAAAATATTTGATGGGACTGGAAATCTCAGCCAGCATATAACACACTTCTGAGCCAGTTGTGGCAACACAAGAAATAACGAAGCTTTACTCTTCCAACAGTTCGTCAGCAGCTTGTTAGGGATCGCCTTTGATTGGTATGTTGATTTACCCAATAGATTAGTTAAGATATTTACCGAGTTGGAACAATTATTTGTGAAAAGATTTATTGGAGCACAACACCATGTCTCTATACGAGAGCTCATCATAGAAAAGCAAAAGCCCAATGAGACTTTGGTGGATTGCATTTTGAGGTGGAGAAACCATAGCATGAAGTGTGAACCTCAACTAAGGGAACATCATGCGATTGAGATTTTACTCAAAAGCATTCATGGCCCAGTAGTTTTCATGCTCATGCTCAAGGGACTCAAATCCTTCGAGAAGCTACTCAGTAAAGCCTACGGTCTTCAAGAAGAAATCAAACATATGGATTCACACGAAAGGTCCATGACAAAAAGGTAACCAGTGTGTTTGAAAATAAATTAGGAACAGTAGCGACTGTCGATAAAGGAAAATAGCTAATGAGGATATATGCATAAAATCCTTGTCAGTCTTCATCACAGTAAGCTTAGAAACAGAATAGTCAGTCCAACCACCTCAAGAAGGGTCACCTCAAACAGAGAATAAGAGAACATCTATGAAAAAATGACAGAAAATGGTGTACTATTTCAAAGATGAAGTTGTATCCAAAATATTCAGAAGTATGATGAAGAATCTTGAGTTCACTATCAGATCCAAAAAAGCACGAAGAGGTTGATAAAAAGGATGAACCAAATTATTGTCCATACCACCAATTGTTGGGACGCACTATAGAATAATGCTTCATCTTTAAGGATTGGCTTGAGAAGAATCCTAAAGAAGGGAGTATAAAGATTCTGAAAGAATATTTAAGAGAACTTGAAATAGGTTCTATAAATATGATTTTGGCCAAACCAATCTATCTGATTAATACATATACTGGAGAAGATGGATGGAGTACGACTTGGGACAAACTCAAGAGGATCTTGAATCAAATCCAAAATACATCGAAACAATATTCCACGTACACTAGAAAAGATGGATGGATTGAAGTTTGCAGCAAATCATCCAAGAAAATATTAAATCAAATCCAGAATGCATCAAAATAAGCCTCTTTTCAGAGTCTTCAGCCTGCCAAGCCTGAGATGAATATTTCACCACAAGATCCATCATCATCAAAAATAAAGAAGAAGAAGAAAACTACCACAAATATTGATAGCACAAAGGGTAGAATAGGGGCTGCCTCTGCCAGATTGGTTCTCTCCGATTCGAGGAAAAAAATCCTCAAACCCTTGACTTTGTATGATTATCTTTTACCCCTCCGGGGTCTTATGAATATAATGATCATGATTTTGGCTAAGTTTTAGCTATTTTTAGTGATGACATAATCAATTATGACCAATCTAACTTCAATCTTGATAACTTCAATCTTGATTCCTGAAATGATCCTCAAATCTTACTTGAGTCTAATGAACTTGTTAACAAGACCAAAAAAGACACCAATGATAATGGCTACGACAACACCGGGAGTGAGGAGCCAATCCTCAAGCACCACGGTGCACTGCTTGCCATCAACTTAGATCTTTATGACAAAGAAGGAACAATAGAAAATCAACAAAGGTACCTCAAGAAGATTAAATTACAGGAATAAAGTTAAGGAGTGGGAAAGTGTTATCCCCCGAGAATAGCTCGAGTGGATAAAGGAAAACAAATAGTAACTCTAGAAGAACTACCTCCACCTCCACCAGTGGAAGAAACACATAACCAATAGAAAATTGGAGGACCATACAAAGTGTATTACAATGTGCTAGCTCATCTTAGGAAGTTGCCGGCTCGATTAAGTATCTATGGCGCTCTAATCCTATTAAAGGTGATGAGAGAGTCCATCATTACAGCGTTGCTCGACCCAGAGATTTGCTTTGCTCAGTTGGCTAGTACATCCTCAGATGAAGTTTGTTCGTTGAATAAACAGGCTAGAACAGATGAAGATTTATTGCTTGGTACCGCCGACCACAACTGACCACTCTACATCTCATTTAACATCGTCGTTAACATCGTCAGATTTGTGTTGTCGAGAGTTTTAGTAGATCCTGGAGCATTACTCAACTTGATGAGTCTACGAACATTGGCCTATTTGGACATTGAAGCTCAAGAGATTACGACTAATAAAATGATGCTATGAGGATTCAACCAAAAGGTAGAGAGAGTCCTTGTATCAATTACATTGTTTATGAAGGTTGGAGAACAAGCAACAACTACCAAGTTTCATATCATGGACGCCCAGACCTCTTTCAACGCTCTACTTGGTCAACCGTGGATTCATGATCACAACATGATTCCATCATCTCTACACCAGTGCATCAATTACTACAAAGAAGGACAAAAACATTGCATCAAAGGAGATCTACAACCGTTTTCAGTTCATGAAGTTGGCATTCATGATGATGTTGCCTGGTACACGAACTTATTGCTTATGCACAGTATATCAATAGTTCTGATGGTATTTTTCACTTATATTTCCTTATTTTGCAACAAAACCAAAAACTTGATCCTGAAAAAAAAAAGAATTTAACTTTTTAATTTATATATATTTATATTGGGAGACTACGTAAGTATACATATTGTTACCAAATAATATAGGACTTTTTGATTAAGACCTGAATATCGAACCCACATGGAAGATTTTGCAATATGCACTTTTTAGAAAGTTTTTTTATTCTTAAAAAGATAATTAATTCAACTAAAAATGATTTTGTAGGAATTTAAAATTTAAATATTTTTTATTATTTTGATGTTTTAAAGAAACAGTAAGAACTTAAAAAGATAACTAAAGTTTTTATAGAAGAAAAGTTCTTAGTATGAAAATATCTTTCTTCTTATCATGAATCAGTAATAAGTATAGGAGTTTTGTTGTGGAAATATTCAAATTATGTTGTGCCAAATAGGAGCAATATTATTCTTTACCCTTACTATAGATGCTGTAAAGAACATTGGCTAATTTAAAGTTTGAGTAGTTCTAAAGACATGCTAGGTGGGGAAGATACTAGCTCTCACTCTAGAGTTCCCTCGATTCCCTCCACCTAGGGGCTAACATTTTCGTATCAGAACCTAAAATAATAAACCAAGTTGGGGGCTTTAACCTGTCACTTTAAAGTCCTCTAACTCTACACCCATCAATGAATATTTCCTTATTTTTTTACACTCAATCATATGAACTGCATTCTTATTCATACGACCTCATGTAATTCTTCCCAATTGTTGATTGAGATAATAACAACCTGGTTGTTACATGTTCTCACAATAAATTTTAACATCTTGATTGGCCAAATCAAGAAGTAAATGAAGTGCATGGATTTAAATCATCACAACTTCTTCCATCATTAAAGATCAATACTCTCCACAACTTCCATCAAAACTTAATTACTTATCATTTTAAGAAGAAAGATAAAGAAAACTACTTAGAATCCATGGAGAAAACAAAACCACACTTTAGCTTAAAAGAAGAAATCATTGTCAAATCAACAACAAGTCTCGATTAAAACCAAAAGTAGTCTGAAACAAAAAAGATAAAAAATTATCTCAAGTTCTCCACCAACCTCTTGAAGTTCCTTTGAATCTCTTCTCTTTTACAATCACTCAAAAAAAAATAACAAAAAGGATAATGTAAATAAAATGTGGTTCCTGAAAATTTCTCCGAAGTAACTCCCCAGAGAAGAACTTTCAAAACTTGTAGTACATTTTAGACAATGATTTCCCCCAAACTTAAATTTTACTTCCCTAATATAACTTCATAAACATAATCAATTTTTTTCGTTTAAAATTAAATTCACTTGTAGTACATTTTAGAACAAATAAAATTCCAGTTCTAAAAATAATTTTCATCCCCCCAAACTTAAATTTTTAAAAGATTAAAACATTTAGTATCAGATAATTATATAGGTAGGAAATGAAAATTGAAATAACATGCTAACAAGAATTTCTACATTCTAATTATACAAGTATAAAACTAAAGATAGGCGTAAAATTAATTTTGATCAAATTTTCTAACATGTTAATTTAGTTTAACATGTAGAGATTTAAATAGACTTCCAAACAGTGGGTATAAACATAAAAGCAAACATACACACTACTGACATCATAATATTAACATAAAAACAAAGCTGCATACATGATAAAAGAAAAATAAAGGGCAGTTTCTGAATTTCTAGTTTAAGATCTAAGCTAGCAAGATTTTCTACTTTATAACAGATATGAAATTAAGTTAAGTTCTAAACTAACTAAATCACAGTACTAAACACAAAACAATAGTTACTACCTTAAAATTTAAAAATAAAATATTAACTGCAACAAACATCATAATAATAATAAAACATAAAAGTCAAAAATACAACATAGTCCAAAACAATAAACAGATGCAAATGTAGCAAGCTCAGACCACATAGTTCATATCATACTAAAATCATAAAATGAATCTGTCAGCTCTATTCTTCATCCTCAGAATCACCGCTGTACCATTTTTTTGCAGGCTCATGATCAGGATATTGAGGATATGGAGGAAAGTGCACTCCTGGGTCACCTCTAATCATGCTCTCCAAAGATGTGTGGAATTTCTCTTCATAATCACTCTTCCTTTTATTATAACTATTAGTATGATCTGCAAAATGCTCTAAATTTTATACCTTATTAGCAATAAAAATGATATTATCCATCATCTTCTGCAATAACTCATCCTGAGTCTAAGTAGAATCACCACTAGATTTAGAAACATGTGAAGCAGATGGTCTTGATGAAGATGCAGCTGAGGTAGATGCAGCAAATGTCTTTAATCCATAGCCCCTCAAAAATCCTCCTCTCTAGCCAAAAATTGAATGCTCAGAATAAGTCTTCACATTCACTTTTGTGATGGGCTTTAGAGGTAACAGAACTTCCTCCCAACTATCATACTTTACTGCAGCCTGCTCGCATAAAGAAAATATCAAGGAAGTAAATCCCATACCTGTAGTAGTAATAGCAGCAGTTGAACTGATGATAGTTTAATAGATCAAATTTCCAATGTTGATGGGCTTTCCCTCGTGAATATAAAAATTCAACGTCAATCTCTCTCGTGTCACTTCACTAAGATGATTGGTTGGAAGCAGATGAGCAGAAATGAAATAGCGTTAGATCTTTAAAGGTTCACATAACTTTAAAGTTGGGAAATTTACTCTCCTTTCATTGGTAATCTTCGAAAGTCCTCTCCCAATACTAAAGTATGAAATAATCTCGTCTAAATCCGCTTTTATAGGACTTTAATTCACATAAAAACATAAAGTATCCGGTGGTAAATGGTAAAACAAGTTGATTGCCTCTAGAGTAAAAGATAGCAACTTCTCTCTAACCATAACTCGATCGTCCTCAGCCTCTGGGAGATTTTCATAAAACTCCCTTACAACAAAAATCACAGTGACAACAGAGATACAACAGAACTTTTTCCATTATCGCTGGACTATCAGGTCTTCCACTTCTCCACCTGGACTCTTAAAACATCGCTCATGAATCAATTTTCATTATTGTAGAGCATCACTACATCGATCATGAGCTTTTAAACTGACAAATTTACTCGAATCAAATGGGCTCTTTCCTCTGCTCCTTTTCATTCTTGGTCTCATTCTACAAATTTGATAAATTTCAAAAATTACTTTAAAAATCAAATTCAAATCACTAAACTAAACTTCCAAAAGAACTAACTAAACTTCCTAAGCAATTTCTATAGATTTTAATTCACTTTTCACCATGAATAGTAAATTTTCAAAATCTTCCAAATGTGCTTAAAATATATGGTAAAAATCCAAAATTTTTGCATAGAAGTAAAGCTCTTACCTCAAGGAACTTGGATCTAGCAAATCTCACTTGATTCCACAAAGAATTCTCCAAATTTCACTTGCCCTAGCCCTTAAAATTGCGAACTTGAGTTGGGGAAGACGATAAAAGGCGTTAAAAATGGCATTTTCGAACCAAAAATTCACTTTTAATATTTCGCAAACCGGTTTTTGTGAATGGGTGCTTAAGCGCAGGTAAGTGGGGCTTAGGTGCCTGCCTCTCAAGTTGGCTTGCTCTTAAGCTTGAGATGTGGCGCTTAGGCGCCAGTGCATAATTTTTCAAATTTTTAAATTTAATTAAAATGCACTATTAGCCTAAGTAACCATCCCTAAATGGTCTCATAGCACTTAAATGATTATTTTTACTTCCTATAACTCCCTTCTCTCTCAAAATTCTTCATAATAATTCATTCAATTCAAGCCTAAAAATTATACAAATTTTCACAAAAATAAACTTATATTATTTCACAAACAAGTACAAAAACATTTAACACTTAGTTCTCAACATTTAACACTTAGTTAACACTTAGTTCTCTCTCCAAATAATCTTGGATGAGAAAATTTTCCTAAGTACAAAACACTTAACAGACATTTACAATTAAACACAGAAATGACACAAACACTAAACACAAGACATAAACACTAACACACTTAAAAACATGACTCCAAACACACAACTCCTAATACTTAACTTAATGCCACTCTTTTTTAAAAGGAACGAATTCTTGTCTCTTAGTAGTCTCTCCAGAAATATAGAGTTGATAAAATGGACTATGGTGACGAGCTCTAATACTATTATCTTCGATCCACATTTACTTAAGGAACATCGCCTTATCCGCTTCCCCTACATAGCTGGTATGACTGAATTGCACTTAATTTTTTACCCAATATGTTCTAGATGAGCATGCAATTCAAGCACATTTGTCTCTAATACAGATATGGTATTCTCCATCTGGTTGATCTTCTCTGATATCCCTTCAATACTAACGGCAAAAAAATCATTATACATCTCATGTGAACTTTGACTAATGAACTTCTTCCTCACGACTTCTTCCTTTATATTCGAATCCGTCTCTCATTCATTTTCTCTAAATCTTTCTCTTTCTTAGACTTTTAGGGCTAAAAATAATTCGGTGTGAAATTTCTTCACAAAACCCTTCTATTTATAGGCCTAATTCCCCCTCATAACTTCTAGACACGACTAGAAACTGCCAAGACACATTTATTCCTATTAAATTGCGGTTACACCTTCTAGAAATCAAAGTTTGTAGATGTGATTAAATTGCCTCTCTTAAGCGTCGGATCTGGCGCTTAAGCGCTAGTGCACATTTTTGCACCAGTCAACTTAACGTCCAAATTCTTATTGTAACATGTCTAGGTCACTAAATAAAGTCTAAAAATCATTACTAGCATATAATAAACTCAAAAATACTACCTCAAATTTCTTAATCAGACTAAAAACAATAATCAAAGTAAAAACGCACTGGCAGGATTTAATTTTCTATAATCAATGTATATTCGCCACCCTGTAACTTGTCTAGTAGGTATTAACTCATTATACTCATTTACAGTTACAGTTACTCCTCCTTTCTTGGGAACATAGTGAATTGGACTAACCCAGACTAACCCAGAAATAGGGTAGATAATTCCAGCATCTAATCACTTTAAAATTTCTTTCTTAACAACCTCTTTCATAACAGGATTTAATCTCCTTTGTGGATCAGCCCTAGTTTTACAGTTTTCTTCCAGATTAATTCTATGCATACAAATTAAAGGACTGATTCCTTTAATATCAGCAATTTTCCATCCAAAGGCTTTCTTAAAATTTTTCAAAAATTTCATCAGTTTTTCTTCTTCTTCCTTTATTAACTTTGAGGAAATTATAATAGGTAAAGTAGAGGAACCTCCTAAAAAGGCATATTTTAGAAGTTCGGGAAGTAATTTCGACTCAAGTTCTGGAGGTTTTTTAATAAATGGATAAAATGATTTATCTTTGTCTATCGTGTCCAAAATTTCAAAACTTTCTTGAACATAACTTGAATCTTCCTTAAAATGGTTTACATAATGATCTAATTCCGCATCTTGCTCGTGTTCCAAATCTTTTTCTTCAGATTTTTCTTCATAAGTAGTCTTGAAATGGCATTCGATCATATATCTTATAACATTTATTCTTATATCTTATAACATCCATTCTATAGCATTCACATTTATTCTATAGCATTCATCATCTTTACCTTTTGCAGGGCATTTGATTGATTTTAAAATGTTAAAAGTAATAGTTTGATCATTGATGCGCATTGTTAATTCCCCTTTCTGTACATCTATCATTGCTCTTCTTGTGGCTAGGAAAGGTCTACCAAAATGATAGGTATCTTTTTTTCTTCCTTCATATCTAGCACAATGAAATCAATCGGAAAGATAAATTGATCCACTTTCACTAGGACATCTTTTATATCTCCTTTAGGATAGGTTATCGAATGATCTGTTAACTGCAAAGTTACAGTAGTAGGGGTTACTTCTTCTAATCCCAATCTTTTAAATATTGTTAATGGTATATAGTTAATGCTTGCACATAAATCACATAAAGCTTTCCCATAAAATCTTTCTACTATTGCACATGGAATTGTAAAGCTGCCAGGATCTTTAAGCTTTTTAGGAATTTTCTTCTAAATTATAGCACTACACTCCTCACTAAGTGCAATAGTCTCATTATCTTCAAACTTCTTTTTTCTATTGAGAATATCCTTCATGAACTTTACATAGCTTGGCATTTGTTCTAAGGCTTTAGCAAATGGAATATTGATTATAAGCTTCTTAAATATTTCTAGAAATTTTGAAAATTACTTATTCAACTTCTATTATTGAAGTATCCGAGCAAATAGAGGTGTTGGTTTTTCTAAATCAATTTTTGACAAAGAAATCGGTCTTTCAGAATCTTTCAGAGCAAACTCTTTTTATTCTTCAATTTCTTCTCTCTCTACTTCAATCTCTTTCTGAACCCTACCTTCCAACTTCTCAATATTTCTAATTGTAGCTCCTTCACTTTCTAACACCACTTCTTCTATAGACAACTTCTTATCCTTAAACTGTGTATTACTGTTAAAACCTGAAGGATAAGTAGGAAGGATAAGTAGATTTACTTGGCTGTTCCAGTTTCTCAATGGGTTTACTTGGTTGTTCCCCCATTGCTGACTCAATGGGTTTACTTGTGGGTTTACTTGGTTGTTCCCCCATTGCTGATTATTACCACATGAATTGTTATTCCAGTGAAAGTCGGGATGGTTCTTCTAACATAGGTTATAATAATTGGAATATGAGTTCTTTTGCTTATTATTTATGGCATTCAAAGTTTTTAATGATGCTTGATAATCTACCATTTGGCCTAATAAATTCTCTTAAATTCTCTTCAAACTAATAAATTCTCTTCAAACATGGAAATTAGTTGAGAAAAAAATCATTGCAAATTGGTCTAACTTCCTTGAAATTGTAGCAACTTGATTTTTTAACATAGTAAATGCATCAATTTCATGGATATTGGCTACTTTCTTAGGATTTATGCTCTTAGAAGGTCGTTGAAAATTATTGGTAGCCATCTCTTCAATTAAAGCATAAGCGCATGAAATGGTTTTGACATTAATGAACCACCAGCAGTGGCATCGATAATAGATCTAAGAGAACCAATTAATCAATTATAAAAAGTTTGCATTATTAACCAATCTGGTTTAGCATGGTGTGGACACTTTCTTAAGAGTTCTTTAAATCATTCTCATGCTTCATAAATAGATTCCCCTTCAAACTAATTAAAAGATGTAATATTATTTCGAAGCTATGCAGTTTCTTATGGTGAAAAATATTTAACAAGAAATTTTTGTGCTAAATCACCCCAAGTTCTGATAGATCTAGGTGTTAACGAATTCATCCACATCTTAGTTTTATCCTTCAGTGAGAAAGGAAATAACCTAAGTTTTATGACATCAACTGAAACACCATCGTAACTGAAACACCATCGTATTTAAATCCATCGTATTTAAATGTAGCACACAATTCTAAAAAATTGTTAAGATGTAAATTTGGATCCACAGTTTGTGATCCCCCAAACTGATTATTTGATATCATTTGGATAATAGCAGGTTTAAGCTCAAATGAATTAGCCACTACAGTAGGTTTTTGAATACTACGATGAAGTTCATCTACAGTAGGGACCAGTCACTTTAAAATCCTCTAACTCTACACCCATCAATGAATAGTTTCCTATTTTTTTGCACTCAACTACATTTTAATTCATACAATCTCATGTGATTCTTCCTAATTGTTGATTGAGAAAATAAAAGCTCAGTTCTTAAATGTTCTCACAACAAATTTTAACATTTGGATTGGCCAAATCAAGAATTAAATGAAGTGCATGGATTTAAATCATCACAACTTCTTCCATCATTAAAAATAAATACTCTCCACAACTTTCATCCAAAACTTAATTACTTATCATTTTAAGAAGAAAGATAAAGAAAACTACTCAGAATCCATGTAGAAAACAAAACCACACTTTAGTTTAAAAGAAAAAGTCATTGTCAAACTAACAAAAAGTCTCGATTAATACCAAAAGTAGTTTAAAACAAAAGATAACAACTTATCTCAAGTTCTCCACCAAACTTTTGAAGTTTCTTTGAATCTCTTCTCTTTTACAATCACTCAAAATAAAATAATGAAAATAATAATGTAAATAAATGTGGTTCCTGAAAATCTCTCCGAACTAACTGCCTAGAGAAAAACTTTCAAAACTTGCTAATATTTTCAGGACTCTTTTCTAAGTCCTCTCTTCTTTCTTTTATAGTTTCTTAAGAGGTGCCTTTAGATCTCTTCAAAATGTGTCTTAATTCAATGTATTTAACCAAGAGAAGCATCCTTTAATGATATTTTTCAGCCATGGTGGTTACAACCACCTATTAAGCCAATGGGTTTCTTTTTTATTTTTTCAAAATTCATGTTCAAAATTCATGAAAATTTATTTTACTCGTCTAGTAACTGCCACTAGAGCTTAAGCGCGGGGTCTCGACGTTTAGGCGTGGCCTTCAGTGTGGCCTTATTTATTTAACCAGCGCGTAAGCACCTGATTTGGCACTTAGGCGCCAAAACTATTTTGTATAATTTTCACTATTTTGCTCCAAATTTGATCCTTTTTCGCTCCTTTAAGCATTTTTTCCATTTTTACTTGTATCTACAAGAAAAACACAAAAATACCTTCCATTAAAACGCAATATCTCAAAAAATAGGTATGAAAATGTGTCTAAAAACACTATATATTTTAGGTGTATCACTGCCTACTATGCACCTCCACAAAAATGTTTTCTCTCTTGAAATTGCAATAAACAAAAGTAAGGATTCAGGAGAAGTACAATGGTAGGGCCATTCAACTCCGCTTCAACGATCTTCCACTACTTTCATACAACAAGTTGGTGGATGTTTTTTTAGTTTGTGCACCCAAGGTAGAGGTCGGGGACGTGCACGAGCAAGAACAAACTTAATCATTAAATAGACTAGGCCAACCATCAACATTGGTTATGAAGATAGTTCTGAAGACGAAATAACGATGACAAAACAGAGAAAACCTCAATACAAGATATCCCTAGAAGACGCGGAGAAAAGTGAATATGAGACGATGTATGATCAGATAAACCACTATGTGAATACTATGACCCTTGCTCTGATCCTCCCACAAAAAGTTGAGAGTTTAGAGGTTAAGGAAGTCCGTAGTGCTGGTTCAAAGCCGATCAAATTTGATCGTTCTTCTACCTCTACTAATCTTGAAAATCATGTAAATATGGATAATAATTTTAATAAATTAATGGAATTACCTTATGGTTACTTTTCACCTTACGTTCAAAAGTTAATTCAAGAAGGACATTTGCCAAAATAAATGCAAAAGATAAATTACAACTTTTTGAAAAGTTATGGAGTGTTAAAAGTCAAACTCCCAACTCAAAAGAGGGTCTCAAATTTGGTACAGTCGGATCAGTCGATGATTCAGAATTTTGTATGGTTGTTACTAGTTAATTAGGAGAGGATTGCCTCGATGTAGAGGATGACTCTACTGACCCACTGCTAGAAGATGCTCTGTCAAAATTTGAGGAGAAAATCAAATCAACTGTTGATGAACTAAAAGAAATCAACCTCGGGACTGAAGAACAACCCGGACCTACATTTATAAGTTCTCTACTCAATGATGAAGAATCTCTACAGTTGATTAAATTGTTAATAGAATTCTAGAATTCAAAGATTGCTCAAAGATTGCTTCGCATGGAGTTATGATGAAATGTCGAGACTGTTAACAGAGGTTGCGATTCATAAACTTAGAGTAGATAAAGATATAACCTCAGTAAAACAAGCTCCAAGAAGAATGCACCTCAAAATAGAGCAACAAGGCATTGCCGAGGTGAAGAAATTAAAAGATGCTAACTTTGTAGAAGAAGAGCAATAACCCACATGGTTAGCCAATATTGTACCTGTTAAGAAGAAAAATTGACAAATTCATGTTTTCGTCGACTTTAGAGATCTAAACAAAGCATGTTCAAAGATGAGTTTCCACTACCAATACTAGAAATGATGGTGGATATCGCTTCTACCTACAAAATTTTCTCTTTCACGGACGAATTGTTGGGATACAACCTAATCAAGATGGCTCCCGAGGATGCAATACTTACAACCTTGAAAACGCTGATTGAAATTTTTTGCTACATAGTGATGGCGTTTGGGTTAAATAACGCTGGAGCAACATATCAACGTGCAATGATGAAGATTGTTGATTACCTCATTCAACATCAAGTAGAATGCTACGTGGATGATTTGGTCATAGAAAATAAACAAAAAACAGGCCATTTGTGCGATTTGAGAATTGTGTTTGAATGATTACGATGATACGACATTAAAATGAATCCCTTAAAGTGTGCATTTGACGTTACCTCCATAAAATTTCTAGGATTCATTGTCCGTCATCAGGGAATTGAGATCAACCTGGAAAAGATTAAAGTTATTGTCGGCACTATTTTTGGTGTGGGG
>NW_018164444.1:23873729-23874515 GCF_001263595.1 Phalaenopsis equestris | reverse complement strand
GGGTAAAAGAGTAATTGAACGAACATTGAAAAAGATAGTACCCGACGGTTTACAAGTGGCTGAGTATTAATTCCATAAGGGCTTATTCGACCCAATTGTACCACGTAATCCCATAAAAGGTGTTCTGAATGAGTTATTTCAGCTACACGGCTTCCTTCCCTTGAATCAAGATTAAAAAAAAAATTCAAAAAGATTGAAATTCTTCATTTTCAACATTTTCAAATGGAAGTATAACACTAGCTTCAGTTATTTTTATTTGTAGCGAAGTTCATTATAATGAAAAAAACAAAACTAAGAAGATGGTGTTTTCTTTGGAGACATAAGTTATAAGTGTAGTAAGAGTCAGAAGTTTTGGATAATGACTTTTTGCCCCGGATCCTTTTTTTATTCTATCTCTCTTCTTGATTAGGAAAAAGCATCCCACTGTCGACAAGATGAAAAAGAATTTCTTTCTCCTTCCGAGAAATTAGGGAAATAAAAATGATTTTCTCCGTTCTTTTGACATATTCATTATTCATATATAGAACAACGAAAAAGAGAAAAAAATATATCGAAAAAAGGAAAATAAAATATAAAATACTAAAGAAAAATAAATCTCAAATCAAATAAAGAAAATAGAAATATTCAAATAACAAATAAGAAGAATATAGAAGTTCTTTTTCTTTAGCGAGAACCCCCGGATTTAGCGAGAACCCTCGGTTTTTTATTAGGAATCCCTGTTTGTTGGATAAGATTAGTTAAAATCAGGAATTCATAAGAAACTCTTTTCTATCTCTACCTTTCAAA
>NW_018164444.1:23864661-23873629 GCF_001263595.1 Phalaenopsis equestris | reverse complement strand
GATGACCGACAGCTTCTTACGGGCAAACCCCACGTCAAAAATAGTGCCGACAGTTCTCCTTATTAAAGATGGAAAGTGATTTCGCCCACTCCCGCTCCCGATAACGATCCCATCTCCGCCTCCCGTCTCCCGCGCACGCGAACAATCGTGCCTTCTCTGTTTCAGGAGCGAATCTTCGCGTCTCTTTGCCAGAAACCGCTCCCGCCTCCTCTATTTCGCGAAGCGAAGCATCCCTTCGCTTCTTTTCTGCTTGTGATAAAAGAAGAGGCTCTTATTTAGATCAGTGAAGTACTGAAGTCACAGTGAAGGCAAGAAGGAGTTCTTTCTTGTGGTGATCGGGCTGAAGAGGAAAAAGGCATCGCAAAGGCATCGCTCTCCAAGGGCTTCCTATTCGGCTGTGGTGATCGGGCTGATGAGGAAGAAGGCATTGCAAAGGCATCGCTCTCCAAGGGCTTCCTATTCGGCCAGAAGAAGAAGACTTGCTTTCTTTGGAATTTCCTTCTTCCCTTTTTTGGTGTGTATTACGGTGGAGAAAGGAGAGAGGAAACAGAGATTTCTCTTGTAATTGTTGAAGATATCGACCGGTGTAAATTCCTCAATTAGTAAGATGTTGTGGTGTAAATTCCTCAATTAGTAAAATCTGTATGTTCTTTTGGTGTGAATTTTCTCGTGCTATTTTATTTGCTTCATTGTCGATCGTTATAAATTTCACATACACCACAACACTCCTCTCTTTGCGCTTCATCTCTGTCATTTGATCCGCCCTCAGTGCGGTGGTTCCTCTTCGTGCGATGATTTTTTATTATTTATTCCACCTTTGTTTTGGCATTTTCTACCTTAGCATAAATGTTGTGGTTTTTTATTTTTCAAATGCTCTTTTATGTTCTTGATGTTGGCCAAACATATGTGGTGATCTTGATTGCCCGTGCAATGAATTGGAAACAGGAAGTGCTTTTCGGTTGATTTTGGATTATTGTTTTCTGTTTGCTCTATTTTGTTCTTGTTACGAGCTGAATATATGTCACGGTATTGATTGCAGGTGTCATGACTTTAAAATATAAATGATTACTTGGAACGTATGTGAGTCATAGTTTTCTGTGTGCAGGTGATCGAAGTCTTGTATATTTATGTCTTGTATGCATTTGATATTTATTGTATCATTTTTTATGCAAGTATTGTATACTTATTTTGTTTATGCATGTATTTTTTCTCACTTCGATGACCAATGAGGCAACCGTGAGTAATACATGTTTCTTAAATATTGCATGTATTTTTTTGTTTTTTTGGGTTTTGGAGATCTATGATGAGACATTCGATCTTATGAGTTCTTCTAGATAGGTTGTATGTCGCTATTGGTTGAGATCACATGTGAAATTCCAATAAAGAAGACCAAGTTATTCTCCCTTTTTTTGTGTTATGCTTTTTGAGGTTTTTCTGAATGTTTTTTTTTTATGATCTGTATAAGTGACACACACGAGCACAAAAATATGTGGGTTAAAAGTAGTCAAAAGTCATTTTTTTATAAGGACTGTTGTCTTCTTGTGGTGATAGATTCATTGATTTATATATTGTGTCCTTTGAGACCACACAATTGCATAAAACTTTAATTGATTACTTCTATTATTAATTTTTATAAGTGTTATATGTAAATGTTTGTGTTTTTAAACCTTTAGGAAAGACGAGCTCGAGGATTTCTGGTACCTCCAAAGCATTGCACTGTTATTGCAGATTACAATGTTTTTTGTTTACTTCATAGCAGCCACATAGCTATGAAAAATAGTTTTGCAGGTGTCCAAGGAAAATCACTGAAAATTGTGAATAATTTAGGTGTTTAAATGAGCTGGAAGAGTCCATCGCCTACAGTGATTGAGCATGGAGAGTTTCCTTGAATGACAACCTCTCTCTTGACATACACCATCTGCGTTTTAAAAATAATATTGACATATTATTAATTATTATTTTAATAACTTTTTTTAAATTTTGTTAGTAATGTTATCACTGTTTAGTGAGTGTCTATTATTATATTGTAATGTTTTGCAATAGATATTTGCTTTCAAGTATGGAATGCACTGATATGAAAAGTTCTATTATAAACAACATTGTCGTACAAAGATAGAATGATCATTTATCCAGAAACAACAGTTATGAAACTACAAAAAACAATCAGATAGCCAACTTATCCGCAACTACTTTTGTGTAACAACTCTTATCATAGTTCTTGTGCGGCAGGTTATTAATAAGTTGCAACTTCCTCAAACAGAGCCTTAGGGTCCGTTTGGGGCAGCTTATAAGTGCGGACGGAGTTTTTTCCACGCTGCCGTACTGTTTGGTTCGCGCTTTTCATCAGCTTATCCGAAACTGCATTTGAGTTTTTACACTAAATGCAGACCACAAGTCGACCCCTGCGGCATGCCCGCGGGCTGCGTTTCAGGATAAACAGCTTATCCCTGCGGCAGGCCCGCGGGCTGCGTTTCAGGATAAACAGCTTATTCTGAAACGCACAAGCTGCCCCAAACGGATCCTTAGTCTTATTCATTTTGTTAGATATGACTCATATACCAAAAATTGGTAGAAGAGATGTGTCTTTTGGAGTTAAAAGATGTGTCTCTTGGAATGAAGATATGTGTCTCTTGAAGTGAAGAGATGTGTCTCTTGGAATAAGGAGGTGTGTCTCTTGGAATGAGGTGGAGTGAAGATGTGTGTTTCTTGGACTGAAGAGATGTGTCACTTTGAGTAATAATGCGTGTCTCTTAGTTTTAAGTGGGTTGGGGGAGCGTGGGCATTTTAGTAATTTTATCTGTGGGTTTTATCTATATATTGTGTGTAATCATATGGGTATGTACCGAACTTTCCTTCTGGAATAGTGAAATCGCTGCTCTGCTCCCGATGACTTAGGCTCATTATCAAACCTCATTAAATCTCTGTGTTTTCTTCTTGATTTGTGTTGATTCTTGATTTTTTTCCCTAAATTTCTTAACAAGTGGTATCAGTGTGAGGTTCTAGGGCAGAAAAGTTTGGCGTAGGAAGGACAAAGAAGACCAATGGTTTACGGCAGTTTCAACGAGGCAGTTCGCAAAGGAGCTGGCGAGTGGGCTTCAAGGAGTTCAACGAGAAGGTTCAAGACAGTTTGGACTAGGCACCGACGCAGAGGAGTTTGACGAAGGAGTTTGGACGGTTCAGCGATAAGAAGGAACTCGATTTTGGAAAGCAGTCTTCCTTGAGGTGAGAATCGCGACAGATCACGATAGGAATAATTTCCGATGGCATTGTCTGGTGCAAAATTTGAAGTGGTGAAATATGATGAAAGTGGGAACTTCAGACTATGACAAACAATGGTGAAAGATTTGTTGGCGCAATAGGGAATCTTGAAGGTTTTACGAGCAACGAAGCCTGATAATATGAAAGATGAATATTGAGAATAATTGCAACAACGAGCGGCAACTATCATACGTTTATGTTTGGCAGATGAGATTATGTATCATGTTATGAATCTGAAATCTCTAGAAGAAGTATGAAAGAAATTGGAAACTCAGTTTATGTCTAAATCTCTGACGAATAAACTATATCTGAAGCAAAAGTTGTGTGGCTGAAGATGCAAGAAGGCTCTGATTTGGCGCAGCATATGAATGTCTTCAATAAAATAATCACAGAGTTATCATAACTTGATGTGAATATTGAGGATGAAGACCGGACAACGATTCTGTTGTGTTCATTGTCGTACTCCTATGAACACCTGATGACTACTCTTACATATCAGAAAGAAACAATCAAAGTTAATGAGATTACTGCAACATTATTGGCTCACAACCAGCAAAAGCAGAATGTAGGGGAAGGTTCTCATGGTGATAATTTATATATTAAGGGTAATTAGGATTGTAGAAGAAATAAAAGAAGAGAAATAGAGTTCTCGAAGGCAAAATTCCAGGTCAAAGTCTAAAGGCAAAAAGAAGATTTATTGATATAAGTGCAAAGAGTCGGGTCATATGAAGATAAATTTTCTAAAGCTCAAGAAGCAGACTGATGAGAAACGTGATGTATCTTCCAAGTCTATGAATATGGTGTAGAGTGACAATTCAGATTGCAGTGATGATGATATGCTTTCAGTTATAACAACTCAGTTGAAGGATGCATGGATTCTTGATTATTTTTATCCAGGATGCTCTTATCACATTACACCTAACATGGAGTGGTTTACTTCATACATGTTATCTGATTTTGTTTCAGTCTATTTGGGTGATGATAGATATTGTAATATTGCTGGTAATGGTGAACTCAGAATTAATATGTATGATGACACTGTCAAAACATTATGTGATGTAAGACATATTCCATATTTGAAGAAGAATTTAATTTCCATGAACACTTTACACAAAAATGATTTTATTCCTAAGACAGATGAACTGAGAAACCATCAGAATTCTTAAAGTGCATTGACTGTGATGAAAGGAAAGATCACTGCAGGTAATATCTATAAATTGTTAAGGTATACAATTGTAGGTGGACTTCACTCTGTTGAATCAGATGATGATAATACAAAATTATGGCTTGCTGGGCTAATAAAGAAACTAGGTGTTGAGCAAGATGGAGTTCAATTGCATTGTGACGGTCAGAGTGTCATTTATCTGGCTAAAAATCAGGTTCATACAGATGAAAATACAGCTGATATGTTAACCAAGCCAGTTACTATCAACAAGTTCTTGCATTGCTTGAACTCGTTGAATGTTTGTATTTGCTAGACGACATGGTAGCCCAACCCATTTTGGTTTATGAAAAATTCAAGTTATCTTTCTTCTAAAGGGCTGAATATTATCTAAGGTGGAGAATTGTTAGATATGGCTCATCTACCATAAATTGGTAGAAGAGAGGCGTCTTTTGGAGGGAAGAGATGTGCCTCTTGGAATGAAGATGTGTGTCTATTGAAGTGAAGAGATGTGTCTCTTGGAATGAGGAGGTGTGTCTCATAGAGTGAAGAGATGTGTCACTTGGAGTGAAAATGCGCGTCTCTTGGAATTAAGTGGGTTGGGGGAGCGGGGGTGATTTAGTAATTTTATCTGTGGGTTTTATCTATATATTTGTGTGCAACCCTATGGGTATGTACCAAACTTTCTTTATGGAATAGTGAAATCGTCGCTCTGCTCCCGAGGACGTAGGCTCATTTTCGAACACCATTAAATCTCTGTGTTTTCTTTTAGATTTGTGTCGATTCTTGATTTTCATTGCTCTAAATTTCTCAACACATTTAAATGTTGATCTTCACATAATCTAGAAGGCAATTTCCAACCAAACTAGCTTTTCAACAAATAAAGTTTTTCTTTTCTTTTAATGAATTCACAAGCTGTGTGTGTGTGTATATATATATATATATATGAATTTATATAATAACTAATTAATTTATCAAAATACATATATAACATAAAATAATTTTCGGCTTGTAAACTCATCATTGGTATTTTGTGCTAATAATATTCATGTTACTTGTCATTTTGGTATTTTTGATTATTACATCTGAAGTTTCAATACCATCTCATTTGATAATGTGTCACTTTTTATTAGTTATATAGCTTTCTTTTTATTCTAATTTTATTTATCATATCCTATGGATAATGAAAATTTATGAATTAATTGGAACTATATATAAATCATTATAGCAAATAAACAAATCACAATTGGTGATCATCATGCACAAGAATAGAACAAATGCAGATAAAATTGAAAGCTTTGTATCTCCCCAATTTTGTGAACTTGAAAAATAATTGATTTAGTGCAGCACAACTCTTTTTTGTGTTTTTGGCAAAATACAAAACTATGTTTTGCCTTATTATTCAAAAGATTGTGGTGGAAAGCTGTATTTTGCAACATAACTCAGCTAAGTGCGGTGCCTGTTTGAGCTTTGGATTAACTTTTCAAAAAGCTACAACTACCCTAAACAGACCTTTAATGAGTTATTAAAAAGAAAAAAAAAACTTGATGCAAGTTCTTTCTTTTGGTTGTTGATAGAAATACTTTTGCTTTTCATTTTCATATACTCCTTTAGTTAGCTGTTCTGTGCTTTTACTTTCCATGCACACAGGGATGGCTGAATGCTTTTAAGATATTTATTGATATTTGGTTATGAAAATGTAAAAGAGATATAATGTGATTTCATTTATCATTTTAGTGCACCAACATTACATTATTTATAAAGTAGCCTTAAGGATAAGGATTAGAGTTTTGTGATTAGCAGGAACTTACTTATGCATGAAAAGATGTATCTCTTGGTTTAAAAAATAAATAATAGTATTTTTTATGTGAATTACAAGATCTGATCGGTATAAATGTAAATGTAAAGCTTAAGATAGATATGTAAATACATGATGAATGGGTGGCATTTACTAAAGCCAACTCACTCAAAAGTTAAGTCTTTCAGCAAAATTCAGTTTGAGTTGGAACAAAACGACCCAATACTCCACGAATAGTCTGATTCATTTTTTTTCTTTTCTCTTTTTTTTTTTGAAAATAAATTAATTTATTTTTAAAAAACTCTCAAAAAAAAATCTCTCAAAAAAAAATTTACATATTTAAAGTATTTTTTATAAAAATTAATATTGTTACTCTCAAAAAAAAATTTACCAAAAAAAAATTTATATATTTAAAGTATTTTTTATAAAAATTAATATTGTTTTTACTTTTCCCTGCCCTAGTAGTTGTTGTTTGGCCAGATGTATCTTTATATCACTATTCAATATACAATACAACAACAACAACAAAGCCTTAATCCCACTACGTGAGGTCGGCTACATGAAACCTTTGTCCCCATTGCGCGCTATTTAGTGTCATATTTTCATTTAGTTCTATATACAATAAACATAAAACATTTTAACTATATTTCGAATATATAATTTTTTTTCCAAATCAAAATACAAATAAAATAAAAAAAATAAAACAAAGCCCTAAACATAAGAAAATATTGCGTCCGGACAATAGACGCGATGCACGAAAGGACCATTCTTTTTTTCATCACTTCCGTTGTACGAATGCATTGTATTTTTCCCTAAACAGACTCTAAGTTTTGCTAAAAGTTGCTGAAGCTAATAAATTTCGTTAATATTTGTTTATAACTAGCAGGATGTCCAATTTACGAATTTGTGACCACAACTCATTAAAGCACAAGTAAAGGACCCCTCACTTGAAAAAAAAAAAAAAGAAAATAAAGAAAAAGAAAAACAATTCTTGTTTATTTATATATCTAACCCCTAAACTTTTGTATTTACAGACAAAGTACTCAAATCTTTAACATTACATAAAAAGTATTACTATTTAAAAAAAAAATAAAATACATATTTTCATGTCTTGATTTTTGATACACTTGTTATAAATATAAATATCAAATGTTAGGTTTCTTTATAAGTAAATAAATAAAAATTGTGTGGCATGCATGCAAATTTTCCCAAAAAATCAAACAAAGGAAGAAGCGTTATTGAGTACTAGTTATCGATGATTGTGCACTGATTTTGTGGGAGGATGCACAATTAAGGGTCTGTTTCGGGCAGCTTGTGCGTTTTAGGATAAGCTATTTATCCTGAAATGCGGCCCGCGGGCCGACTGCAGGGGTCGACCCGCGGCCTGCGTTTAGTGTAAAAACCCAAACGCAGTTTCGGATAAGATGATAAAACGCGCGAACCAAATAGTACGGCGGCCCGCACTTATAAGTTGCCTCAAACATACCCTAAGTGAAAAGAAAGAATTTTGACTTTCCACATGGGATTTAGATAGCTCCACCTTCATCTAGAAAAAGAGAGAATGGCCCATATTTTGTAAATTCTTTTTTTGGGGATTTATAAAAATACCAAACATTTTTTATTCATTTATGTATTTAAAATCTAAAACAATTGAGTCTCATAATCACATTAAAATATTTATTTCATGTTAGAACAATTAATATTAATTATAGTTTTTATGTAATATAGATAAATTTGAACTTTAATATCTATTTATTTTTTTTATGCTCTTCTTTTAATTTTCAACCAATGTGTTATGAGTTTGAGCACTATTCACTTATGGGTCATGTGGGATCAATTTTATATTTTAATTTTAATTTTTTTTATTTTTATTTTGTTTTATTTATGTTTTGATTTGAAACAAAATATATTTTGTCTGATATAATACTTTTTAAAAACACTCAATACATATAAGAGTTATTTTAAGTGTTTAAAATAATAATAATAATAATAATAATGTATTAAAAACACATTAAACAAATATTGTTTTAAAAATAAATGAGAAAATTATTAAAAAAAAAACAAATTTGGTCTCAAACAAGCCCGTAGACATAGACACCAGTTCATCTAACTAAGGTTGTGTTTGTGGCAATTGTGTGGTTGCGGTGCGGTTCTGCACTACACTTTCAGGTTTAATTTTGTTTTTTTTTTCAAAAAAAACTACAATGAAAAGTCGTGTCATGCAACTTTACATGTCTAAATGTGGTGACTGCTACAAAACCACAGCCTAACCTTTTCAACATAAAATAAATTTATAATAATTACTGTTTCAGATTTGGAATATATATCCCTATCATTATTTTCATTTATTTTTAAAAAAATTTAGTATAGCAATGCCTTAAAAAACAATCTTATATCAAGCATTAGGACGGAATCAGTTTATTTCCTAATAGTAAGCAAAGTTTATACATCAATACTTCATTCAAGATATTTTTGTTTTTCTCTTAAGTGTCTTTTCAACGCCCCTTTTTTCGTGCGGCACGGCCAAATACCGCAAATATTTACTTTTAGTCTCCCAACTTCGCGGTCGAACGACGCGAAAGCGGGCGAAAAGCCGGCCCATCCATTAATATGTACTTTTATATTTTCTTTAAAAGCGGTGCATGATATGAAATACTTAGGTGTATATTTATTCGTGACATAGTGGTTGAGATTACGAATAATGTTTAGGTGGTGGAAGTGTAAGCCATATATATATATATATATATATA
>NW_018164444.1:23850047-23864561 GCF_001263595.1 Phalaenopsis equestris | reverse complement strand
TCCAGGTTAACCTTGCCCAAGAAGACACTAGTTTAGAGGGGAAAACAAAGGACATCAACCTACATGCCAAAATTTGTCCCTAACATGAAGTGTTTCAAGTGTCATGGAATCGGGCATACCATATCAGATTGCAAAACCACGTGAATGACCTCTTTTACGGATAAGGGATCAGTTGAAGAAATAAACAGCTATTCAAGAGAAGATAAAGATAAAGATTTCGCAGATGATTCTCAACTTCCAAAATAAGAGGAAGAGATGCCAGCAATTCCAGTTAAACCCAGGAGAGAGACTCCAGCTGAGTTAACAGTAACTATTCTACAAGTCAGTGAGTCCAAGTCAATGAGCATTCATGTAGAATTTGAGATTGTGGTGTCTTGAGCTACCGTTTTGCAAAAATTGAGAGGAGCACCAATAGGATAGTTATTGGATGTTCAAAAGGGCCATGAAATTGAGGAGTCGATATCAGACACAGTGCAATCTCAGATAAGAGAAATTTAAATTTTTTGGATATAAAAGCAACTTACTGAGTTGCCCCTGCTGAGGGAGGTCTGGTAAGTATGAGATGGTCTCTTTTGTGCCACCTCTAGAAGCCCATAGAAAGTCAATGAAGGCATTAATTTCAATTCAACAATAAACCCAACGACAGCTGATCAGGCAAGATGGATGAACCACAGTGTTGGGAATCTCCTTAGGAGCTTTGAACAAACATCCAAACTGGGATCCAAGTCCATTCAGAGAAGAAGAGGTCTCTCCTGAGTGGTTATACACAATGGGGTCAATCCTGCCATAGATTTCATCCTATAGTTGATTTCTACTTACATATTTGTTTATCAATTACACTCAAACGAGTACAAAGAATGGAGGAAGCCAATTAGAAATTTGATGTCTCAAGGCTTGTTTCTTGAGAGAACATATTCTCGTATAGTTCCAGTTATGATTGTGTCAAAATAAAATGGATACCTAATCTATCAAGATGTGTTTTAGAATGTCAATGATAATAAGATTGACTTACCAGGAGATTACAACATTTTCGCCACCTTCAATGTGATCGAACTGACTTCATACGATGAGAAGACAGAAGCTTCAATGGATGAGGTTGAAACTCCTCCCAACCCCGGGAGATTAGTGTGGGGGGTTATCATAGAAATTCCTGCAATACTATAGCTATCAAAGTAGCGCAGAAATAACTATCACGGGAAATGGGCCAAAATAATCTTGTTTTTCTGTCTTATGCTTCCTTTCATATTATTCTTCATTCTTTTTTAGATATTTCCTATATATGTGTTTTATTAGGGTTTAAAATTTAGTTTTTCGGTGTTCAATATCGGGACAGGCACTGGCGTCTCGTTTTTTCTTAGAGGGTTGTATCCCAGAGTTCAAGGGGAGCTTCGGTTGTATCTTGGCCCCCCAAGTTGTGTGTATCTTCCCTCTCCCCTTCCGCATTCTCCCCTTATCACTCTCGATCACACTTCATTGTTGCAACCACCCAGGAAAGCCTTCTAGTTGTTTCTTACAGTTCCAGCCATTGCCATTACCTTATCCTCGCCCGCTTCGCTGCCCTTAACATCTAGCCCACCAACATCACTGACGCCACTGTCCAACAATCTGATACCACTACCACCACCCAGAAACCCCCTTGCCTTGTTGTTTTTCTGCAGCCTCAAGCAATCTCCCCCACCCTTCCGTCATTGCTGCCGCCCAAACTACCTCTTGTTCCAGCTATTCCAACCCTCCCACCTGTCGCTGCCATCCAGAATAGCCAAGGAACACTTCCTTCCAATTGTTCCTCCACTAACCAACCTAACTCCTCACCGCCACCATCCAAGACAGCATTCCTGTGTTGTTGTCACACCCGCCAACCATTCTAATCAACCTAGCTGACCTCCATCACCCTTGGGATACATTTTATTGGGGTTCTCTTGTGTTATTATTTTAGTTTCCCTTTCAAGTGTGTTGGTTGTAACAGTTTGTTTGTCTTTCAGTAATATTATTTGTTTTCCTGTTGTGATTTCAGTTAACTCAAGTATTAGCTTCCTTCAATACAAAAGTGGGATATTACCTTGAACAAGAATTAGTAAAGAAAGAGCAAATTTTTTACACTATTGTGATTGGATCATTGAATTACACTAGTTAGAAAGATAAACAATAAGTTTGTAGGTTTGTGTTGTGTATCACATCTTGCCCTAGTGGCGGTTGTTACACTTTATCACTTGAAGGCGACCCTACATAGGCACTCTCCCATCATGGATTCCTATCTTCTTTATCATGTGCTTGTTGCGCCCTATACTTGGCTCTTGCCTACAGTGCTAGCATGCAAGCTTAAGAGGTCTCATCTCACCTCAAGCTCATGCATAGTGACGGTGTTCATGCCCTCTCAAGATGACCACTAAAAAGTCACCCAAGGTCACGCCCTTAGAGTCATCCTCACTTACTGATTGTTCTTCCCTCCATTCGACTTCTACATTTTATCGCTCAAGATTTTCAACATTCTATCATGTTTTCTCTCAGGTGGCTCTCTTCATTTTCCCCACTTCTTAATTTAAATTCCTTTCAATCTTCTCTCATTTTGGCTACACCTAGGATTTGAGTGGTTCCCAGAATTCATCCAAAAATGCCACCACCTACTCTGGTGGGTTTTATTGTCTCAAAGACTCCTTTTCTGGCTCGAAGGCCTCGCTCCTTTACAAATATTGTAGGTGGGTTACATAATCCAAAATTGCATCTGTTGTCTTCCATCCATTTCCAACTTCACTTCTAAGACTCGAATTCACCTAAACACAATCAGCCCTCTTAATTTCAAGGGTAAAATCCGCTCATTTTCTCTTAAGGTGAAACCATTGAGCTTGATAAACCACTTTCTTTGTCTAGTTAAAACCTAGAAGTTACCAAATAACCCTTACCTATGTTATGCTAACACCTACTAGCCCCCCAATAGAAATGATCCCTACATCATCTGCAAGTTATATCACGGAAAATAGTTCTCCCATCCTTGATGTTCCTTGCCCCTTTTACAACACTGAAGATATACATAATCAATGATGAAAACAAACTTATGAATTTAACGAGAGCACTTTTAGCGATGAAGTTTTAGTGGAAAAGATGACTTAAAATCCTATTTACTAGGGGGCCAAAACAAGAACAAATCTAGCTTCACTCCACTATTTTCACCAACCTTCAAGAAATAAGGACCAAAATAGTGCCCTTATTCAACTATTGGATATTTCTCACTTGTAATATTTTGTCTTCTGTATTATTTTCTCTAGCAATTCTTCATAATTATCTTTGTTATAATTATATCATCTTTTGATTATAAAAGTAAGTGCACAAAAATTAACAAATAAAAAAAATTGAAAGTAAAAGACAAATTTCGAGTGACGTGGTAATAATGATTATATTTATTTATGTTTCACACTCTTTGATTATAAAAGTAAGTGCACAAAAATTAACAAAGAAAAAAAATTGAAAGTAAAGGACAAATTTCAAGTGAAGTGGTAATAATGATTATATTTATTTATGTTTCAAACTTTCGCCATAAAAAATATTTCTATAAATCAACTTTAAAAAACTAGTACAGTGCACGCAAGAACATACAAAGTAGATGATGTATCTTCAATTTAAAGTCCAAGAAAAATGTGGTTTTCGAAAATTCATACCCTAGCTTCTCATGATAGAGTTCTATGCTTAATGTTTCTTAAAAGTTAAATTTCAAAGGACACATTAAATTAATTTGATTCCATATTTCTAACAAGTGCAAACCCCTATGAATAATTACATTTCCCAGCAATGAAATAGAACGTTTGATTAGAGCAACATGTTTGCCAAGTGTATAGTAGATGGAACGTAGTTCTTAAATTAAATTTATCTTTAGCTAACTTAAAGCGGATGGTGGGGGCAATGATGACGAACTCGATAAAGATCTCATAGTTTTAATGAATTTTGGTCCACTTAATCAGACGAGATCGGTGACATAACCAGACTAAAAAATAACTATTAATAAACATAATTTGCATCATCCAAGAAGACCCTAAGGGTTTGAGTGGAATATTTAAGAGGATAAATTCTAAATCGATAATAACTAACAGAGAGCTTGGTGTACTATCAAGAGTAATATCAACTATGCCCTATGATTCACAACTCAATGAGTTGAGTTATTAGAAATATACAAGTTGTGGACATGGCCATAATATAATGGGGTTATTTTGCAACCAAGCACCCCACCAGTAAACTCTAATTGTAATTGCTACTTTTTACGATTTTATTGTGGCAAAATCACAAGAACTAACGACAAGAACCATGTCTTTATTAATGCGAGCTTTCTTTTTTTAGAGTAAATATAATGATATGTTTGATAATAACTAATCTTAAATTTGTCAAGCTTGAAAAGCTGATACAGAGAGCGGAAAGATTGGGCTCTTAAAGTAAGGTTATAAATTTCGATTGAAAGGTTTTAAATTTTATAATTTTCACGAATTTTCAAAATTTTATTGGGATTTAAGCCCAATGTGATTTATGCTAGGATTTAGAAGTATTTTAATAATAGCATCCCCTCCGATAGAGATTCACTTTCAATCCAACTATCATTAGGGTATTTGAATAACATCATTTTATAATTTTAAATGTTTTCAACTCGATACGCTTCTTTACAGATGAATTATTTTACAATTTGCATGAGATTTAAAACTAATGAGAATTATGCCATAAACCTTGTCAACTCTATTTCAAATGTAGAAGGACAGGTCTAAGGACAAGAAATCATCATTGGATCTATAGACAAAATACCAAAACTCTACACTTGTATATATCAATTTTATATGTTAGAGGTTTTGACTGTCATATGTGAATAAAAGACAAATAATTTTGTAAGTTTCACAGTTGACTACAAGCTTTCTTGACAAAGGAACTTTCATTTGAATAGTGTTGCAATAGTTCATCAAGAGATAAAAGACTAGTTCAAGTGCATAAGGAATCAAACCTCAAGAGATAGATCTTACGATCTTTCCTGATAAATAAGGCAGCTTGCTCGAGTATTGAGAATTTCCATTTTGGAAAAAAAAAAACGTTATAGAAAGCCTTGAAAGCCGTATATGAATGGTTGATAAAACAAAATTTACAAGATTTGTTGGTAGGCATAAAGTTCTCAGTTCATAATAGCAAGTTAATTGTATTAGACCAAAAATATGAGTTTAAAAAAGATTCTTCAACAATAGTCCCTTCAACTCAAGCACTTGCACTGAGAATCAGACTAGCGACACTAATTTGAGTTTTTCAAAGTAACTTCACACTTCTAAGAGTTTAAAAAAGATACGAGTTTAAAAAGGATTCTAAGAAATTCGAATTTTTCAAAGTAACTTCACACTTCTAATAGTAGCAAAACTTAAGTTCACATTGTGTTAGTCCACACTACATCCTCAGACATTAATTTGTGTATTTAAAGCATTCGTCGAGAAATTTGTAGACAAATTTTCTTTCCATGGCTAGATGCAATGTGCACAACAACAAGCCTATCATATATCACATTTTCATTTAATTCAAATAAACTAAGATCATTTTTATATAACATGTCCAAGTCTTTTTTAAATCTACCTCTACCTTTCTTAAAATAATTCAAATCTAAAACATCTACTCTCCTAATCGGATCATCAGATGGTCGATGTTTAATGCGACCAAACCATCTAAAGACGACTCCCTATAATCTCGTAGGTCACTAGAGCTACACAAACCCTTTCACGAATACATTTGTTCCACATTTTGTTTCTAAGATTCAAGCCACTCATCCACACCACATTTTGTTTCTAAGATTCAAGCCACTCATCCAAATAAGCATTCTCATCTCAGCAACATTTCTCTTTTATAGGCCAACATTTTGCGCCATAAAGCATTGCGGGTCTCACCACCATCTTATAAAATTATTCTTCAAGTCTAAGCAATACTTTTCTATCACACAATAGGCCCCGATGCATTCCTCCACTTCAACCACCCAAATTGAATTCTACTAACTCTCATCTATATCACCATCACTTTGAACAATAGACCCGAGATATCTAAAACGCCCACTCTTTTTAATGAATTGATCACCATTTGTGACAACTCTACGACTATACTACTACTTGCTAAAATTACATTCCATGTATTCAGTTTTAGGTCTACTAAAACCATTTAGACTCTCATGTAGACCTCTATAATTCATTTTTATCCTGAACCTTTCTCTAGCCTTATCGACAAATCTGATATCATCAACAAAAGGCATACACCAAGTTTCATCCTCCTGTAAATGTCCAGTAAGAACATCCATAACTAAAGAAAAAAGACACGGGCTTGTCGATTCCTTATGTAATCCAGCTGAAATAGGAAAATATTTCGTCAATCTTCGTTTTGTTCAAACAAGTAACAACTCTAATATACATATCTTTAATATAAGTCATATCAACACCTTTTATTTATAAAATTCTCCAAAGAGCTTCTCTTAGAATCTTACAGTAAGCTTTTTTTTAAAAACAATAAAAATCATATGTAGATTCTCCTAACTTCTCCATCAAACCTCTCAATAAATGCATAGCTTCCATGGTAGACTTGCACAACATAATTCGAACTGATTAAGAAAAACCCTTGTATCGCATCTTAACATATGCTCAATTACTCTTCACAATAATATTAGTGTAGGACACATTAACTTAATTCCTTTATAATTAGCATACTCTTGTGCATCCCCTTCGTTCTTGAAAATGGGGACTAAAATACTCTTCCTCAACTCCAAATAAACTATTTTAAAAATGAAAATCAATAAGTGCTTTTCTTAAAGGAAAATATTTAACATAGATGGGTGAGATATTTTGATTAACTTTTCAATAAATATCATCAGGTCTTGATTTTCCACCCATGGTTCTCTTTAAAGTCTCCTCAAATTTCAGTTTACTAATGCGAAGTTAAAAGTAAAAAAAATTATTAATATTAACGACACTAAGATCACTAGGTCGGCTGTAATTTCAAAAACATTATTGAAAAGTTAATCAAAATATCTCACCCAACTATGCTAAATATTTTCCTTTAAGAAAAGCACTTGTTGATTTTCATTCTTAAAATAGTTTATTTGGATTAAATCTTTATTTTTCTTTTCTCTTTGTTTGACAAATTTATGCATATTTCTTTCACTCTCTTTAGTAACTAATTTATTATAAAGATCAGTAAAAGCGTAATTCTTACCATCATATACAGTTCTCTTATAATCCTTACTAGTCACCTTGTATTTTTTCTAGTTCTCTAAGCTTTTACAATTAAACCAATTTTTATAGCAAAACTTCTATATTTTATTTTTTCTTGCATATTATTATTTCATAACCAATTATTTTTAATTATAATTTTTTTCTTTTTCATTCTCCAAGTACATCTTTTGACATTTGTTTAATTGTATTTCTTATTTTATCTCAAATAGAATTAGCTTCTTCATGAATATTCAAAATCTTAAAATCTTGAAGTTTACTCAAAAATAATTTTATTTATCCTTTAGGCGCCTCAATATAATTCTGATATCGTTTCATTGTGTTTTTTATGTTCTAACTCCTCATCTTAAAATCCAGAACAAATAATTGATGTTAAACACTTAAATTTTTACTTGAAATGACCTTTCAATCTTTATATTTTCGACAATCTCTTTTTCTCATAAAGAAATAATCAATTTGTGGTTTATTAGTTCCATTATTATAAGCAAAAATATGTTCATCTCTTTTCTTAAATAAAGTATTAGCAATAACAAAATAATAACCAAAAGCAAAATTTAATATGATTCTACCTTCTTAATTAGTCACTTCAAAATTGTGGCGATCATGAATATTTCTAAATTCATTTGTCACTCTATCAACATGTCTATTTAAATCACCTCCAAAAAAAACTCTTTTTCAAAAGGTACCATTTATATTACTTCTTCTAGGTCATTCTAAAATTTTTCTTTTAAACCTATATCTTAATTGAGCATAAACACGTATAATATTAAAAATTTTAGTATCACAACCAACTTTAGGGTTTTAATTATATCTCCAATTTTATTAACTTTTACAACATAATCTTTCCAATATTTATCTATAATTAAATTTACATCATTTCTACCGTGACTCTTGCCTGAATACCAAAGTTTAAAATTTAAACTATCAATCTTCTTAGCATTTTCTCCAAACCCTTTAGTTTCTTGAATGCATAAAATTTTTATTTAACCATAATATCTGCTAATTTCATTAATTTACCTATGAGAATACCTATATTCCAAGATCATATCCCCATGACTAACTTTTTTGCCTGCATCTCTCTATAATATGGGAACTCTTGCTTATTTAATACTACAACCGGGTGACAATATGGCGGTCTTGCATACTTTTCACTGTATTCAAGTCATACAGCGCGTTTCTTCCAGATGACGCCTAGCAATTACACAATGATTTAAGGAATTCATGTCTTGATTTTTTTTACTAAAATTTAACGTTGACTTTCTGCATTTGAAGCTCGAGCTTAAGCAATCGCAATGTGCACATCTTTCCAAAACAATTGTGCAACCCGTTAAATACAAAATCGAGCCACTAATCTTATTTTAAAAATTTTAATTTGTCGAAGTATTCTATATCATGGGTTCATCTTGTTGCTTGAGACATGCATGTGTTGCCTTTAGCAATCAGAGTTCGCTTCACTTAAAGCAATCATATAACCTGAGACACATGGTGGATTAGGCCATTTGATTTCATTTAGAACTATTCTCATTCACGTGAATGTGTGATCTCACTGCCATTAGAGAAGAATAAAAAGCTGGACGTAGTGATTGTCCACGTAAATTTCCTAGTGATCACAGCAGCACATGACTATATCTCGAGTTCATTGATCACATTCTATTTGCTTGCATATGTTAGTTTGAAGATTCTGGTGTGATTATTAGATATCATATTGTTTGTTAAGAATTTAAAGCAATGCTTGTATTTGACTGCCACTTTACTCAAGTGGGCCCTGCAAAGGTTTATTATTATTTTTTAAATAAGAACCATCTTTAGGTTATTTTCATTCTAAGTTCAAATTGTTCAATGTTTTGTTAAAAGTTTTTAAGTGTTCAAGAGTGTTCCAAATAGGGTTGTGAATTTAACTAGAAGATCGTTAATCGCTCAAAGATTGATTCAAATTTTAGCTCGGATCGAGATCGGATCAAAATAGACGAGTCGAGCTACGAGTAAACATTTCGGATCAAAATTTTTCCGAGCCGATTTTGAACCGACCCCAGCTTGGCTAGAAATCGGATCGTTAACACATATGACAGTAAATTTAGTGAATTTAGCTCGACGATCGTAAATCACTCAAAGATTATTCAATTGTTAGCTCAGATCGAGATTGGATCAAAATAAATGAGCAGAGCTATGAGCCAAAATTTTCGATCAATTTTTTTTCGAGCCGATTTTGAGCCGATCCCAACTCGGGTTGAAATCGGATCATTAACAGCCCTAGTTCCAAGTATAGTATGAAAGCTCTATAATCATAGTTCAGCTTTGAAATTCATTACAAGTCCATAGTGTGTCTAGTTATGTTTTCAATTTGTTGTTCAATTTTAATTATTTTCATTTCTGTTGACACAGACACTTTCATTTCAAATCTTTGTTAATGTCATATTGCCTTTTAATTCCATTTTTAATCATCCTTTTAGATCTAGAAACCATTGAAAATATGGCACAGAACTTCTATCCTTAACACACCAATAATAATTTGAGTGGCCATTCTTATACCATTATTAAAATTTACAATCTTCTCTGCCAACGTGCACGGGTAATTATTTTGATGAGATAGTCTTCAACTTCTAATACACTAAGAAATGCACATATGAGTCTTCTCCCCATACATGAAAAACTTGCAAATAATATAAGTGAGAACATAGACGTCAGGGTAATCAAACAGCTCTCGCACTACACTCTACACGTAAGTGTGTGGTATAATGGTAATGCGAAGTGACGATGACAAGGCATAGACAATCTCTTCTTTTATTTCATTTCTTTTTTCCATTTCTTTCCCATTCTTTTCTCTTTCTTCTTTTTTCATTTTACTTTATCTTTTTTTTTCTCATCGTCCCTTTTTTTTAAAGACGATTTGAAATCCTAGAGAATTTTGAATCTCATTTCTTCCTTCATTTTACCCTAAATCCAAACTCTCAAGAACACCTCTACTTCATCTACCGTTGATCCTGCCAATGCCTCTCCAGCAAGCAACCCATCAAATTTTCCTCACTTCTTTCTATTTGGGGGTTTCCAGGGTGGAGGTGGGGTTGGGGGCGGTGGAGTGCATGACACGCGACTGTGCAAGGGTTACACGCTAGTGAGGGAGGTGTGCGCACAAGCTACTGCTGCTGTGATTGCAGGATCTAGAATGAGAGCGAGAGAGAAAGATAGAAGGAGAGATAAGTTTGAGAATGAAAGGAAGATGAAGCTGAATTTTGTGAGAGCTGACATAGAGAGATGGGGAGAAGAAGATGTGCACTCAACCCAGGTGTTGGGTATGGGCGTGTGTTTTTTTCTTTATTTTTTTAAGAGTAGTTCAAAAGAAAAAGAAAAGATTAATAAAGAACACAAACTCTAGCCGCAAAGAAATCTTCAGATTATGCAGAAATAATGACCTTACCTAAAATATCAAAAAAATTTAAAAAAAATAACTTCCAAATAAATCAGTTTGCAAAAAATATGAAAGAAAAAAAAATAAATAAATGGTATGGGAAAGAAAATAAAAATCTTCTATTAAGAATTCCATTTCAACAAAACTCTATATCCAGTTCAACCACCAGTAGTAACAAAATTCTTTATGCAAGCTATGCAGATCAAATCACTAACTGAAGGAAAAAGGCTAAAAAGCACTCTTACCAAGAACTGGAGAAGAAATGGTATATGAGATTCATATGGCTGGAAAGATTTACCAAGAATAGAACCATCCTACAAAGAAGCATAAAGGATGAAAGTTTTAGGCTCTTTATCACACAAATTCAGAAAATTACAGCAAAAGTAGAATTGAGCCAAAAAATAAAAAAAATGTTTGGTCGTGATGAGTTCACTACACAAGCCAAAGATTTAAAGAAATCACTCAATCGTACTCATCATTCATCGTCATCAACACTATCATTATGATCATAGATAGAATCCCAACTATTTGACGTCTGCTTAATGAATCTTCCTCCATTGAGCCGTTATGAATCCTCCATAGAGATCAGAAAACGTAAGCCTTTTTCCAAATACAAAAATAGCGGGTACATAAATGCAGAACTGGAACAAGAATAATGTTGCAAACTAACCTCATTAGATGAAGGCTCAAATTAACAGAATATTGCAATAAATTTAGTGCCAAAATCCAGTATAACACGAGAAAAACAAAGTTGGGTGCTTAACATAAGAGCAAACATAATTAGCTTCTTCGACTAGTAAACAACAAGACACATTATTTGTCCATATATTTGCATCCATAAAAATATTAGCTTTATGTCCAATTTCTGAGATCCAGCAAAAATGGTAAACAATACCTCAACACAGACAAACTCCCCAACTACCAACAAACCAGGGTTTATATTGAGAAAAGTTTGAAGAGGGTCTATTAGAAAATATATTGTGCAATATATCTCTAAATGTATCCACAAACATCTGATAGAAGCAGCAGGCTTACCCATGCCATGGCGAGCGATATTTTCAGCATTGTTGAGTAAAAGAGATAGATAGCAAGTACTAAATAAAATCCAAGCCCACAAAAAGCATAAACTTCTCAATAATCCCATTGTTAAAGGTATAGCCTAAATTGAGTTTGTTTGTCTTAAAAGAGAAGAAAAATATATATTTTCATGAAGTGAATGGTTTATGATGAAGTAAAAAAGTCCCTTGGTAATAAAAGATTCTCCCAGTTAATGCATGTTAAAACCCCTCCAATTTGCTCACTCATAAAAGATTATTTCAACAAAATCCTTAAGTTTTAGCAGAGCCATCAATGAAAGGAAAACCGACAAAAGTACATCTCGAGATTCTAGGCAAAAAATGGACTTTGCAAGTTTCTTGGACAATAATAACAGTGTCTAAGGTAATTTTAGCCATCATTCTGGTACACCATTCAAAAGAATGTTCCATTCAAGGCTTCTGCCTTGTCGTCCTTCTCTTTTGCAACCAATTTTCACCCATCTAGGTTAATTTTCCGTTGTCTACATCTTTCCCACTTGATTATTAGGCAACAGAGGCTGAAACTCTCTCCCTCGACCCCCATCATTATCCCCCCACTTTCACTGCCCTTAAGGTTACCTCCATTTAGCCATCATCGTCGCCACTAATAACAATAGCTACATGCTTCACAAAAGCTCCTCTTAAGCATACCCTCTTCCATGGCCTTATCGGTGCTATGCAAATGTTTTTTTTAGGAGAAAAATATAATATTTCATTCATGTCCATCCAATGATCATTTTCCTTTATTTTTTCATCAAGATCAAGGTTCACCTCAGCATAAGCATGCATCAAATATCAAGGAAAATCTACTCTCATCTTCATTTAAGAGATCTTTGAGCATGTTGGGCCTCTTTGGTTTGTATATCAAGATCAAGGTTCACCTCAGCATAAGCATGCATTGTTGGGCCTCTTTGGTTTGTACTGTCAATAAATTCATATTGGATCACCCAAACCTAGAGGTTATCAGCAAATTTATATCACTTACATTTGGTTGTGACCATATGTTAAGTTTGTTGAACCTCCTCACGCTATTATTAGACTACCTTCAAAAACAAAATATTTTAGAATTTTCTCTTGACGGTCTCAAAATATCAGTGATTTATGAATACATAAGCTAACATGATTTTTCCATTTTGTGTCTTCTAAAGAATCACCGATTACTTCAATTTGGATTGCATTCTCTAAACTTAATTTACATTACTTCAACCTATTGACTTTATATATTTGATAAACATTTGCAAGTATATAATGTAATTGCTCGCCTCTCTATGCCATGCGGTCAGATTTCTTGTTGAACTATAGATTACATTTCAATTTGATAAAAAGATGTGTATTAGCTCAACTTGAGGTTATTGGTAAATGGATGGATTTGACGGCATCTCATCATAATATTTACAAGGAAAAACTTTTTGACATAATTTCTCTGAATCCTTCAAAACTCATTCATATTAGATTTAAAAAAGTATAATCAAGGCTAGATCCGACCTTCCATCCTTTATTTAAACAAATTTGCAATTAGAAAATGGTACTAGTTTTAAATCCTCATTTGGAAGAAGCTCTTATGCCTACCCATGCTAGTGCTACCGAGTCGATAACACGAAATCTAGAAGAATTGATATTAATCATGATATAACTATCTCAACAACACCTCATATCCCTCTAATTTGTGAATACAATGATGGAAGTACAACTGGCTTATAATTCATAAAAGAGCGCTCAAAAAGTTAACACGCAAATGTATAATGTGTTTAAATTTATTAAAAAGGTAGGGCAGGAATCAAAAAAATAAAATAAAAAATTTGTTGCTCCCTTGTGTTCATCAAGTTTCAAGTAAGACGGTAATAATAGTTTTCATATTCCTGAGCACCTCGTATCGTACGTTATTATGCGGGATTTTTCTTATCTAATGTATTTTTTATCTCTTGTAATTATTAGTAATTCTTCTTAATGTACTCATAATTTACTGATTATAATATTTTGTTTTCAAAAAAGGGGGACAATGCCTAACTTTCTTTTTGGAGCGGCTTGAATCTTATTTCGACAAGCTTGCCATAATCCACAAGCTTTTCGGCCAATATGACCCATCATTAGCTATAAAAGTTAGTTTAGCCCCCTAAAAAAATAATAGTTTAATTGGCCAATCAAAAGGAGTATATTTGGGTAAAAAATGAGCTTAATTGGACAAATTTTAAAGCCTTCTTAGGCAAATTCTCATTTATGGCCAAACTTCTAATAATTTCTTATAAATTTATAAACTTTTTTTCTAATTTGCCATCTTTTATTAAGCTTTTATCATCTGTTAGAAAAGAATAGGTTTAGATTTAAAGTTCATTGGATTAAGAGATGACTAGATTTGCATTTAAAACTTTGGCCTTATCCTTATACCCTATTTTTTAAAACAAGGATCTATATGATGTATATAATGGAGGAAATGAAATTGAATGAATGAAATTATTTATGATCAATTGATTGTTCTCTTGATACATGTTGTGTGTATGAAGTTTTCTTTTTAACACACTAAATTTTGGCATCGAAGTCTTCCACAGCTACATTCACATCCATGCCTCCCTCTAATTTCATTAGCACAAAAATAGTGACATGAATCTGCATCTCACATCTTTACCTCACCAGTTAACAAATTCAACCACAAGTACATACCGAACAAATGAAACTAGCAGCAAAGCTTCATTTATTGGGCTCCATCCAATCCATAGTGACATTCAACTTCCTCCTGATCATGTGATTTCCAGCACACTCCCACCTACGATCCTAAATATCATAAATCCCATCCGCCCTTTGCTCACGCATGCTCATA
>NW_018164444.1:23830841-23849947 GCF_001263595.1 Phalaenopsis equestris | reverse complement strand
AATGAGTCTTCACAGTGAAGTGGATCCTAGAAGGAAAGATTGATCACTACAAAGCATGATTGGTGGTGAAAAGGGTATAGTCAGACATACGACATCGACTATGATGGGGCATTTGCACCAATGACAAAGATGAGCACAGTCAAAACACTCTCTTTGGCTATGAATGGTGGATGGATGATACACCAATTGGATGTGAAGAATGCATTTCTTCATGGGGATTTACTAGAGGAGGTGTACATGGAGATACCCCAGGCTTTGACACATACCTATCAGTAGGCAAGGTCTGGTACGCTAAGGAGTCACTGTATGATTTGAAGCAGTGTCATTGAGCTTTGTTTGACAGATTCACAGGAGCAATGGTATGCATGGGCTATCGACAGATCAATGCCAATCACACAGTATTCTTTCGACGACATGGTAGTCACATTATTATTCTTGTTGTGCATGTGGATGATATGATTGTCACTGGTGATGATGAGGGGGGTGAGATTGCTCAACTGAAGGCCAGTCTGAGTAAAGAGTTTGAGGTGAAGGGCCTGAGACAGTTCAGATACTTCTTTGGGATTGATGTGTCGCGTGATCAGAGGGGAGTGCTTTATCTCAGAGGAAGTATGTGCTAAACTTGCTCACAAAGACGAGCATATTGGGATGCAAGCCTGCAATTTCACCAATCAATCAGAAGAGAAAGTTGAGTGTATCGGTAGGAGAGCCTGCTGATCGTGAAAGGTAGCAGATGTTGATAGGTTGTTTCATTTATCTGAGTCACACTTGTCCGAACATATCATTTGTATCAAGCATGGTAAGTCGCTGCATGCTTGATCTGAAGAAGGGCCAGATGGATGCATTGTATAGGATTTTGAGGTACTTGAAGAGTGCACCAAAGAAGGGGTTAATCTTCAGAAAAAATGGGTCGTCAGGCATTGAGGGCTACTGTGACTTTGATTGGGCTAGCTGTGCCGATGACAAGAGGTCCACATCAGGATACTCATGTTTGTAGGAGGCAATTAGATCTCTTGGAAGCGCATGAAGTAGTCGGTACTTGCAAGTTCAACGATAGGGGCAGAATACGGGGCCATGGCCTTGGGAGTTGCCGAGATGCTATGTCTGAGAGCTCTATTGATAGAGCTCAATGTGGACTAAGGAGCTCAAATGAAGTTGTGGTGCGACAACAAATCAATAATCAGCATTGCCAACAACTCGGTGCAACACGACCGAACCAAGCATGTGTAGATTGATAAGTTCTTTATCAATGAGAAGTTGAATAGTGGACTACTAGAGATAAGTCATTTAACTACTAGAGAGCAAGAAGCTAACTACCTCACCTAGGTACTAAGCTCATCAAATCAATCAAGGTTGTGTGACAAGATGTGTTTCTAGTGGATACCTTTTGCCCATCTTGAGGGGGAGTATTGAGAATTATATATAGTTTAGGGTTCTATTTATAAATAGGAAATATAGAAGATCTCAATGATTTTATTTGTATAGAAAGTCGTAAGGCTATATATAAGCCAAAGTCTTTCATGAATTAAAATGATTTTTCCTAGAGCAAAACCTTTTCAATTTTATCAATGTCACAGACCAACCCAGCCACCTGTAATAAATGAGGGCAGGATTGAGAAGAAAGTATCGTTGTTGTTATTATTTAATATACTCATATTAAATGTTGATGTGTATTGCGTCCGTAATAATTGGAAGAATGAATAGCATTAAAATGGGTGATTGCTTGACCCACTTGATTTCTAATCATTATATTTGCTATGTCATATATTCTACATTTTTCTTAAATATATATTCAAACTTTGAGCATATTGGCTTATGCTATCAAAATAAATTATTTCATTGGCAAATTTAGTTCATGTGGGTTATTTCTGCAAGAATATGAATGAAACTGCATGGGTGCAGTTGCAATTTTACTATTCAAACTAGGGCAGGCTGAAAATTCACAGATTTTATTTTTTATTTTTATATTTGGCTGGCTTTCTCTTGTTTCATGAAAGCATTCATTTTCAGCTCAGCAACTGGGACAACTGTGAAGCAAGAGCCGAGGTGCTAACAACTGGCTGCAAAAGATATGTTAATTGAGCAAACACGTAGTCTTTTGTGCAGGCCATTAGCCTTTTGTAAATCCTCTTGTATGTTCGGCTTCCTGTTGGAAGGTCTCTCTCACTAGATAGATAGAGAGAGAGAGAGAGAGAGAGAGAGAGAGAGAGAGAGAGAGAGAGAGAGAGAGAGAGAGAGAGAGAGAGAGAGAGAGAGAGAGAGAGAGAGAGAGAGAGAGAGAGAGAGAGAGAGAGAGAGAGAGAGAGAGAGAGAGAGAGAGAGAGAGAGAGAGAGAGAGAGAGAGTTGAATGTAGTTATTTTTCTGGAGATATGCAGATAAAAATGATTCTTTCACGTAGTTATTACATGTTCTTATCCCCATTACAGTTTTAAACATTGCTCTGTTGAGTAGACTTCATTGAAGATCTGCATGCATTACCACTCAATTCCCATGTATTTACATTTATGTAACACCTAAACATCAGTTTTTGTGATATAAAATATTCAGGTGGTAAAAATGTAAAAAGGTGAAGTTTGAGGTGCTGGTTATGCAAATACTTGGAAATTGAGTGGTATGTATGTAAATGCCCCAAACTTCATTGCTAGAAGCAGGTAGCCAATAGCTGTTCGCTCCATCTCACGGCTAGTACTGCTTTCTAATTGCTAAATAATATGAAAATATTATGTGCTTATAACTCTTATTTACCGTCTTGCACTTATGATTTTGTCTCTACCATTATAACTCCCTTAGCATGTTGTTTTCATTCATAAGATTTATTATGATTACTAAATCAATGGTGATTTTTCTTCAACCTTAGTATCATAAGTCCATGGTGGGTGACAGCAGACTTCTTGCTATTTCTCTACAAACATACTCTTCACTCTTCTGATATAAGAAAAACATGACAGGTGGGCTTTCTAGAATCTCTGGAGGAGAGAATGCAAAGGTTGGGTGATAAGGAGGATAATGATAGGATGTTTAGTAGTTTAAAAAAAATGTACTGCGACTTAACTTATTCATGACAAGAAACTATTCATTATGACCCAATTATTTTCATTGTAGGATGATACTCATTGCATTATCCTTCTAGATACAACTTCTCATCATTGTAATCACGCAATTGGAGGTATGAGAACTGGCTATTTAATCAAAATTGTATTACTTAATCATTTTTTACTAACCTACAATTAGGGCTGTCGAAAAAGCTCGTTCGCGAATAGTTCGTGTTCGGCTCGTTTAAATAAACGAGCCGAACATGAACAAGTTTTTAAAGCTCGAATTATAAACAAGCCAAACATGAATAGCTCTTTGTTTGCTCGTGTTCGGCTCGTTTTAGCTCGAAATATATATATGTATATATATATATATCTAAATTTAAATCATAATTTGTCTTGTGGTAATGTTGTTATTCGTCTTGTTTTACATACATTTGGTCCAGGTTCGAATATAGCAGACCACATCTTTTTTTTTCGGTTTAATTTTAACAAACTATTTCGAGCCAAACACGAACACACTGTTCACGAGCCTGTTTCGAACACGAGCAATTTTGAACGAGCCGAACACGAGCCGAGCATGGAACACGAGCAATTTCGAACGAGCCGAACACGAGCCGAGCATGAGCTCGTTTATAGCCCTACCTACAATTGATTCAAATTATTTATAGTTAATATAGACTTTAATTCATTTTATGGACTAGACTATTTATACATGCAATTTAATTATAGATAATAATAAATTGAACGAGGAATATGCTACTTATAAATTCCATTTTTTTTTTAATTTAATATGGAGTCTTTTAAAAAATAATTATAATTTATAATGATAATTTATTAATATTAAGCTAAATCATATATCTAAAATTTGGGTTTGTTGAAATGGTGCCTAAATTTTGATTTGAAGGAAAAAAGAAAATTAGAGAATATATAATGCACTAAGTTTCAGTCCATACAAAGAAATAATAATAATAATAAAAAAATCAAGGAGAATAGGGTAGGACTTTGGGAGTTGTATGTATAATCAATGTTCATCATAATATTGATTAATCTTAGTTGAAATCTTGGACATGATTTTTTTGCACTAGTCACATTAAAATTTGCATTCATGTTGTAAAAATGTTTTAATGTTAATTTTTAATTTCCTTGAATTCAATATTTATTATCAATTAATGATTATTTTATTAATTTTTAGACTTATGATACTTTTAAATTTTTTTATTTATTTATTATGAGGTCTTAATAAAATGAAGTTCGGATGACTACTTAAAATTTATTTTTTTGAAATAACTAAATTAATTTACTAAATAGGACGCAATGGAGAAAAAGGATTCATGTAGCCGACCCCACGTAGTGGGATTAAGGCTTTGTTGTTGTTGTTGTTTGTTGTAACTAAATTAATATTTTTATTGAATATGTTAGTATTACAATGCTCATTAAGTTTACATTTGCATTGTAGTGGCATTCATTTTTAATATCAAGTGCATGTGTATTTAGATATAATAATTCTTTGAAAAAATTGTTTTCTTGAAACTTAGATAGTGATGAAGACTAGAGAGAAAAACATACAATACGAATGCACTTTATTATTTATAGCATTTTTTTACAAATAACAACTTTGAAAATAATAACATAAACCAACAATAGAAATACAAAACTAAACACGAAGTCAATCATGCAAAAGAAAAAAGCCTAGAAAAAAACATTACAATCATGGAATAAACTCTCACTAACAAGAATAAAACAGAAACAACCTCCTAATATAAGATAAACAACACAACACTTACATAATAATACTTTACAAAACATTTGTATTTGAATTGATCAGATATTTGTATAGTAAACATAAGGTTGTTTAATATAGCGAATGTAAGCAGTTCATTCCTGAGTTTTGAATGTTACTTCATGAATTTATTTAATTATGTCCCAATGAGACCCTACATTATCGAAAAACATTCACAAGACAATTCAACTCAAGCTGGAAATCCTATCATTTAGCAACCCCTGTTGCTGCAGAATCATCAATAGTCCCACTCTAGAGGGCTCTCTTTTTCATCAAATTTGAGTCTCAAGTTTTGTAATGCTTTAAACTTCTCCACGCAAAGTATCACATGAAATAACCTATACCCTCTTTAATGCAAAATGACGACAGAGCTTTCCCAAAATTTTATTTTGTTTTAAATTGAGTTCCTTGATTTCGGCTTACTATGAACTTCTACTACTATATGGAGTGACTTTGTAGCAAAGTGCTTTAGACCTTTTGGTTTAGTAATGGGCAACCCCAGATGACCAGTTCTTGTAAATTATGGTATTCAACATCAATATAGTTCTTCTTATACTCCAAAACAAAATAGGATTGTTGAAAGGAAAAATCATCACATTAATATAGCTCATCTACCAACAAAACTCTAGACGGCTATAGTGCAAACATCCCTCTATGTTATAAGCAAAATTTCCTCCTCTAATACCTGTCACAAATCACTATTACAACTATTATTCAAAAGAAAACATAAATATCATAACCTTAGTACCTTTGGTTGTGCCTATTTTCCATGGAAACTACACCCAACCCACAATAAATTCAGCCCAAAAATTCCTTTATATGCTTTTTGGGCCATAACACTCAACACAAGGGTTATTAGTGTTATTACATTCAACATAACCATGTCATTGTATCAAGACATGTAAATTTCATCGAGCATCATTTCCCTTATAAAAATTCCACCTCCATCTTGCTCATTGACTTTAATAACTTTCAACTACCATCATCTTTATTAATTCTCATATTCACTCTCATTTCTTCATATTCATTACAACCAACACAACGCGACATCATTCTTAACCTGAAAAATTTTAGTGTACAACATCACCACTCACACACATCTCAACACACACTCATATGGACACCTCTTATAAAATACTTGATATCTATACTCACACAACCACATCATCTGACTTTGCACTACCACTTGTACTCACCACATGGTGAACCATACAAAATCTCCACATGATCACTCACTCTCTAACAAGAACACTAAAACTAACAAAAATATTTAACTCTATACATCATAATACATCTGAAACACCCACAACATTTAAAGAAGTCCTTCAACAATCACATTGGCACAATGTAATGTCATAAGAATTCATGGCTCTTCAATAAAAAAACACATGGACATTGGTGCCACCATCATCTCAACAAAATATTTTAGAATAAAATGTCTTAAAAATGGATCACATCCTCACTACGTTTGTAAATTACAATATAAATATATATATATATATATTATATATATATATATATAGCCTTGCTCAACCTGAAACAGAACCTCTTACATACAAACAAGCCTCTCGTTTTCCTCATTGGCAACCTTCAAAATAAAAAGGAATTTAGACGGTCCCAATGCACAATACAAGGCAAGGTTAGCGGCTCAAGAATTTCAGCATGAATACGGACTAAATTACACCGAAATGTTCAGTGCAGCAGCTAAATTGCCACTATTCGTCTCTTTCTAACTATTGCTCTTCATCATCAGTGGCAAGTTCTTCAGTTAGGTGTCTCTAACGCTTTTCTCCATGGCACCCTTCATGAGACCATACTCATGCATTAGCCTCTAAGATTCTCTAATCCATCTTATCCAAATCATGTGCGTCATTTTAAAAAATCCCTCTACGGCCTTGAAGAAGCACCTCGTCAATGGTTTGATACATTCTCCTCCCAGTTAGCACATTTTGTGTTTCAAACAAGCCAAGTTGATTTGTCACTCCTCATTTACAGTCACAACTTAAAGATCATTTATTTTCTACTATACGTTGATGATATTCTACTTACAGGCAATGATCAAAGTGTGATACAAAAACTAATCCAAGACTTACGTACTACTTTCTCAAGGAAGCTATTGGGTCTGGTTTCCACCTTTCTCGGTATACATATTCATCATACCACATATGGATATCATCTCAGGAATTTCCCTCATTAGTGATTTGATATATTCTCTCAGCTCTCTTCCTCTTGCTATTGTTTCACAGATGACCTCCACTATCTCACCCATCATCTGATCTTCCAGCTCTTTGATTTGTTGTTGTACAAACTTCTAGGGGACTTCATATTTGCAGTATCTCTTTGGTGGGTTTCTTCTCCTTTTTGTGCTCCTCTTCTTGTTGTTAGTATGATTCACGCTCACCACATATTTCAAGAAGTTGAATATAAATCTTTCCGGGATTCACACCCATGGAATATTGTATATGATAGGAAAGAGAGAGCGAGAGAAAGAGAGAAGAGAGAAGAGTGCATGGTAATGAACTGTAAAATGAGAGGATTGTATAACATTTTACTCGTGAATTGATCCCATATTTTTAGACAAAGGGGGCACAATATGTAAAGTTACATTTATATCATTGATTAAGTGGGGGTTGTGCATGCCATCTAGATATTCCACTTTCGTGGACCCATGGCCTTTTTGCTCTCTGGTTTGGCTGACTAGGCTTGGTAGGACTTCAGTGAGGTTTGTCGTTCGGCTGGATCCAGTAGATGTTGTGATTCAACTGGTCTTCTATTGATTTGGGGTCAGTAGGACTGATCTGATCAGCTAAATCTTGTCGATTGATTGACATAGTCCCCTCGTCGACCTGTAATCATCTTCGAATGACTCGTATCGATAGAACGAAGTGAAGTTATGAGACAGAGAGTAAATCACCGTAATTTGACGGATAACAACCCCTCAGATGAAGAGGTCCTAGGGGATTGCCGCCGAACTTCCCCAGTATAGTCATAGGATCCAAGGGATTGACTCCTTCCTTGGGTTTGATAGCATCAAGGTGTTAGTTTCAGATGATCATGTGTCTTGCGTCTAGGTGAGCCTCTCGGCTCGTGTCACGTACTCATCTTTATAAAAGTTGCATTTGAGTTTGGTTCATCCGGTCGTGCGTGTGACTACCCTTGGTCTTCTGTCGATGGGTTCACCCTCTGATATTCATTTTTCCTCCTGGACTGTTAAATCACCTCAAGATTCATGCTGACATATTTTCTATGTATAGACTCAAAAGATGTAAATTTGTAAACATATGGTTGCTTAATATAATGAAATAAACCATTCCACCCTCATGGACAGTCGCTATGAAATTTTTTTTAGCTTAGTCCCAATAAGACCCTCTTTCTAAGAATTCTACAAAACCATCATAGGACAACAAAAGTTAAGATTCTCATTATTATCATTGTGAAGCCCCCATTGCTGCACAAATATCAATAATCACTCTTGAAGGTTCTCTTTTCTAAGTAGGAGCAAGGTTGTTAATGATCTGATTCCGAGCCACCTTGGAGCCGAGCTGGGTTCCGCTTGAAATCGGCTCGAATGGCTTTTGTGCCGCTCAATCTAGGCTCATGGCTCGTTATATTTGATTTTGAGCCAGCTTGGTTCGAAATTCAATTGACCTTGATCCGACTCGAAATCAAAACGAGCTGTCATAAATCTTAATATGGCATACATTTAATAAAATAAAAAATAATATGTGATTAATTTAATATATTTTAATTATTTTTAAATAAAATCTAAGTTATTTTGAAAGACAAAAAATAATATATATAAAAATTATAACAACTAAACATGAAACAAAAATAATGTAAAAAACTAGGTCTCAATTTTTAGAAGTCAGTATTACTAAATTTATTATTTTCGCTTTTATATTATTATTAATACTTTTTATTTAATTTTTATTTATATTTTAATATTTTTAGAAGTTAGTATTATTAAATTTATTAATTTTTATTTATATTTTAATACTTTATTATTTTCTTTTTTCGCTGAATTAGTACGCAATTAAACTTCCTTCAACTACTGAGATTAATTAAGAATATTTTAAATTTGAATATAAATTCAAATATTATGCATAATTAATTTATACATATATAAATATATTAGCTAATATACATTTACATATAAATGTAAACATACACTAATATACATACATACATATATGAATTTATATTCAAATTTAAAATTAATAATTTTATTTCTTTATTTTAGGATAAATTAATAAATTTCGTAAATAGAAACAACCAATTATTATATATAACATGGCTGTATAAATAGAGGATAAGAACCCCAATGATGCATTCATACATTCAAATCATTTCTTTTCTATTTTCATGCTTCTTAATATTTGATCATTAAAAGATAAATTTTTTATAATTTCTTTGTGAATATCATTGCGCTTATATTTTCTTTCTGTTGTTATAGCCTCTGTCCGGACGTAAGCCAGATGATGTTTTTTTTCATCCGCTGCATCGTCTGCATCGCGTCCGTTATTCAGACGCAGCTTACGTCCAGACTGCAAACCCTAATATTTTTTTGCCATCCACTGTGTCATCTTTCTCTAGAGAACAGCTAGGATGTGCTTCATAAGCTGCTTTTCTCGTGAGGGACAAGAAGAGCTAGCAAATGGCTTGAAGGAGCTAGGATTTATGATGGTGGAAATTTGTGGAGGGCTTCCTCTTGCAATCAAAGCTATTGCTGGTGTTTTGATGAAAAAGCGCGCAATACAAAGGCGTTTGAATAACTTCTAAAAATGAGAGAATATTACGTGCGGAGTCAACATTACTTAATATTTTGTCCTCAAGCATATGATGCATGGTCCATCAACAAGCTTCAAGGCAGCAAACGATTCATCCTTTAAAACTGATAAGCCGCGAAAGCGTTCGGGTTTTGGCGTGATTGTTTATGTTTACATTGGTAAAAGAAGTCGCTCGCCAAGACGAAATGCGGGCTAGAGATCTAACAACATCATGCATTTTGAATATATCATCCCCAATAAGAGAAGAGTCACACTTTCCTACTGCTCACTTTTCTAACAAGAGCACCGGCAATAGCTTTGATTGCAAGAGTAAGCTCTCCACATTTTTCCACAATCATAAATCCTAGCTCTTTGAACTTATTTTTCAAGACTTGGGGCAGAACTAGCGTTATTTTTTAGTCTGAGTAAAATCACAAAATGCTTATTATTATTTTTTTAAGTATTAGGCAATTTCCCTCTTGACCTAATGCGGTTCGGCATCTAAGACTACCCAAATATCGGCTAACGAAGCTATCTTTGACAATTTTTATGTCCGGATAAGACACGTAGAGTTATGTGCGCAAGCCAATGTAAATATGCTGCGTGTTTTGTATTTATTATTATTATTTTATTTCAAAAATTCAAAAAACGACGTAATGTGGCATGACCCGAGTCAGCACAAATGAGGGCTTGACTGCTTAAGTCGGGCCACATCATTACTTAAGTTATTATTGAGCAAGTACATTTATATTTTTCCTCCACCATATCTCATGGATTAGTTCTCAGCCTAAAAAATATTTAATTTTTGTATTAAAAATAAATAGTATTTTATTTCAAATGTGTAGAATTATATAATTTATTTTTATTTACATAGCTGAAGCATAAAAATCAATAATTATAAAACATATTAAATATCTAATGATGTAATATATTTTAAAATATATAATTGGAGTAATCACAGAGCAAATATAGAAACGAAAAACCAGCAATAAAACTGACATAATATTTATTTTTTTTTTAATCAAAATTCACCAAGTGAAAAACAGAAAAATACCCTCTTTCTGTTGAAGAATTATTCCATACGGACGCCGTCTGATCTCAACCGTAGATCAGGTGAAAAATGTATTTCGGTGGGCCACAAATTTTTCTTAAGAGCCCACCAAAATACATTTTCCCCCTGATCGACGGTTGAAATCGGTCCGTATGGAATAATTTTTCCTTTCTGTTGGCGCATCACCTTACATACCACCACCTGAATATTAATATTAATAAATAATTACTAATAATACCCTGCAACAAATGTAAAAGTAACTTACAACCAATCTATAAATAACAAAAAGAAATAAGAACTCCCATATTTCTGTAGGATATCTCCATCGATGCAAATTGGTCGATCACAGTCAAGAACCGATCGTCCAGATCATTCTTGTTATAATCGGATTCTCCGCGTACATCGATTGATTTGGGTTCAAATTCGACGAGTGATTAACTCATAGAATAAATTGGAGCTGAAGAGCAAGAAGCGAGAGCGGAAAGAGACAGAGCTACACTCTGCTAACTCTCCTATCCTCCACGCCAAAAATTGTGGCTTCTTATGAAGCTCAATTATGAGCAACCTCCACACCAAGTGCTATCCCGATGAGTTTTTAAGCATGTCCAAGACCTCGATTGAAATTCCCAAAAATGATCTGCATGGTTCTCAAGGTAGTCCATTAGTGGGCCAACTCACTTCAATCGACCGAACAAGCTCTCTTTCTCAATCATGTCACTTCAGTCAATAGTTCAAGCGCTCTCCCTCGACCAGCTCATTTCTTTCTCCTTCGGCCAGTTAGAATCAAACAAGGAACTTTTCCCTCTCGGTGGAGGACTTGGACGGAGGACTTTTTAGCAGAATACATCAATACGAAAGACTAAAATATCCAATATCACTCTTTAAAAGCAAAGATAATATTATAATTTACTTTTATGCCCTCATATCATCTATAAATAGAAGGGTCATTTCATATAAAAGTGATTTTTTTTTATTCTTGTTGTCGCATGATCTAGATATACATTAGTTGATGTGGTATATATATAAATCAAATAGGAGAACAATCGACGAAGCGAAAAAATAGAACGAGACAAATTCATACCAGAAAAGAATACACAGCGGAACACATTGATTTACGTGGTTCGACAAATTGCCTACGTCCACGGAGTTGCAGAGGATTTTACTACTTGATGAATTTACACCAGTCGATCATCGTTGCTCTCTCTTTGTTGCTCTCTCTCTTCTTCTCTCTCTGTTATTTTCTCTCTACACCGAGATACACCGAAGAAACTTTACACCGAGATACATCGAAGAACATAAACTTACAAGAGAAATAAACCCAATTTCTCTTCTACCACAAGCCACCAAGAAGAAACCTAGGGAGAACAATCTTCTTCTTCTTCCTTCTTCTTCCTCCTGTCGCAAGGAACTGCTCCTCCTTGCACTTCTCTTCCTCTGCCCCGAGGAAACCTTCCTCTATCTCGAGGAAACCAAAGAAGAACTCAAAGCGTGACATCTAAACCCAATGAGAGCCATCTGAAGTTTTTATCACGAACAGGAGGGAGCGAAGAAATGCTTACCTTCACAAAAGAGGAAGGCGAGAGTGGTTATTTGTGAAGAGGTGTGACTTTTCAAAGCAAAGTAACCGCCCAAGCATAGTGTATTGGGCTCCAGCGTTTATAACAATTCTCCCACTTGGAGACCGGTACACAGGCTGCAACATCTCCTTCCTCAAATTGACATCCTCTACTGACGGCGTCGTGTTTTTTCTTTAAACATGAATCCTCCACCTCTACAACTCAATGCCTCTTTCTTCACTCCAGAAGACCAGCTGAAGTTGTATACAACTTCAGTTTCTCAAGAGTAACACCCTCAGTCAACATATCAGCAGGCTCCACAAAGCTTTGCACCTCTAAGCTATTTCCTGTGTCAACTCCCACTGCATTAGCAACATCCCGCCTCTGCTGAAAGCCTTTTTCAACAAGTCTAGAAAGTATAGCTTTGCTCCTCTTACTAACATCACACTCAGTCTTCCCCTGGTACACCCACTTGTTGTGCAATGCTTTCTTCTCTGGTGGAAGTTCCATCAGCTCCCACTTTCTCTAACTTTCATCTTGCAAGATTTCTTCATGGCTTTGTGGTTCTTCAACATCTGTCTGTGGAACAATAGGAATGGGTGCCCTCGACCCACTTTCCTCTTCACTTCCATCGCTACCCTGCATTGTGGCCTCTTGTAGATTTCCTACCATATTCAAAGCCCCTGAATCCAATATCAAGTCTTCAAAAGAACTATGAATTGTCAACAATAGTGCATCCTGTGATTCTTCAGATACCACATTTGCACTATCATTCTCCATCTTATTAGGATTCCTGCAGTTCCTCTTTATGTGGCCAACCTTACCACAATTCCAACAGGTTGCCTGCTTTCTAAACTTTGATTTTGATCTCCCTATACTTGTGTTCTTGTCATTCCATCTCCCATTGAAATCAACATTCAGTGTCGAACTCAAACCTGAGACCTCGCCAGAATCTTTCCTGCGAACTTCCTCAGCTAAAATCAAATCACAAATATAAATCACTTCCTCAGCTAAAATCAAATCACAAATATCATCGTATTTCAGTTTAGATTTACCTGCAGAACTGCTAACTCTTATCCTCATGGCTTCCCAACTATCTAGCAATGAGGTCAACAAGATAAGTGCACATATCTCATCATCAAAATCAATTTCTACAGACGATAATTGATTTGTGATAGTATTGAAACCATTCAAGTTTTGAGCAACAAAAACACCTTCCACCATCTTCAAATTGAATAACTTCATTAAGTGTACCTTGTTATTCGTCGGTGGCTTTTCATACATACCTGATAAGGCTGCCATGAGATCTGCAGTCGTCCTTTCCTTGACGAAGATGTGTGCAACAGACCTCAGTAGAGTCAATCGAATAACCCTCAGAACTTGTTGATCCAACAAATTCCATTCAGTCTCATCCATCCTTTCAGATATTTTCCCCAATAATGGAAGATAAATTTCTTCCCATAAAGATAATCCTCGATCTGCATTCTTCAATAACCAAAATTTGTACAATCAAATTTCTCGATCCCTGAAACCCTCACTTCATCTGCAACCATCATTCTTCCTCAAATTCAAACAAAGGTCTGATACCAGTTGTTTGTTGTGTGATCTAGATATACACTAGTTGATGTGGTATATATATAAATCAAGTTGGAGAACGATCGACGAAGCGAAAAAATAGAACAAGAAAAATTCAAATCAGAAAAGAACACACACAGCATAACACATAGATTTACGTGGTTCAGATTTACGTGGTTCGGGTGGTTCGGCAAATTGCCTACGTCCACCGAGTTGCAGAGGATTTTACTACTTGAGGAATTTACACCAGTCGATCACTTCGACTTACAAGAGAAATATCTGTGTTCTTCTTCTGGATTTGCGTTGTTTTCGCCCTAAATTTCACAACAATTCTCCTACTTGTAACATCGTGCTTTATGAAATAAAAGTGGACGCCAAGCCCAGAGACCACCCCGAAGTCTTTTTGTCTCAAGTTCTCCTTCCTCTATTCCGTAGGGACGGTTTACCAGACAAATATGAATTCAACACATTGTGATAGCACTTGGAGCAGAGGTTGCTCATAGCTGAGCTTCCAAAGAAGCCACATTTATTGGCGCAAAAGATAGGAGACTTAGCATAGAACAACTCTGTCCCCTTCCCCTCTCACTCCTTGCTCTCTTTCTCCATTTCAATCTACAGAATAATCACTCGACCGATTCAAACCCTAATCGATTGCAGTCCGCGGAGAAGCCGATCGTAACAAGTTTGATTTGAGCGACCAGTTCTCGACTGGGACCAATCAATATGCGTTGACAGGGAGAGCCTATAGAATTTTGGTGGTCTGTCCATCAAAGGCAACAAAGAAGAAGAAAGATGAAAGTTTTGGTTGTCTGCATACGGCGCGATCAAGTTGTTGCCTTCTTAAAATAATCGTCGGAGAAGACAGAGTTCAAATAGGGTAAATTTATGATTTTTGCATTCCTAATTAGTAATATTAAAGTTTTGAGTTGCATTTTTGTAATATATAAGATTTAACGTTCCACGTTGTAAAAATTTGTTGCAATACAAAACAAGGTTTAAGATTATTCTAATAATTTATGGATTATATCAATAATTTAGAATAGTTATAGGAATTTATTGTAACTTGATGTGTATGATTATTTTATTCTAAGCTGGTTGTTAAGATTTATAGGATATTAATTGGATTTGAGCTTGATTTTAGTTTGTTTTCATCTAACAATCTTATTTTTATAACATGGTATTCCAATGCTTGGTATTATTTAATCCAATGAATACAGTGGATTTGAATCAAAATTCCATTTTTTTTCTTTTCTTCTCTCTCTCATGGATCCATCTAATTTCTTATCCACAATTTCTAAAAATAAAATGTTATATAAAAAGTGTTTAAGTTTTGAGAAAAGGAGGCTGAATGCATTTTTCCTTAGCTTTCATTGCTATAAATAATAGTTTGTACAATCTATTTTAAGTACATAATAAAGTGCATAATCTATTTTAGATAACTTAATAATACATATTCTTAATCTAACTATTCAGCTAAAAAAGAAATAAATCAGAATTAATTATAGAAAACTCCTAATTTAGCTGTCTGATTTTAGTCCTTCCATATTGACAAAAAGAAGGAAGAATAAAAAGACCAAAAAAAAGATCATCAATAGGAGTCAATTGTCATTACATTAATTCTCTTCTTTAAATTTGTAAATTTTAAGTTATAATCCACAAACAATTATCTCCTTTATGCCCAATTTTCGTGTGGCTCTAATTTGGCATACTTATCTAAAACATTGAATATTAGCCTCTGAATTGGAATGTAACACTTGCTTAATTTTTTCAGTGGTTAGAATTTTTGTTCTTCTTTAGTTTGGTATTGGTTTGAAGTTGTGTACTTATAGAACTCTTAATTTTTTAGAAGTTGAGCTCTAGTAGCAATTAAATTAGGCGGGTTAGATGTGCTCGAACGAGAGTCCATCAGAAGAAGAGGAAGACCTCAACTAAAAAGTCCCATAACTCAGCACTACTTGTGATCTATCCCCTCACATTTCTTTTATATATATATATAAAGAGAGAGAGAGAGAGAGAGAGAGAGAGAGAGAGAGAGAGAGAGAGAGAGAGAGAGAGAGAGAGAGAGAGAGAGAGAGAGAGCCCACTCTATCTACTAGCAATAGCATTCTCAGAAATCCGACTCTTGACTTCAAATGAAAATGTTAGGTAAACTGATTTAATGTTTTATCAATAATCATACATGAAAAAAATATTAATATCCTAGAAAATAGTTGAATAAATAACACTATAGAACAAGAGAAAGCTAAATTAACTTTATAGCAGAGGAAAATTTTATAGAAATGCATGAAAAAAATGAATTTATCTACCAATTTTCCTAGCATAAAAAATAAAAAAAATGATAAAAAGAAAAAAAAATAAAATAGCATGATCTCCTCTTCCATGTAATCAAATAACATGTTGGCAAGATGAGTGAGGCTCTTCTCGTGGTCAACTAAGTAACTAGAAATTACCCTTTCCATCAACCAATTCATCTTCCATAGAAAGGAGATATACAATGGAGACTCCCCTTCCACCTAACTCCTTCCCTTTTTTTTTCTTCCCTTCTTTCTTTTGTCGATTAAAATTACATTATAACTAGAAAAAAATAAAACATCAATCTGCAAGTCTCACCACTTGGAGCTCCACTTGATAGTCATAAGATAAAGTTTCGTTTCTTTGACCTTAGGGCTATCAAGGTTCCCGCGAACGATGCCACGGATTGCTGACCAGAGATATAGACATTTTTGGTCGACTACCTCCACGACCAAGTACACTTAGAGTCATAGTAGCTTGGGATAACGGGCTCATGGTGCCTCGACCTAGCTACCTCTAACTATTAGGGATTACTCCTCCCTTTTTTTGACTACCTCTATTGAGCCCTATCATTCCTCTTGGTGTCGTTAATATCATTTTGATAGCTCAATTACTGATGAGCTGCCGCCTGTTAAGGATATGACAATTTGTCCTCTACCCTTATGGCTTGAATGTGCTTTCACGTATTAGGATTCCCTATCAAGATGATTTGGATGTTTCGTAGGCTCTGTATGCCGATCAGTATGAGCATCCCCTGTGAAATAATTACCCTTTGATAGCAATGTGTTATTCTTCACTACTAATGTAAGCAAAACTTACTTGGATCGAAAGTATTCTTGGACAACCCCCAAAATGTAATTAACCAAGTGGGATACATCCTCTTAGGAGCTCTCTAGATCCCAGAACAGACAAACACACATGAATCTCTGGTTGTGGGTAGTAGATGTAGGTATCATTTTGTGAATATCGGTCGAAGGTGCTTTCGTCCGATCATATTTGGGCCAACATGCTTGACATATCCTTACAAGATTTATCGGACCTAGACTCTCCATGTTCTTTATCTAGTTTGTTGTCTTTGTCATATATTTGTTATTTCATATTCCTCTCTTCTCCTGATCATTCACATGATCCGGAAGAGAGACTTATTCGAAAAAGAAAATTATGTGATAATGAATGAACTGACGACTCCATTAAAAATAAAATGAGAAAAGAATGAAAAAACGTGGTCACACTACCTCCAGGCATGGTCACACTACTTCAAGCCACTTTTTTGCTATTTTTTTCATTCCAAATTGCTCATCCTCAACACCTGTAACTTGTAGAGCATCGATAAAAAATGTTTCTCAAGTGTAAAACTGTGATAAATAAGTGGAAATATATTTCAAATGCAGAGAAAAACACAATAAAAATCACGTAAATTAGATGCATGTCAATACCCCAAAACTTATCACATTACTTGCCCTCAAGTAATTACATAGCTTAGTTTGAATCCCATGAAATTAATAAGTGCTCTTTGTAGGTTTCTAACTATTCAACTTATTTATCGAAGTGAAATAAAAAGTGTTTTAATGTCATTTTAGGATTGTTGGAATCATTTTTAATGTCACATGTGTAGGATGTCCGCCTGCTAGGCACATGATGGTCTACGACTTATCCATAGCATCCGATACCTCAAGACCTGGGACCTTCCAACAATTGTTCGGGGCAAGTAGCTAGGTTCGGTGGTGATTCAACCGTACCCAAAAAAATGCCCTTCGGAAGGCCCCTCCAAGATGTGAGACGTGCTTGGTGCCAAAATATCCAAAAAATTGTCAAAATCTCCAATTTCACTCATAACTTCACTAAAAGCAATCTTAGCCATCCAATTTACCCAAATTCATCTAAAATTTTTCAAATTCACAAAAATTGACCAAAAATCCCCAAAATACCAAATTCACCCAATTTTTATCAAGTTCTCAAATTGCCCACAATTTTCACCAAATCCATTCCAAGCCTACCAAACTTTAAATTCAAGCCCAATTTCAAATTCAAACTTACCCTAACTCAAATTCAACCTCATGCCAACCTAATTTCAATTCAAACCTAAAATTCATCAAAATTCAACACATGTGCCAAATCAAATTCCACCCTGTTCATGACCCAAATTTCACCATTCCCGATTTCAAGCCCAAAAATTAACCCTTCATGATTCACCTTAAAAGCCCAATTTCAAGCCCACCTTACTTAAATTCCAAAAGCCCAAATCCAAGAGCCTAATTTCAAGTTAGAGTGGTGAATTTGCTTGGAGATGGGAGGATTAGGGCTTTGAGAGGGGGAGGACTAGGGCAGGACCAGAAACATCGCGATTTTGGCGTTATAAAGGATTAGTTCCGACGGCTTATAAAAAGTTTAAAAGTCATCGATGATTAACATTATTATTGACAAAGATTCCCGTCGCTTATTAAAAAACCTTGTCAGTTAACACCCAACTAAATGGTTCGAAAATAACATATGGTCGTCAATTAATATTTATTTGTAACTGAGACTATAGTGCTTCGATAATAATAAAAACCGTCAGAAAAATATTATTGTTGATAAGAGATCACATGTCCTGTAAATATACCGTCAAAAAATACAACATTTTTTCCGACGTCAATTTATGTCGTCGATTTTTCCATCGGTTTTAGCACCTTTTCCTATAGTAAAGGTTAATTTCCTTAGATCGACGTGTCTATGGAATTGAGTTAATAAATTCATCATTATTAATTAATATATTTATTAATCAACTTTAAAACTAAACTTGGAATCTTATAAGAAATATCTCATTTGGGGACAATCATCTCCTCTCGAATCATAAAAATAGAAAATAATATATATATAAGATTTTATTAGTATTTAGATGAATATAAAACATTAAATAATAATTCCAATTAAATAACACTTTTAAATTACCTAAACTTCTAAAATCCATGAGATTTAATTTAATTAATCAAGTTTAATGAAATTTTAATCATATGTTAATTAAACAGAGAAGAAAATTATATATATATATATATATATATATATATACA
>NW_018164444.1:23816412-23826144 GCF_001263595.1 Phalaenopsis equestris | reverse complement strand
TATAAATACAAAAGAATTGTGTGCTATGTATCTAAATGCCCCGAAAAAATAATGTTCATTTCCAACTTCTTGTGGACAAATATCCCAAATGATGGTCTCAAATTCTAAAACTCCTTTAGGCGGTGTTTGGTTGCAGACTAAATTTATGTTAAATAGGATTTATCAAATTCAGTAAAATCAATTGTCAGTGCGACGGAGACAAACTCGTGAGCGATAGTAGGAAGAAATTCTTAAATCCGTTTCGCAATTGGATTTACTAAATCTGAATTTAGGTTCTAAAAGAGACGGAACATGACAAGAAAAAATGAAACGTAAAAAATTCAATTAAATAGAGCTTTGGATTTATTTATTTATTTATTTTTATGTTTGGTTGGATTTACGTTAAATTGATGACTAAATCCTCTTTAAATTGTGCTGCCAAACACCACCTTAAGTTGAATGGCTATGCAAACCATCTTGATGGCTTCACTTATCTACCTAAGCAACTCGTCTTCTGATGATGAACAGATTTCCCCCAATATTAAATACAATACCTGATGTAATAACCCGATTTTCTAGTATTGGATCAGATTGGTCCAGCCCAAGCAGAACCAATCTATTTTTTTTGTTCCTCTGCTGCCTCACTTTACTTTTAAGTTCCTAATTGGAGTCTTATGATAGGGGGAACTCAGTACGAGAGAGGATAGAACAAGCGAGCGTGAAAGTATGGCAAGCAAGCAAGGAGATGAGTGCGGCTAGAGTGGGAGATGAAGAGAGAAATGAGTGACCTAGGGTGAGTGCAACAATAGATGCATGGAGAAGGAGAACAAATAAATAATAAAAGCAATTAATGTCATTGGTTCCATGAGCACACAATGTGCAATCAGATTTGAGAGGAATGATTCAACAGCTTTGATAAACGAAGAGAGAGGATGCTTTGATAGGGAGAGAATATTATGTACAAAATTTGAATGCATCCGGATTCTATGTACAATATTATTTTACATTGTTGTAAAATGTGTATGACAGCAAACAAAATTGATGTAAATGGAGTCCAGATACATTCGGACTCCACACGTAAGAGAGGATGTCTCGATAGGGAGAATATTTTGTACGGAATCTGGATGCATCCAGACTCTATGTACAATATTATTTTACACAGTTGTAAAATGTGTATGACAGCGTATAACATTGATGTAAACGGAGTCCAGATACATTCGGACTCCACAGGTAAGTCAACTCTTATTAGCTAGGTTATGCTAGCTAAGTAACTTTATGCTCTTTTTAGCGTATTTGTAATTAGTTGGATGTTGGTTGGTGTAGGACTTTCAAGTACTCTATTAGGCATTGCTAATTGAACTTTTGCTAAACTTCAAATGTGATATCTAGTGGATCAAGATAAGCAAATATTAGTTATTATATGATTAGCATACTCTTTATTAATAAGGGTTTAATCCTTATTGTTTTTATAATTACAAGTTAAGTCTTGCTTTTTATACTTCATTTATATTTTTATGCACCTGTTGTGGGATTATTTTATGGTTTATCATGTGAATTTGTTTTCCTTAATTTATAGTTTTTGTAGTTGTAATGTTTACTTTTATTACTCGTTACTATAGTTAACTGCAACATATTATTTTCATGTTATATTCATGTTCGAAATACTCTTATTATTTAGCATATTAGTTAAATAATACTCACTGAAAATTTTCAATTGTATGCTTATGGCACTTGCGAATAAGTTGGTGGAATCTTTTTTGATATTGATTAATCAAGCTGGCTGACCCACATAATGATGGCTTTATAGATAATTAACATGCTCTTTTGGTTTATGTTTACCTTCCACTTTTCTTGTTGTCTGATAAAATCGACTATATAACTATAAACATATTTGAAATTGAATAATAAATGATTGTTAAATCATAAACTTGTAAGCCTTGATTGGATTAGAAATGAATGCATTGACTTAACATAAAATTGATTGTCAATAATTGTAGATGTCATCAAAATGATTGAGTATGCTCATGTTATCATTGAGGCATGCTGACAATTTTAACAACACTCTCTTGTTTGATAGTATTATATATAGATATAGTAAATATTCTCGTCTTTTTATTTATATTGCATTCCTTGGTACCTCATTATTTATGTTTTGGTACATAATAGTTATTTATTAAGTTTGATTTATCAAACTCACTTATTGATATTTTTGTATAGCAAGTTCTACCTAATCATTCGAATGACCGTCTCCATTGGAGTAGACATTTTAGCAATTAGATTTAATTTTTTTATTTTTAGTATTTGAATTAGTTATTGTAGTTTCTTTTTGGTTTGGATAAGTTTTTGTTCATTCTCATGTCAATCTATTTTTTCAATTAATTTCTTATTTTACATATCTAAGATTTTAAGTTTGACTTTTAACTTAATATCATTTTATCTATGCTTTAAAATGTGTATTTCACTTTGTAAAAGTTAGTAAAAGTGGTATTTTTTCCTATCCGAGTATTTCCTTGTAAAAAATATTGGAATCTTCTTCTGCTACTTCCTTTTTTATCTCTATGTGTTGGATCTTACTATAATGCTAAAACTTTAATCTACCACTTTATCATTATGAATTTTCTAACACGCAACAAATATTAATCACTAGTTCTTATATGATTATCTTGCAAAAGATATGATTAGTTAGATAAGAGAAAATAATACACATAGAATGACCAAACAATTCCTAGTTATGTGAAACTCTATAGTAAAGGGAATTTCAAAAGGATGAGCAATGTAGAATTTAGGACGAAAATGACATTGTTCTAAAGCAGTGTGGCGTTCTACTATATATAAGACAATTAGGCTTCTTTTCCAAAATATAGTATGAAGTATAGGAATGTCAATGTTGTGAGGTTTGGGTCTGACCCAAAAATTGATCTGAATTGACATCACTTGATCCGACATGACTTGATTATTAAACAAATTGAAAGTCCAACATAAACCTAACCCACCTTCAACCGTTGCTCCGAAAACGATCCGTATATCCTATGTAACGTAAGACATGACAATTAGTCAAGTTCAATTTAGGTCAATTTTGGGTTAGCATGTTAGTTTTGAGTTAATTTTATGTTGGTAAGCTAATTTCGGGCGGGTTGCCTGACGGTTAGAAGTCATAACCAGAACCTAAGTTATAAATTAGAGGGAATCAAACTCGAATTTTGAATGAAATCCAAGTAAAGTTGTCATATCGGGTCAATTTTTGTAACATAAAAGTGTTTGTCATATAAACCTTTTAAAATTTACCTATACATACCATCTAATTTCTATGCATTTAGATATAGAACACCCACTTAATTTTTACACAGAACACCCTAAAATATCGTTCAAGTTTCATGCATGAAAATGATTTTATTTATTTTGGATGTTAGATATATAAATTCATAAAAGTGAGTGTTATGTATGTAAATATCCCTAAAGTTTATGGATCAGCGATTGAGAAATCAGTAGGAAGAGGACAGGCGGCGGCCGAACAATAAGAAACGAACAAAAACCCTAACAGCTCCAAATTATCTTCTCTCAGCTTTGGTCATCTCGCTTAACAAACTTGGAATATCTCAATCGACCATTTCAGGCTCTGAAGCCTCCCCCAACAATCTGAACCAGACAGAAAATATTATCAGAACTGCCGGTCTCGTAATATTTTAACAGAACAATTGCTGATCTATTCCAAAAAACCTAATTTAAGTTACATAAATACCAACTTCTAAAATAATTTTTGCATCCTTTTCATAAAATGCAAAAAAAAAAATATACATAATTTTTGCATCCTTTTCATAAAATGCAAAAAAAGAAAAAAAAATTACTTTTTTTTTGTAAGAAAGATCGAAACTTTTTCTTGTTGGTATCGCCATCACCAAAAGATGCATATAAATTTACTTCATTTAGCAAAGAGCTCAACAATGGAGGATAGCCAAACACTGTTGATAAAACTGATCCATATTTTTCATTAGTAACATTTGGATCAGCAAAAAGAGAGAAAAAAAAGGAAAAAAAAAACTAGTCAGGCAACCCATCAAGCCTACTTTTAGCTGTACAAATCTAAAATGATTCAGTAAAAACCTTCGCACAAATCATAAAGCGAAAGATCAGAAAAAGTCCACAGCTTCTATTAGAATTCGATCAAGCAAACAGAAGCGCCTGATTTGACAGATTTCCAGAGGATTTCTGTGGATGAATGGGAGGCCTGCTGTTGCTCAAAAAGCTCTGCTTTTTTTGTCCCAATGAGGAGAAGGAACCTCTGGATGGCTTCTTTATTATGGCCGACCTTGTAAAAGAAAGAGCTTTGTGGCAATCTAATCCTCCTCCATAGCTCTTTGAAGATTTCAGCTTCTTCTTATATGGCCTCTCAGGTTTGGCCAGATCTTCCAAGTTCCTCACACTGCACAGAGATGAGAATGATTGTGATTTCCCTTGGAAATGCTTTGATAGCCCTCTCCTGTATTAAATCAAAATAACTTCTTCAGGAACTGTTTGGCTTCAATTAGGATTTAGCATATTCTGTGAATTCATATAAAAACAATGAAAACCTGAGAATTATTTGTTAAATCTGTCAATAATGCTGTATTTGTCAAAAATAGAATTTGAAGTCCCAAACAGTTTCTATGGTGGGATTAAGCCTAAAACAGGATTACAAACAGCCCTTCAAGCTATGGGAAGCCATGATTGAAACTAACGATCTATTTTGTAAGATAGTGAGGAAAAATATCATTTTTAATCATTCAACTGACTGATGATGCAATGAAGAAAAAAACAAAAAGTTCATGAAATTTCAGAGTTGGAAACATTGAGCTCACTTCAGGGGAAGTTGGGCAATGAGATTAGACATCTGAAAAAGAGGAGATCCGTCTTCCTCCTCCAAACTACCGCTAGATGGAGAGAAGGTGGCATCTTCCATTAAGCACGACGACGATGAAGTCGTCGACAGCACAAACTCGTCCTCATCATCCTCAAAAGAAGAAAAGGAACCGAGATCTTCTTCCTGCTCATCCATGATCCCATGGCTGATTTGTGGGATCAAAGAATCCTCCATTCTCCACAACAGAACCAGCTTCAAACTCCCTTATTATGTTTGCCAACCCAAACCACCCAATAAACATCAACTTCTTCTTCTCTCTTCTATCTATCTCTCTTTCTCGGAGAAAATGATAAAAAATAAAAAGAACACAACTTTACTTCTTCAAATGTCTCTGCAAATCCTTTATATGCCGAAGCCTGAAGGACTATGAAGATTAGTAAGGTAGAGGATAAGGAAGGCAACATTTTCTCAATACGATGAGAGAGATTCGGCTTTATCCACCTAGGCAGCTCCCTGTTGCCGTTTTCGTACAAGGAAGGAGAGAGTAAAGTGGATAAGATCTCCACATCGTCAACGTATGATTTATCAGTTTTAAGCCTAACTTTTATTGAAATTACTTCCCTTCCTATTTTTTAAAGGGAAATTTACATCCATGCCATAAAATTTATTTATATATATGTATGCAACACTTAAAAGCTTGATATCTACATTTATACCAAAAATCTATGCATAGAAATAGATTTCACATTTAAAAAGATAATGATTGTGTCATTTTTTTAGGAGATATTAAAATTTGAGTGATATACATATAAATATGAAGATTTAAATATTAATAATGTGTGTTAGAAGATCTGTGGTGATATAGTGATTATTTAGTCTAAGTGTTGTATGAAAATCCAACACAGATAAAAAAAAAAGTTGGCAAGAGGAAACATTTGGTTTTTTATATAGAATACCCTGATTATTTAGTCTAAGTGTTGTATGAAAATCCAACACACAGATAAAAAAAAAAAAGTTGGCAAGAGGAAACATTTGATTTTTTATATGGAATACCCTGGAATAGGGAAAAAACCGTAGGGTCTAACATAGTTGAAATAGTTCACTATGTAATGGTGAGTACACAGACACACTCTTATCATGAGTTAGAGAAGATGAAATTACTGTTGAAATTCAGAATAATGTGGAATACTTTATTTTTTCATTGATATGAAATGAGATATAAATAATCTTTACAAGAATCTTATAATAGAAAAAATAATAAAAATGAAATGATATGAAAGGTAATATATATAACATGATATCTTTAATAATTAATTCATATTAATTATTAGAAGATATAGAAAATAACATAAAATAGGAAAACGTTTAATTCATCATCTAAGGAAATAAATATAAAATATGAAAGGAAATATCTCCTTATTCTAATGAAATAATTTATTCCTCATTACTTCTTATATAAATAAATTATTTCTTATTATAATTTTTAGCACTCCCCCTCAAGTTTGGAATGTATGTTAATAATTCCTAAATTGATGAGTAGTGAAAAAATATTGGTCGTTTGGATTATCGAATTTGCTAGATTTAGGCTTGGTTGAATTTTGAGTATTGTCAGCCATGTGTTTCGGTGTAGAAGAGAGATTCAGGCTTGGCTGAATTTTGAGTATTGTCAGTCATGTGTTTCGGTGTAGAAGAGAGATTCAAGCTTGACTGAATTTTGAATTTTGTATGTCATATGTTTCGACATAGAAGAGATATTCAGACTTGGTTGAATTTGCTAGATTCAGGCTTAGCTAAATTTTGAGTTGGGAAAGAGACAACCTGCAGGATAACTGACTTTTAGTTGACCGCAGTTGTCGTTAGCTGCTGAGAAAACATGTAAATCACATCCAGTAAATTCTACTGACAGAGAAAACAACAGAAGAAAGAATAGCTGGAAACAGAGCTCCCCCTGACACTTGGGCCAGGGAAAAAAAATAATGCACGAGAAAGGGCTGGCTGGAAATGCAGCTCCTCTGATGCTTTGGCAGGGAAGAAAAAATACTGTAGGAGAAATGACCAGCTGGAAATGCAGCTCCTCCTGACGCTTGGGCATGGAAGAAAAAAAAACTGCAGGAGAAAGGGTCGACGATGAATTTTGCCAACATTGTCTGATCCACGACAGCGATATCTCCGGCGAGATGATGATGAGGCGGGTGGCGGCATCGCTGGTGCCGGCATAGGATGATACAGCACAAGAAGTTTTTGGATGGTTTGTGGTGATATCTAGCCAATATTCAAAGCATCTTTGTTATCATGGTTTCTTCGGAGTCGTGTACAAAAGTGAAGTAAGATCCCCCACTTTCTGAAAAACCTCGGAGAAGGAGAATACTCCAAAACATTAGCCCATGCATTTCTAGGCGATGGCAGTGGCAACAAGCTTCTAGTCAAATCTGAAAAGTTAGGAGTGTGATGCAGACGGTTCCTCCCCATCATCTGTTGCGGTATGCTGACTGGAGGAGTCTCTGTTCACAATCTAGCCTGCAAGGCATCAGCCGCATTGGTAGGCGGAGATGAAGTAGGAGATGCCGAGAACGGAGGCGAGAGCCAATACTCCTCAAAACTGAAGCTACCCTTCCTATGATTAAATTGCCGAGGAATTGTCATTTGTAGTCCAAAATAATCAGGTGGAGATACTCGATGCTCCACGACTACATCTACAGAAGAATGTAGCAGATGGTTTTCCATCGGCGTAGTGGTCAAGCTATGATGCCGCTATAAAACTGGCGTCGCCGACGGGCGCATGCCGCGCTGGGGATAAGATACTGGATGCTTTCCCTTCTCCGACGGGGAAGCAGGAAAAGCCGTTACGGGATCAGCAGCTAGGCTTTCAAGATGGAGAGATGGTCCAATTGGCTCTCCACTGGCGGGAATGGATATGGATTAGAGAAGAAGAAAAAATCGTCGTTTCAAATATCAAGATGAGTGTCCCTCCCTTCCTGTATAGAGGATGGCAGGAAGGGAAACCAACAATTTTCAAAGAAGGGTCGGTGGCTAGAGTACGAAACTTTGCTCCGATACCATGTTGAAATTCAGAATAATGTGAAATACTTCATTATTTCATTGATATGAAGGAGAGTATAAATAATCATTACAAGAATCCTATAGTAGAAAAAATAATAAAAAGGAAACAATATGAAAAGATATGAAAAGAAACAATATGAAAAGAAAGATATATCACTTGATATCTCCAATAATTAATTCATATTAATTATTAGGAGATATAGGAAATAACATAAAATAGAAAACAAATAATTCATAATCTAAGAAAATAAATATAAAACAGGAAAGGAAATATCTCCTTATTCTAAGGAAATAACTTATTATTTATAACTTCTTATAAGAATAAATGATTTTCTATTATAATTATTAACAATTATAAAGTTGATGCACAATGATATTTCAGTAATAATAGTTGTAACGGGTTGTAAATATCTTAGTTGGTTGTATGGAGGCAGTAGTTTGACGTGAATGCGCTGCCTTGTTGTAGAGGCCATAGTTGGAAGTCATCGTAATAGTTGGTCATGTGAGTTGTAGATGGTTGCTCCATGAGATTCAGTAAGCCACAAAGACCATAATAGAGAGTTGTGTGAGTTGTGAGTTGTGTAGTCGTAGTTGGTCGCATGGGCCATAGCAATGAGCTATAATAACGTCAGTAAGCCTCAGATGTTGGAGTTGGGAGTTGCATGAGATATGATAATGTTCATAGACCACATAGACCAAGGTTGGGAGCTGAATGAGCTATGATAACATTTGTAAGTTTTAGTGGTGGTCTACAAGGAGAGAGCTTCAAAAGTTCAAAGAAAGTCATCATATCCTGAGTACGGTGGTTGCAAGCAGTTATTGCTAGGTACATCATCACACCGCATATGGAGAGCATTCTTGTACGGTATGTGGGGTATATTGTTGCATTGTATTTGGGGTGTGTGTTGCACCATCTTTGGGTATTATTGGATCGTATTTGGGGAAAGACATGTACTCTTCACGAGGTGTGTTATTACACTATCTTCAGGATGTGTCATTCCACTACTTCATAGGGTGCTTCATTGCTTTGTAATGTATGTCAAGATTCAACATCACATATAGGGATTGTCCAATGGACTTTTTGCAATGTACAAGAGGCAGTAGACGATGCTCAACGGTAGTAGGCAAGAAGTGGTCTATGGTGGTTGGCGGTTGTAGGATCCGGTGGTGTTTATAGGGTCTTCGGTGTGGAACACTAGCTGATTCCTTCTCTTCCAAGCTCTGACTTCCTTCGGTTCAAAATCTTGGTCCCCCTTTCATGAAGATGGTAGGGCTATATTATAGAGACTAAGAGAGACCTCCTACTAATGAGAAAGAAATATGGACCACTTCATCGGACAACCCAAAGAGAATCCTACAATCAAAAGGCGATCAGTGCACATTTGAGTGTCTTATAGATGTCAAAATTGAGTGATATTAAGGTCGTTAGATTCGTCTCATTAAGACGCTTAATTTGACTATAAACTAATTAGATTTGAAATTCATTTGATCTTTCAATTAAGCATCAAAAACTAATTAGATTTGAAATTCATTTGATCTTTCAAGCATCAGTAGCTTCCAAAAATGATTTAATAGCTCGAACTAGGCTTGATTTGACTCATATTGGACCGATTTCGGTATCATTGTGTTCGTCTAGTCGAGTTGGTCAGTTTGATTATAAGCTTATTATAATTAGAGTTTTAGATAATTTTTAGTTGAGGATTGAAAATTCATTACACAAAAAATTTCCTCAAGATCTGTGTCACTGTCACACCTCGAAATCTATGTCGAATGATGAAAATTTATTTATGGCTATCAGATGACCCCTATTTTTTGGTGAGGCTAACTTCATTGTATAATATATATATATATATTAA
>NW_018164444.1:23801315-23816284 GCF_001263595.1 Phalaenopsis equestris | reverse complement strand
CCCCTAATGTGCCTAATAATTAGAGCATCATCTCCTTAAGACCAACTATGCCTGAGGTGATTCAAACCCCCGTCCTGAGGGGTCTTATACCGTGGATCTCAACCAATAGATCAGGACACGCAACACATATATATGAATGTTTGTATGTGTGAGTGTGTGTGTCTGAGTGTGTGTCTGTGTGTGTCTATATATATATATATAAACATTCAAGCCGGCTCATGAGTCTGCTTCTTTAAGGAAAGAAAGTACCCTAAATTTAGAGTAGTGTTTTAATAAAAAAAATATATAAAATGAGTAATTATGAGAGAAATAATGTGAAATCACATAATATAAAATATTATTTTTTTAACATTTTTAATACTTTAAAAATAAACTTCAAATTTAATATATTTTTAATATATTGTATCTTAATTTTTTTCTTAAATGACCTTGGCTTGTTACCTCGTCGAGCTCAGTTCACAAGCCACTTATTAAGTCAAGCTCAAGTCAGCTCTAATTCAGCTTGATTCATTCACACCCCTATGCAGACCGGATGGTCGGGTCAAGTGTGTGGGCCAACAAAGCAGGTTAGTTGTGTCGAAGAGTTGGCAGTGTTGCTCAGGTAGAACGTCACGTCTGTCATGGTCCAATCAGGCCTACAGTAGGTGCGAGCAGGTCACGTGGGATTGGCATGATTATGCTAAAATTGAACGATTACTTGGATTTGAGCATGTTTATGCAGTCTGTCATGGTCCAATCAGGCCTACAGTAGGTGCGAACAGGTCACGTGGGATTGGCATGATTCTGCTAAAATTGAACAATTACTTGGATTTGAGCATGTTTATGCAAATCCTAGTGTGAGCTTTGAATCCAAACAGAATTATGGTTATGGGGGTGATCCAAGGGAGCTCATATTGAGTGGTTGAGATCAAATTTGTGGGCTAAGGTTAATTTGCACAGATTATGACATTTTTTATGGATTTTTTTGCCCTTTTGAGCCTATAAACAGGGTCAAAAGGTGGAAGAAAAGGCAGAGTATTCTTTTATGCGTTTCAAAGAGATTGTTTGTGTAGGAAACCTTTGGATTCCCCGCTGTGTATTCCGAAGGTGATACTTCATGTCATCATGCATTCCAAGAGGATTCTTCGTGAAAAAATTGAATTTTTTCTGTCATGCATTTCAAAGGGGATTCTTTGTAAAGAAAATTTGGGGTTTCCTCGACGGGCATTTTGATAGGTATTCTTTGAGAATAAAAATTATAGCTTCCCTGTCGTACAATCCAAGGGGATTCTTCGTGATGAAAAATTGGTGTTTACCCACCATGTAATATGGAGGGGATTCTTTGTTTCTACCGTTGCACTTTCTAGAGCAAACCTTTTGCGCCACTGTCACACTTTATGAAGAAAACTTGTTGTGTTGTTATCTCACTTTTTAGAGAAAAATTTTGTGTTATTGAGCTATCAATATCTTGTGAATCTCGTTACCTTGAAAACCAGCAAAAGTATCAAAATTTTGAGGAGGCAATATGGATAATATTTGAAGATGTGCTGACCCTTTCTTGAAGAGTATGAAAAGATGAGCCTACAAAAGATCAATCATATCCTTGGTGAGCATAAGAAGGATAACTTCTTGATTATAATACAAAGACTTTACGGGCTTTACAAGCAAGGATGTTATCTATTTAAGAAGAGAATGTGAAGCTACATACATTCTCACAATGATAAGGATATTGTAGTAGATCAATGTCTTTTCTTCTGTTGACTTGTTGCGGCTTTTATATCAGTGTGTGTTAGTAATTGTAGTTTTTTATTTACCAAATATGTCATTTATATATAGTGATGGTGTGTATAATTATACTTCTTTCTTTTGCTTTATGTGGAAAAAAATTTGTATAAAAAAATTTTGTACTTTTTGAGGCTCGTGCCATCTGAGGATTTTGATGTATTTTTACCTTATAAGGATTGTAGCTTTTTGAGACTTTTGTGTGGAGAACTTGTCAGCCACTTGATCTCATAAAGTCATTTTTGTGAGGAGTGAATCTACTGCTAGCTTTCCATCAAGACTTACCTCCTAGGCTTGTCTTTTAGGAGCATGATAACTTCCCATCGAGACTTCTTTCATGGACTTGTCTTCTAGGGGTACCGTAGCTTCCTGTTAAGTCAAGCCTACTGGTCTCAACTTTCAAGGGTATGGTATTTTCCCATCAAGCAATGCCTCTTAAGCTCGACTTTTAAGGGAATTGGTTGAAACCTTGCCTTCCATTATGAATTTTTGGACACTCCTAGGTTGTTAGTAGAGGTATGTCCAATTGATGATTATAGCCTGTAACGAAAGAAGTTGATAAGAATCCATCAAGTATTTTTCACCTTTCTAAAGATGTTAGTTGAAGCTTATGCTTGACAACCCTGACCTGTGGTACAAGAGATTGAATCGAGTCCCCATCAAATCAATTAAGCCCAAAATGCAGTATCAAAAAATATTAAATGTTTCTTGAGATTGAGGCTTGGGTAAGAATATATCATATTCTTTCTTAACGATATGATCACAATCATACTTAAGAATGATATTTGGTAACTTCTTACTTGTTTCTTTTGAATTTGTTGTCCACTCAAAGGAGGTGTTTTCCACACGAGCTTGTAAAGCAACCCATTTATCGAATCTTAAGGAGGTTAGTTTCTCGAACTAATTGAAAAAATCTAGCACGGTCAAGAGGTGTTGAGGAAGTGTTCTTTGTAGTGAAGTTTGCCACCCAATATGGAAGTGATTCTAGAAGCCTTGATATTTGGATGAGATGTAAGATGACTACCCAACCATATTTATGCCTGAGATGTTAATGTGAACGCTCTTTTGAGACTACAATGAAAGTTGCTTCTTAGAATGAAAGTCATTTTCATAAACATTGTATCTGAATATGATGTTGGAAGACTAACTCCCCATAATTTTGGTTGGGGCATTAATATGAATGATCTTTCAAGTTTACAACTAAGGTTGACCTCTGAAGAAATGATATTCAAGAGGTATAAAGGAGGTTCCTTCGCTAGTTGGATGATGTATATTATTAGGAAACAAAGTAATGGCTCGACATCTCAGACTCAAAGACTATGATAAATGGGACTTTGCTTCCCACAACATTGATAAATGCCACAACAGAGTGATTATTTAACATCTTAGCATTGTACAAAAATCCACCACATACTCAGGTAATTAAAGTGATAGGTAGTGACACCAGAATTAAGTGTGAGAAGATACCTTGAGTTTTTATGAAAATCATAAAAAGTGGAAAATCATGGGGCCTAGCCCAGTTGAAATAATCCACTATATAATTGTGAGCACATTGGTCCACCCTTCTCCTGAATTAGAGAAAATTGAGTTCTAAAGTTGGACAACAGTAGTTTATTGATAAAAATCTAAATTTGGCTATAATGAACATAGTTCCTAGTAATAACAGGTTGTAAGGACCATAATTGATTGTCATGAAGAAAATAACGCGTTGTGAATGTTATAGATGGTGATTGTAGTGTCAACTTATCGTTTAGGTCATAGTTGAAACCTATGGTAGTAGTTGGCCAAATGGGTCATAGATGGTTACTACGGGAGTGTTGGTTAGTTATAGTGGCTGCAGCAAGGAGCTACAGAAGATGTGAGCCACGAAGGTCGTGGTTGGTCATACATGTCATAGTAGTGAGTTGTGATAACGTATATAGGACGCAGAGGCTAGAGTTAAGAACTGTGGGCTGCGTAGGTCGTAGTTGATCACGTAAGTCGTATGACGGGAGCTATAATAACATTTGTAGGCCATAAATGTTAGAGTTAGGAGTTGCATGAACTTAGATAACTTTTGTAGGCTACATAAGCTGAAGTAGGGAGCTAAATGGCCTGAGATAAGATCTGTAGGCCGCAAAGGCCATAATTTGGAGCTGCATGAGTTGCAATAACGTATGTTGGCCACAGAAGCCAGAGTTGGAAAATGCATGAGAAGAGATAACATCTCGTAGATCACAGAGGCTAGAGTTGAGAGGTGCATGAGCTGTGATGACTTCCATAGGCCGTACAACTCAATGTTCGGAGCTGCACAAGTAGCGAGGATGTTCGTGAGCCATAGAGACTGAAATTAGGAGTTACACAAGCTGTGATGTGATTTATAGACTACAGAGGCTAGAGTTGGGAGTTACATGAACTTTAGTGGCAATCATAGGCTGCAGAGGTTGGAGTAGGAAACTACATGCACTGTGATGATGCCTGTAGGCCACAAAGGTTGGAGTTTGGAGCTGCATGAGCTAGGATAAAGTTTGTAGGCCATAGAGGTTGAAGTTGGGTGATGGATGAGTTATGATAATGTTTATAAGTTATATAGGCTGAAGTTGGGAGCTAGATAAGCTGTCATGATGTCCGTAGGTCGTAGAGGCTGGAGTTGTGAGCTGCATGAGCTGTAATGACATTCATATGCCATAGAGGCGGAGTTGGGAGTTGCACAAGATGTGATGATGTTCGTAGGCCATGTATGACAGAGTTAGGAGGTACATGAGTTGTGATTACTCCCGTAGGTTGGAGAGGCTGGAGCTTGAAACTGTACAAGATGTGATAACGTTCTTAGGTCGTAGAGGCCTGAGTTGGGAGCTACATTGCAAAGGCTATATTTGAGAGCTATATGAGTTATGATAACATCTGTAAGAGTTATATGAGTTGTGATAACATCTGTAGGCTACAAAGGCCAACTTTGAAAGCCATATGAGTTGTGATAATGTTTGTGGTCTGCAGATGTCAGAGTTAGGAGTTGCATGAGTTATGAACTGTAATAAGAGCTTCAGGTTTTTGTACGACGGTTGCAAGCAGTTATTGCGGGTGTGTTGTTACATTGTCTTTGGGAGGTGTGATTGCAACATATGTAGGGCATGATGTTGTATCATATTCAGGATGTGCATTGCACCATTTTTAGGACATTATTGCATCATATTTGGGGTGCATCATTTCACCGTATCTGATGTGCATTATTATACCGTCTTCATGGTGCATCGTTGCACTACTCCGTGGAGTGTTTCATTATTATACAACATACAATGAGATTTCATAGTGCACATTATGATTACACAAGGGACTTTTGTTGTAACTTGCAGAGGGCGGAAAACGATGGTCAAAGAAGATTGACGAACAATGGCCTACGGTGGTCGGCAGTTGCAAGAGAGGTGGTGTTTGTCAGAGCTTCGGTGGAAACACTGAAACTTAGTTCCTTTTCTTTCAAGCTTCGAGCTTCCTCTGATTCAAGGTCTCGGTCCCCCTTTCATGAAGGAGGTAGAGCTTTATGTATAGAGTCTAAGAGAGACTTTCATGCAAATAAGGAAGAAATATAACCACTCCATCAGACGAACCAGAGAGATTCCAATGATCAGACGATTTTCTTATAACCACTCCATCAGACGAACCAGAGAGATTCCACTGATCAGACGACTTTCTATGGACATTTGAGCGCCTTAGCGATGTCGGAATTGAGTGACCTTGGGCTCGTTGGATTTGTCTCATTACGACACTATATTGACTATAAGCTTGTCGAATTGGAATCTCTTTGACACTCTTATTGGGTACTAAAATCTTCCAAAAAAGATTTAATAGCTCGATCTATGCTTGATTTGACTCAGATCGGACCAACTATGATGTAATTGTGTTTGTATCGTCGAGACAATCAATTTGATTGTAAGTTTGTTGAAATCAAAGTTTTTGTAGATTTTTAATTGTGATTTTAACGTTCCTTATTTAAAAAATTGTTTCTAGATTCCTGTCACGCCTCGAAATCTGCATTGTATAATGAAAATTTATAAATGGCATATCAATTAGATATGTAAATATATGAGAATCTTGTGGTTTGTATGTTAATGCTCTTTTTTTTAATCCATACATAACATGTAATATATATATAATATATATATATATATTCATTGTCCAAGCTTACAGACGTCCCACATGGCTTGGCCACAAAATATTATTGCACCTTAAAATTAATTTGGTCCCATGTGCAACGACCATTCCTTGGCGAGGGCGGTAATACCTTGCTTGTCGAGGGGTGATTTGTAATTTTTTTTTTAATTTCTTGTAAACAATTTACCTTATAAAATTACAACATAATGCTTGATTTGCCCACAAATAAACTAATGTCATTATTTCAACATAACTTTCTAATGGAATTTTGTTAAATTATTGTGGCTAGCTTTATCTTTTATTTTGGATGGTGATCTTTTAAAAAAAATATTATTTTAGAGCAATGCCACTAGATGAACAATTAGAATTCTACTCGATTAAGACTCGATCATGTTTGTTCAAATTAGTAAATAAATAAGCTTGAATAATTTTTAAAAGCACGGAGCTTAAATGAACTAGATATGAACATAATCTAGCTTGTTCATTTATGTTCACGAACAAACTCTATTGTTATTCGAGAAGTACCTTGTTAAATACTCGATATTAAACTCGATGATAACTCAGATAATATATGATATATTGATTAAATAAAATTTAATATACTAAAGTTTATTTAAATATTGATTTAAAAATAATATGTTTTGATTAATTTGTAATTATATATTTACTTTATTAAAGTTTAGGTGTTAGATGTGTCACTACAAGTGACATGAATTAAGCATACATGTGTTGGCTATATCGGACGTAAATCAAAGGCAAATCTGACTATATTCAAGAGTTATCATCAGGTCAAATCTGACTATATTCAAGAGTTATCATCAGGTTTTCGTCTGATTTATGTCTACCTTTTTTCTGATGTCAGATCGGGTATCAGTAATATTAATTCCGTCCACCTTGTGTCGAAATTTTCTGATACAAATAATTTACATCGGTTTTTGCATTGTGTTAACGTCAGATATGCTTATTCGAAATTTATGTCAAGTTTTATGTGATGATTAATAATAGTGTGGTATGTGTGATGATGAATAATAGAGTGGTATTACCGTCGACTTTGCGGCAGAAAATATCGTTGGACGACAAAATATTATTGTCGATTTAGCGTTTGATTTTATGTCAGAACACATATGCAAGTCCAACACAAACATGTACCATATAAAAAAATCTAAAAGATCAATTATATTTCCATAATCTGCACAAAAAAACATATTCCACAATATATTCAACTATATCACAAACCAAATGTCTAAACAATATCATTAACAAAAAGAAGATACAATCACAAATATTCTCAAATAAGATTAATAAAGTGGATATGTCACTAATAAATTTTCATCATCTGGCACGAATCTCGAGGCATGATACGGATCTCGAGATGATATTTTGAACAAAAAAAAGTTCAATTCTTGATAAAACTCATCCAGAGCCCCGATTTCAGCAAAATTATAGTTAAACTGACCAGCTCAGTGAGATGAACCTAATGATATCAAAGTTAGTCTAATCCGAGTCAAATCAAGCCTAGATCAAGTCATTGAGCCACAATTAGAAGATTTCTAGAAACTTTTAGAAGATCCAACAGTTGTCAAATAGGTCAAGTTTATACTTGAATCGAGCGTCTCAATAAGACAAATCCAACTAGCATAAGATCACTCAATTCTGATATCATTAAGGCACTCAAATGTCCATTAAACATCATATGATCGAGGGAAGCTCTTCGGATCGTCTGATCAAAATGGTTTATATTCCTGCATTAATTACACCCAGAACACTATAAATAGAGCCACATCCCTCTCATGAAAAAGGAGCTGAAGTCTAGAGAGAGAGTCTGAGAACTTTAGGAGAAGCTGCAGTTCAGCACAGCATCACTGCCGATCCTCGTCGAACACCACTGACCTCCGTCGTCGACCATCGCCGATCACAGTCGACGACTACCGGCCACCGTCGTCGACCACCGCCGACCGTTTTCGACCTCTGCCAACCTTTGTCGATCTCTGTCAACTGTTATCGACCACTGTGATCGACCACCACTAATCACCATCGATCACCACCAACCAGACGTCGTCAGTAGACATTGTAATCTAAAAAATATAGTTACCATTTTTCGTCTGTGGGACAAGGGATTTCTGTAATCATCAATCAATAGTGGATTTCCTCAATTAGGCCAGACCCTGTGGTTTTTCTCTTTACGGGCTTTCGATGTAAAAACTTATGGAGTAGTCACAATTTCTTTCTTTTTCATCTGAGTGTGTGCAGAATTCTCGTACAATACTAAGATGATAATCTGTTACTCTACCGCCGTAAATTTTCTGGCACGCATCAAAAGTTAACAAAAAATTTCACAACAAATGTTCAACATAATACTTACAAATAAAAGAAAACATATAAATAAACTACTCATTATCTCAATCATCCTCCTCCTCCTCCTATACAAATATCATTGGAAGCTTATCGATGATCTACATTAGTCTTCGTCATGCGCGCTATAGTCCTCGATTCTGTGTTGGCCTTCTAGCATCTGCTGACACAACTGACAGATCTCCTTGTTCGCAGCCACCTGCCTAGCAAGAGCTTCCTGCTACGGCTGTGAGGAGCTAGGGGAACTCAAAGCGGAACTACGGGAGAGCTCGACCTCGAAAGCTATGCCCTTCGCTCCAAGGCCATAAACCCTCCCCTTCTTCCTCCATGCTTCTTAGGTCCAAAGCTTGTACTCGAATTGTGCAGTGGTGGACTAACTACCACTGCTACTGGCGAAAGTCTGGGTCAGAGTGGCCAAGTGCCTCTCTTGAAGTTCCTTGAACTTCTCCTGTATAATTAAAACAAGTGTTTAATTGACACTTTCAACAATTAGAGTCAAAAATAAACTTTTACTTAAAGGTTTTTGGGTTACCGCAACTCGTAGAGAATGCTATGAGACCCACTGCGCAGTCTCTGGACGCCAATGAGTTTGGACATACAACTCCTCAATGGAGGGAGCACGACTTAACCTGTAATGCTCCATATGAGAAACTGATCCGCCAATATGGAGCGCAAGTCCCCTGTCCCCTTTCATCCCCCGGGTCTCCTAGTTTGTCTGTCTCTTTCTCTCATAGTCAGAAGAGGCCCAGGCTGCTGTCAACTATGAGCCCCTCACTAATCCAGACAAGCCGCTTGCCCCTCTGGCGAGCTGTCGTGAACGTGTCACCAAGGAAATACTGACCCAAAATCTTAAAGATTCAACAAATCTGATGATGATGCTCTGAGAGTCAGGTGAAAGATCTCTGCAACATAAAAAATAATTAATGTGTTAGTATACCAAATTAAATCAAATTTACAAATCTGATTCAAATTATCTGATCGTACATCAAACTCTCTGAATATGATCCGAGTCGAGTGGCTAAAGAGATCTATTTCCATGACAGATAGGGCTCCTCGTATCTGCTTCTGATAATCTCTGTGATGTAGTTGACAGGCATCTTGTGGGGAATGAATCTTCTTAAGAAATAAATTAATTACAGAAAAATAAATAACATAAAGACTAAATATAATACAATGTTAAAAATAACTTACGAGACCACTTGTGACAGTAACTATACCCTCAGGGGAGGGGACAGTCAATGGGAGGCTCAATGGGTGTGCTAACAGCAGGTGGGGGAGTAGGTGCGAAAGCAGCATGCGTCACATGAGAAGGGGAGGTAGCGAGTGCGAGAGGAGGTGCCACATTATGTGTAGCAATAGGTAGTGGGGAGGAGGTGTCATAGGAGTTGTAACAGCAAAAATTGGGGGAGGAGGTGTAGCAGCAATGACAAGAGTAGGTGACCTCTCCTTGCTACAGTAGGTGCTCTCTAGAGTCCCTAAAAAAGGGATCTCTGAGGTGGCTAACCACCTGCACCATTTGTGGTCGTCTTCAAACAAGGAATGACATTAATAAGATTAGTTCTGACAAGACAAATAATCATACGCAGAAAGAAAATGTGCAGTAAAGGCAAGACACAAGTAGCAGTTATGTCTAAGAATAAGAAAAACAAGAGTAATGAGTCATGCCTCATAACAACAAAAGTAAAAGACAAAAAGTAGCAGTAGCAAAAACTAATATAATTTTTTTTAATCTAAGTTTTCAAGTTTCATCTGAGGAACTCTTCAGCGAAGATGAACTGAAATTTATTCCTCACTCTCATCACCATCCTCTTCCATACTATGAGAAATCTCTTCAAAAATTCACATGGTATCCTTCAGTGTAAACATTTCATCATTTGTGTTACCCTAAATATGAAAATCTACATGTGTTCTCCTGCTGATGAATTGGCTCTATAATTTATTATTCATAATCACAACCCAATCAACTTTATCCCTTACTATATCTGGTGATTGATGATAATAAACTTGTGCAGCTTGGCGCGTCAGAACAAATGGGTCAAAAATCAGTGGTCGCCCCGACTGCAGCGGTCCAACAATATATCATGCATCCATTAATACAATAATCGATCTTCTGATTTTGTAAAGCCAACTTTGAAACCAACATTTCGTCTATTTTAATAATGTTGCTACCTAATTAATTGCATCTCTGGCCATATTAAAATTAAATTTGATGGTTAACATTCTCAGTGCCACTAATAACTATGTACCAACCGATAAAGGTTGTTGTGCAGCTTTCAATAAGTTGTAGAATTATTGTGATTTGTTATTCTTTGTTTTAGGTTCCTATTAAACACTTTCATCAAATTGAGCTCTTTGATACCATGAACCATTTTTTCATATTGATAGGATCAAATTCCTCTGCATGATGGGTATAACTTGCTGATACACCTTCTTGTTCGAACAAAACTTCTGGTTTTAGCTCACCATGTGTAGTCAAGTAGAAATAATTAGGTTTGAATTATTTGCGGTAAAGATTCAACTTAACTTCTTTGAGTAGTAGAAACACTTGATTTTTGTGCTTCGTACAAGGACACCAAAATGTACTCTAAGAATGATAGACGGGCAGCTGTGATACCACATTCATGAATTCAACAATGTCATTCAAGAATTCATCTATGAGTCATTTTCGTCCTGTATAATATGTGTTATACATCCAAGCTCTCGAATTTTAAATATTCATCTGCAACAAAGATGTAGCTTTACAGATAAGTAAAACTATTACACAAAATAAAAATTAGTCGATAATTACAGTAAGAAGTCGACACTACTTGGTCAACCAACCAACTTGAATTCTACTAATAACAAATCCATCTATATCACCATCACTTTGAACAAAACTTGATGCACTCCTCTACTTTAACCAACCAACATTAATTCCACTAATAACATCCCTATCTATATCACCCTCACTTCAAACATTTGACCCGATCGATGCATTCCTCCAATTCAACCAACCAACTTCAATTCTACCATTAACATCCCCATCTATATCACCTTCATTTTGAACAATAGACCCGATCGAGGCATTCCTCCACCTCAACCAACCAACATGAATTCTAGTAAAACATCCCCTTCTATATCACCATCAATTCTTGCATCAATTTGAACAAGACTTGATGCATATATTGTTTCATTTCAACCAACCAACTTGAATTATACTAAGAGGTAAATACATACCACTCAATAATTATGTATATGCATAGCTAACACCTGAGCTTCAATTTTTATGAAGATTTCATACATACAACTCAATTCTTATGTTTATACATATATACCCATAAACTTCAATTTTTACGAAGATATTCATATATATTGCTCAATTCTTATGTATATATACATGCAACCTAAACTTCAATTTTTTGCAAATATACCACAATACATATCTATGAATATTTTCATACATGCCATTCAATTCTTATTTACATATGTACCTAAAATCTAAACTTCAATTTGTACATGCACATCACATTACCTATGCACTTAGATAAGACATACATCACACAAAGATTTTCATAGATACCCAACACATAAGCATTATCTATGAAATACCTATTTCACTAAACAAAAATTTAAATGACAGACTGACATGAATGAAATTTCCTTCCTCAATGTTTTCTAATTGGAGTGGAGTGGAAGGATGAGAACTACGGGGGTTTTGGTGGCCTTAGTACACATATGTTGTTGCTTTCCCAACTAGCTGTAATGGTGACTGTATTGTGAAGGTTCACTTGGGAAGGTGATGGATTTGAGCAAACCGGTGAGGGAGAAGGAAAGGGGAGACATAAAGGAGAGAGGGGAAGGGGCGAGGCTTTCCGGTAGAGCGGGAGATGAGCGTAGAGAGAAAATAAAATTTAGGCTGGCGGATGAGTAAATTACGCCATTTGTGTTGGATTTGCGTCGGATTATTTCGATGAAAACAAGTAAAATATTTGCATCCACTTTTTAGACGCAAAGTCGACACATAATCAACCCCAACTCCAAAATAAGTTTCGTCGTTTTCTGAACATTTTTACCGACAAGTAATCTGACGCAAATTTGACACATATCATAATTTATTTTTCGTAGCTTAGCAACCGCTAATCTGATACTAATATTTATGTCGAAAATTTTCGATGCAAATATCAGACGCTAATTTGACCTTCTCCTGTAGTGTAAAAATACATAAGACTTATGTGGTATCTATGAAATGCCCCTTAAAATTAAATTTAAACCCCCACAAACATCACTGCACTCTCCTAGTTTTGTGTCTCACAGTTTCGCTAGTTTCGTCTGAAACATGCGGAACCATGAGTTGTTATGTCATGCAAGCATCAAAGGTAATGATGAGATTGCGGTATACAAGGAACTTTGAAAGTCTTGTTTCTCTTATATCTCATATTTCCACTCTGCTCATAAATCCCACTAGATTAAAAATTGATGTTGAGAAAGTGCACTGCAATCATTGTAAGCTATATATGATTAAGAATAAGAATAGCGTTACAACTCAATATAAAAGATATTTACAAAATTATTCCAAAAAAAAAAGGAAAAGGACAAATGCATATCACTAAGCCAACATCTACATCTGAATGTGGGAGTTGGATGTAGATTTGGAAGTTTGATCCTATTAAAATATACAAGATTGCATCACACAATCGTGGTTTATGAGTTACCTTTCATTTTTGCAGAGTTTAAAATCAATAAATTAGTTGGTGCGATCAAATTTATAAAATTATTTATAGAATTTCTTATATGAAAGTCTAGATACTCATTTGAACTTTAAACTAGTTTATTAACTCATTTAAATACTTGTTCACTTGTCATAAACAAATCAAGTACGGATCAATTTTCAAACATTGAAAAATTTTAAACAAGTCAAGCTCGAATAATATATGAAAGCTCGACACAAGCTCAAAATGAACATAAACAACTTATAATTATGCCAAGCCAAGACCATTCAATATGATATTCTCGACTCGACTCGGCTCGATTACAACCCTAAGTGTAAATGAGCTGAGTCAGGCTTGAGCCAACCTTGATTCGCTTGAGCTTGATTAATTAATTGAGTTCAACCTCCAATTCGAGCTTAATTCTACGAGTACGATCCGACTCATGAGTTGGCTTGTTTAGTATGAAAGAGAGTCAAAAATATAAATTTAAGTTGTTACAATTACATGAAAGTATAATGATTATTTAGAAGGTAATTAAAAAAAATGTAAAGTATTATTTTTTAAAGCATTAACAATTTAAAGTTTTTTTTAATGTATTTTAAATATATTTTTAATTGGTTATTTTTTAAGTCAGCTCACGAACTAACGAGTCAATTCGGGGTTAGCTTGAGCTAATCGGCTCACGAGTCAGCTTTAATCACATACACCCCTAGTCTCAAAAGCCTTAGATAACGCTAAGGAGGTGCTAAAATATCCACGAGCCTAATATTCATAGTATGAATATATTGTATTTATTGTTTCAATATATCCTCATTATTGAGGATATTTTTTATTCAATAATTTTTAATTACTATATTCTCTTATTTCTATTATATATCCTCTTATATCAACATATTATTCATTTAAATATTAGACATTGCATTTTTATATTTTGAACACATTCAATATGTGAAAATCAAAATATTGAAGACTATGCCAAAAAAAAAAAATAAAGTTAAGAAAATATATTAAAATAAACAATTGTGTGGGTCTTTTTTTGCAAAAGTTACATCAAATATTATGAAAGATTTGGATGATATATATGTAAGAAATTATAGCTTTTGATAGATATACAAATGCAAACAAATTTGGTGGAATGTATGTCAATGCTCATTCTTTGCATATCTCATTTTTTTTTTTTCAAGAATTGCTCAAAAATCTTATAATTGATTGTAGATTGTTAAAGATGCATATAATAAAGTAGTCTCTTTTCTTTAATACATCCAAGGCATCTCTCATTTACTTTGTTTGGATTTTTTTTTCTTTTATTTCCAAGTCCACTATGTCAACAAATATGCACTATATTGTTTGAATTCACTTTGTGGCAAGTCAATACAAGTTCATGTTGCTACTGACTATGTGCTAATAATTAATTTGCAGGGATATATAAGTGAAAATGATCTCAAGTCATTCAACAAGTTCTAAAGGAACGAAATATCGATGAGCATTTTGTGATTGTAACCTATTATGCATTGTTTTCATAGCTCAGAAATGTGATAATGCTGGCTAAAAATTTTATAGATGTTCAAAAGAAAAATCTAACGAATTGAGATTGCAAAGTTTTACAGTGGGTGGGTGAACAGAGCGATGCAATATTGGAGCAAGGTGATGAAGAAAGAAATGCATCTGATGATATGGAGAAGAATAATCTCAAAGACTTGAAATTTCTTTTGAAGACCTTAATCTTGTTTAATTTTTTTGATCGTAGCTTTGTTGTTATTGTTGTTGACATTGTATTTGTTTTAATGAATTTCATGTATTTTGGAAGACAATTCAATACAATTGTAGGTTTTTTTGGTAAGCAAACCCATAGGTTTGGCTGAGATGCAGCTTATATTGAAGATATTATATTGAGCTCATGTTTGTATGTTTATTTTAAGAGCAGAAAATTGTGTTAATGTTCACCTTAAATATTTTCATGCAGAAGGAGTTGTGAGTGAAAATAACTTTTGAAATTATCATTGGATTTATTCCAAATATATGTTCATTTTCATAATTAAA
>NW_018164444.1:23774979-23790683 GCF_001263595.1 Phalaenopsis equestris | reverse complement strand
CCCCCCACCCCTGTTGGTCGGATGGTTGAAAACCGCCTATCAACCCCTTTGGCGGGCTCCCGTCAGGTCTGGGACCCCGCTTAGTATGCTGAAAATTCGAGAACCCCGCCCCACATGGGATTGAACCCCGACCTGAGGGTCTTACGCTAAAGCTGCCACCAATGAGTCAGGATACGCGCGCGCACACAGACATACACACAAACATATATATATACACTTATACAAGACCTTGAAGACTTCTTCATCATAGACACCAGGTTATGCAAGACCTTGAAGACTTCTTCATCATAGACACCAGGAGATATCTGCAGCGCTCTCCATCCACCATCATTGAAAGCCCAAGTTCGAGCGACAGTAAGGCCGACGGCCGAAGCATGCTCGAAGGTCTCAACGACCTTCCCTCTCGTGGAAGAATCAGCTGCCAAAACCATGAGCCAGTAGGTATTAAACCCATTCACATAAAACGGCCGCCCTCCTACCACAAACTGATTTCCCCTCCTCCCAACCATCTCCCATTCCACCTCATCTGACTCATACCTCCTAAAAAGCAATCAAACAAAGCCATTAAAAACACACAAATGAATCCAAATACAGAAGCAAAATGATGGAGTTGAACGAGTACCTGTCATGATTGCTTTGGAAAGATGAAGAATTGATATGGATAGCTGAAGTTGTTGTAGAAAAAAATGAAACTAGAATGGCTGCCAAAAAGAGTAGTTTTTGAAGTTGTGAAGGGAAGGATGAGTGCATTGTATTTTCTAGTATGATTTCTGTTTTGCACATTTTCAGCAATGATTTTGGTTCTCCTTAAATGTATTGTGATGGTATTTATGTGAGCTTATTTGAGAGGGAGAGAGAGACGATGGTTAACAGAGTTTAAATGGCCGTAGCTTGAAAGTAAGAAGAGCTTGTGATCTCACTCACTGAAGCGTAAAGTAATGAGCGATAGATAACTCTGAAGGAAAGACTGCTTTGGTTGGATGTTTAAGAGTGGGGACATGAGAATGAGACCCGATAATTTGACCATCCGATGTGGTTGCATGGGTGTTGTTTTTTTTTTATTTGATTTGAGGGAGGAAGGTGCAAAGGGAGAGGACTAGGGTTTGATTGAGCCAAGTGAGTCCAAAAATAGCTTATTAACTAAACTTGATGAGTTTACGAGCTTAGATTGAGTTAGTCTTGACTGAGTCATTAGGTAAATCGGCTCGTTTATAAAGTATTAATATAAAATGTAATTAAAATATATTAAAAATTTTGAGAGTTTTAATGTAAGTTATTTAAGATGATTAAAAAAAAATTATTTTTTAAATTAATCCAGATAAAATTTTTTTCTCTTTTTTTCTTTTATTAAGAATAATTTATTGTCTTGAGAGAAATAGAAGTAAAATTATGGAGATAAATCATTTGAATACTTGGATATTGATTATATGAATAAATAATTATCATTCTAAAGAAATTATAAAAATGCCTAATTGAATTATGGCCTTTTTCATATTATAAAATTAAAATATAGTATTACAAAAATTGAACAAAAATTTTTTTTTTCTAAGAAAATGACATTTCTAATTGTATTTCTCTCAAATTAATTTAAGAAATTGATATTAAGTAGTGATTTTTAAATAAAATTATCAATCACATAAAGTAAGAATAGATTGATTTCTATTAATAATATCAATATCTTCCAACTTGTGCTCACATGGGTTTTAATAAATAAAACAAATAGTTATTTAAGAAATGAATGACAAGTATTAGATAAACCATTTATCCAAATGCCGAAGAAAATTATTCACTCTTTTAGGGAAACTTGAGATTCCATAATTAACTTTTTCATGTAATAAATAAATAAATAATTGATAATAAGTATTAATTGTTAAATATATTTACCAATCTAATTAGTAAAAAATATTCTATAAACTTAAAATCTTTTTTTTTTTTTGTTTACAAAAGTAGCCTGAACTTTGTGCTTACATGAATTAATAGAGTTGTACCATTTATCTATACAATGAAATTTTTGTCTGTTGAATCCTTGTTGGAACGTAGGGTCTCGTATTGTACGTGATATCTAAGATCCTAAATGCCTCCATTATCAGCAGAAAGACAACAATAAAGCTGAGAACGTGCATGATGGATTCTCTCTTTCCTTAGAAGAATGCCTTTAGGAACAGAGAGAAGGATAGAGAGAGAGTGCTTTGGCTAGGGCATGTAAAGAAGATCTATTTTGTCCCATTCATCCCACCTGCTGAGATCTATTGAGGGTATTGTCTTTGTGCCTCTTCGTCTCAAATATCCAGTCTCAATTCGACTCTTTGAAATGTTCTGTCATAGGGCTGCTATTTTATTTTTACCCTTGTTTTATTTTTGTCTCTAAAGGTTTTTATAATAATTGCACTTCCCTTATGTCTAGATAAGGTGAGGATGTATTTCAAATCGATCTTGTGCATCCTTTCTAGAGAAACTTTTGATTTTTAGGAACGATGGCGTTTTGTTTTTTTTTTTTATTGAAAAATGAAGATATCATATTCAACTTTGTTTTTTTTTATTGAAAAATGAAGATATCATATTCAATGGATGCTTCCATGAAGCTTATTCGTCATTGGGAACAGGAGTGGTTGTCAAAAGAAAGAGGGAAGCCAAACTTAAGAAAGGACAATTCTCGAAAGAGGAATCACTCCTACACAAGCCTTCACTAGATTTGAACAATCCGACGGATGTTCTCCCATCTGCAGAGCTTCACCCACATGTTTTCGAACAAGGGCAAACATCTTGAAGGTGCTTTCCCCAAAGAAGTGTTCCCAGTGTGTGAAGATGTGAAGGGATCTTCTGAAGGAGGTAATCCTGCGTGGGATTTTTTATCACTTCTATTTTTCTTACTTTAGTCACATTTTTGTGACTCCCAGAGCATTACCAGGCCAAGTCATGGAGGGAATATATTTGAATGGAACATATGTTGGTTATCTCTTGGAGTAAGAAGTGTGAATAATAGACGCACAAGGTAAGCCCATCTTTGCTTTGAGGGAAGTCGTGGCTTTGATCCAAGAGGATTCGGCGGACCCCGCATAGGCGGTTGATTCGGTCATGTTGCCTATGGATCAATGCACTTCGGCCAAAGTTACTAAGATAAGTAATAGGGAATTGTACTTTACTCTGCAGCTTCAAGAGCCCGAATTAGTTAGCAAGCATCAATGGCATACTTTCGAGAGGGAGATGGGCGAAGTGCACCATACGCTAAATAAAGGGTTTGACCTCAATCATCGATATGAGGAAGAGATACAGGATTTGAAGGCTGCGATGGTGGTTATCCAATCATGCGTGGAGCTAGGAAACCCAAATAATCTCTTGATTGGCAGCAGGATTGTTCTTTGTCATCTTCTCAGAGTTGAGGTTATTAGCATAGAAGATATGTCAAATCATGGTCTTTCCCTCTTCTAATTATGAGTTTTTCTTGTGTTTTTCTATGTAATCTTTCTATTTTGATTAAATAAAGATTCATTATGTTTTTTCTTGATTCCACTAATATTTGTCTTAAGGATTTTCATTTCCTCTCCTTCATATTTCAATTTGAATTTTACTTTGAGATCCATGTTAGTTGTATCTTTTATTATTTCTTACTATAAAACGGGGTGCGTCTGACTTCTTATTTTGTTTAATATCTTCTTATGTCTTTGTTTTTATGATATTACGCTTGTCAAAGATATTTTTGTTATTTGTGCATTTACAAGTCTTAAGATACTTGGAAAAAAGGTAACGAATTTGGAGCAAAAAGGAAGAAAAATGGGACTTAACACAGGTGGCCACCAGTTACGCGTGCATGTCACTGCTTTGCACTACACGTCCACGCCATTGCTTTGCACTTGTGCGCTTCTATGCACCTCTGGTACATGCCCACACTTGAAGCCACTTTCCAAATCTAGACCAGCTACTTGCCAAATCTAGCCTATTGTTTCCAAATCTAGTCTCACCTACACGATTGTGTGAAATGAGTTATACTAGAGTGCACACACAAGCAGTGCGCACCAGTGCAATTGAAGCCAAAGCTTGCCAAAACTGGCCAACCACTTTACAAAACAGGTTAGGAGCACAAGCGCGCACTCACATGTGTGCATGTGCTCTCCCATTAGCACACCCACACGTACCAACCCGCCAAAACTCAAAATTTCAGAATTTTAACCAATTTGAAAAAAATTAATGCATATTTGGAACCTCTAAAGCATAACCTAAGTATAAAATTATATTTTGGTGATTATGACAGGACTTTTTGCCAAGGGGTTGTGCCTCCAAGGTTAGGGAAAGTCTTATAGAGCTTTTTGGAGATTTTTTCTACGGCTTCGCTCGAAAAAGTAAGTTTTTTTTTTTTGCCTTTTGCCTTTTTCATGATTATTTGAGAATGATATTGTAGGGTGAGATTGATGGCATTTTGTATGAGAGAGATCCATGAATGTTTGTATTGATCAGAAAGGACATTGAGGTTTTGCAAGGGACTTTTTGGCTCATTCTTGAGTTTTATGTGATCCTTACATCCTCTACCTTCCTTATTCTTGCAATTACAAAGTTTATGTTTCTCTTAATCATTCATTTTAACTAAATTTATTTCATATTCTTGTGATACAAGTCTTGTGGATTTCTTATAACTTTCATTTTATGGATGTTGTGTTTCTTCGACGCCCTTTTTTAGCATACATGTTTTATGTTGATGCGTTAACCTCTGATCTTCATTCAGTTTTTATCGAATGCAATAGTAAAGTTAAAATCTTTTTTGAAGCTACGACCTCTAACCATTGCGTAATGGAAATGAAGAGTTAACCTCAAAATCCTAAGAATGTAGCACATTTCAGAGAGATTTTACAACCTTTCCATGGGATTAAAATACTTCTGCAAAATGCATGGAGAGTGGGAAGCCTCAAATCCATAGATTATAGTCTTCTTTTGACCTAGACATAGGCATAAAAAGAATTTTCTATTCTGGTTGTCAACTGTAACATGGGACCCATTGGAAACTACTAGAAATCATATGAACTGTATCACAAGAGTATGAACCTTGCATATCTGAAAATTTCAACTGTTTTTACCTGCTATTCTTGTTTACTGCTTTCTTTTAGAACTGTTAGATTCATCTGCTAATTTTGAACATTTAAAACTAGACTTAGTATTTTGGTAAACTAAAACTTCATCCGTTAAATTTTTTTTGGCATTATCCTCGTGGGATCAATGTGTGACACTCTTTAACAGCACTATTACTTGACATATAGAAGTGTTTTGTGCGGCCGACGTACTTCATGGCAAGTTTCAACGCATCAGTAACTTTTGATCAGAGTAATAAACCAGTCTTTGCTTTTTACATCTTTTTTTTATTTGTAAGAATCATCTTTCCCTGTGCAAACCCTTCTGATTTTTGGTGATGGTCAATGTTGTAATAAACGGGTTGCATGTTACCCTCATGTTTTCTTTATCCTGCCATGAAGGGAGGAAAGGGATGAAATTGATGAATTGTAAAATAATTATTTGAACATGTGTTTCTTAGTTGGAAAGGAATAATAATGTCTTGTTCCTTCTCATTCGTGTCTTCGGGTACCCATAGTTTAAAGCAACATTGGATTCAAAGCTGAATTGTCCTTCACCCAAGGAGTCTTTAACTCATCTAGAGATCTTACGCTCATGATGGCTCTTGGCTACTTATCGCAAGGTTGCCTGGGGTTCTCCAACATCCTCGTGAGTGCAGTTCTCATTCTCTCCGTAATTATTGAACTTAGGATAAAGTAGTGATTAAGGATGAAAGAAACGATTCATTATTTTCATAGAAAATACTAAGTGAATATAGCTTATAGTCGTTCCACTTATCTGTAGTTGTCAAGGTATCTACATTATGATGCATTGTGTGAGGGATAGAGGATTTTCATATCATCTCTGCTCCATATTCTAGGAATCTCAGTTCCTGAGTACGCAAGGTATGACTTGTGCTTGATAATGTATGATCTAATCTAGAAGGGCACAAATTTTTTGAGGGCCTGATCGCGAGCCGCTAGGTCTGCTTCACAAAGAACTAAATCCTCATGATTAATTCGTTATTCTTTAATTCTTGTGTTATAATACTTTGTCATTGTTCGCTTAACTTCCTTTTGTCGCAATGAAGCCTGCTTCCTGAGTTCTTCTAGAAGAATTAGTGAGTTTTGCAAGCCCTTATCATTGGATACTCTCTATTTATTGAGTTTGGATTCTTTGAAATTGGAGGTGAAAAGGACTCTAAGACTATACACATTACATTCCATTGGAAAGACCACTTCGGTTCTATGTGAAAGGATGAAGGGTGTCTTTCCAGTGGTCGTCATAAGTGTTGTATACAAATCCCATAAGACTGATGGTAGTATCTTGGGCCAATTTCCCTTGGCTCCTTCTAGCTTTTTTCTAGAGTAGGGTCAAGATAAGTTTATTAGCGACCTCTACTTGGTCGTTGCAGCAAGGATGATGGATAAGGCTAAACTTGAGCTTTATTCCCTACTCACTACAGAACTGCTTCATCCTCTTATCTGCAAATTGTCTATTGTCAGTAATAATAACCATTGGCAACCCATACCTGCATATAATATTGCCCCAAATAAAGATTCGAACTACCTCAATTGTGGTTTTGGCCAGAGGTTTGGCTTCAATCCATTTAGAGAAGTAGTCTATCATGACCAGTATGTATTTACATTGCTCTGTTCCCTGTGGTAGTACATTGCCCTGTTCCCTGTGGTAGTACATTGCTCTGTTCCCTATGGTAGAGGTCCAATGTGGTCCATTCCCCAAACCACAAAGGGCTAAGGGCTAATTATTGGCCGAAGCTTATAAGAATGTTGCAGTTTCATCGGAGCAAACTGCTGACATTGTTCGTTTTTCCTTGAGAACTCCTCAGCATCCTTATGAAGAATGGGCCAAAAAAACCTTATCGCAACACTCTGTTAGCTAATGTTTTTTTTTTTACAATAACTTCCACATTTCCCAAAATAGACTTCTTGCAGAATGTCCTCTTTTTATTGTTCTCTGACACATTTGTGCAAAATGAAGAAAAAGATCTTTAAAATATTTGTCCATCAATGATCACGTAATGAGCAGTTTGAATCTGGAATTTTCGGAGATCCTTGATGCCAGGGGTGCCACCCCTATGGAGAGCAAATAGGGGGCAATCCAACTTTTCACATTTTGGATCTATAAGCTTCCCTCTTCGACTCTGTCTATGGCTAGTCGATGGAGGACAATCATCCACTAGTTTTGGGTAGTATTTCCCCTGGAGAGGAAATCAGTGAACTAGTTTTCATCTCTCGAAATGTGTTTTATTTGGAAATATTTGAGTCTGCTTATCTCCGCCTTGGTTATGATGAGATTTTTCATCATAACAAGATCTCTTGTTTCGAAGAGTTTATTGACTTGGTTGGTTGCCAGCTAGGATTCGGATTTAAATATCTTAAGGGTGACTCTGATTCCCAACGATAGCCTAAGGCCCGCGATCAATGCTTCATACTCAGCTTGAATGTTTCTGGCACCGAAATTGAGTTCAATGGGTTGACTAGGAATAGATCTGCCCAAGCTACACATAACCATGCTTATACGTCTTCGTGTGGTTTTAAAAGCTCTGTCAACATAAAATTTCCATGTCAGGGTTTCATGTGGATTAACTTCTTCTGCTACCAAGTTTTCAGAGAAGTCGGCTAAGAAATTTACTATGACCTGAGCTTTTATGATTATCATGAGTATGTATGTGATATCAAACTCACTCAGCTCCACTGCCCATTTAAATAATCTCCCGTAGTGTTCGTTCTTGAATAATACGAACTTAAGGGGATGATCAGTCACCACATGAAGAGTGTGAGCTTGAAAGTATGGAAACCACTTTATTGCAAAGACTAGTAGTGTCATAGTAAATTTTTTCATGATCATATACCTTTGTTCGATCCCTTGCAAAACTTTAATGATGTAGCAAATTGGAAATTTTTTTTTGTTTTCTTTTCTGATGAGCAGTGAGTTGATAACCTCCTCACTCCCAAGTAGATGCACGGTTCTTTACCAAGAATCGGACTATGTAACAAAGGTAAAGCTGATAACAGGCTCTTGAGTTGCGTCAAGGCCTGCTCGCACTCATCAATCCATATGAATCAGTTGACATTTCTAGTTCTATTAAAAATGGGAAACAACAGTCTCTGAACTTTGATATGAATTAATTAAGATATGTTATTCGTCCTATAAGGACTTGCATACGTTTCTGGGAGTAGGCATTTGGAGGATAGCTTGCACTTTCACCTGGTTTGGTTTGATCCCTTAAGAAGTAAGCAAATATCTGAGAAACTTTATAAAAGTTTCCCCGAACATACATTTAAGGGGGTTGAGCTAAAACATGTATTTTCCTAAAGTGGTGAAGGTTTCTTCGAGATCCAATATATGTTGTTGCAAAGTTTTACTTTTCACAAACAAGTCATCAATATAGACTTCAACATTCCTTCCTTTTTTTTGTAAAATATGGCATACATCAACCTTTAATAAGTCGCCCCGACATTCTTTAAACAAAAGAGTGTAATCTTATCGCAAAATACTCCTTACTGAGTAATGAAGGAAGTCTTCTCAGCATCAGTCGGATGCATCTTTATCTAGTGATAGTAGAAAAAGGCGTCTAAGAAGCTCATTATGAGCATCTCACAGTGGAGTCGACCAGTACATACATCCTTGGTAGAGGATGGTTGTCTTTTGAACAGACAGTGTTTAGGTTGGTAAAATCTACACATATCTGTCATTTATTGTTGTCCTTTTTCATCATGATCATGTTGGCCAACCATTTAGGGTGTTGCGCCTCTCGTATAAAGTTGGCATCCAGTAGCTTTGATATTTCATGCCAAATTGGGTTGGCAAGCTTGTTCGATGACTTCTGCATCTTCTGCTTGACTGGCTCGGCTCCTGAGTTGACATTCAAGTGATGATAAACTATGTCTATATCCACTTCTGAAATTTCGGTGAGGCTCCAGGCGAAGACATCTGTGTGGCTTCAGAGGGCATCGATAAGGAGATCTTAGTTCTCCTTACCAAAATCCTCACTTACTAGAAAAGCTCGACTTGGCTCCACGGTGGACACGGGTATGGACTTGGGAATGTGAGCGGACTCAAGTCCGCTACCTTACCTGCGATCTTGGATGAGAATGTCTTCCCTCACATTTTCCACCATTCGTAGATAGCAAGTTCATGATTGAACCATATCACCACAAACTGTGACCACTAGCCCCCTGTCGAGAATTAACCACGACGTGATACGTAGAAGCTATCGCTTTGTACTTGTTGAGGAATGGTATGCCAAAAATGAAATTGTATGTGTTCTGTGATTCAACTATGATAAAATCTATCGTTGCCTCAAATTAATTGTCATCCTCTCCCCATATAATAGTGTGTGGGCTGAATCCACATGTTTCTTTTCTTTCTCTAGAGAATTCGCAAAAAATTCTAGAGGTGGGAGCCATTCTGCTAGTCGCTAGCCCAGAACAGGACGTTTGAGGAGCTTCCAGTGACAACCAGAATGCTTCCGATTTGGAAATCCTCTATGACAGCGGAGACCACGATGGTTTCATTGAATGCGTTACTCTTGACAGGTAGGTTTGTGTCTTAAAAAATGATGGGAGGATGCGTTGATATGGCTGTCAAGTGGAGTCGACGAAGGAAACATCTTCACGTTTGACCTTTTTAGGCTAGATTTGTGTGTGGCTGCAGATCTGTCGCCCTCAAAATGGTGAGTACAAATCCCCAAATCTGAATGACTCTAGTGGGGGTCGGTTCGCCACCCCCACCTGTGGCAGAAGCTTTGCCTTATCTTTGGGTGTGTTCTTCGAGGACAACAAAATATTTAAGCTTTCTGACTTTGATGAGCTCCTCGATGATACTACAAAGGTGGCGACATTCTTCAGTGTCAAGCCCGTGGTCCTGGTGGTATTTACAGTATTGATTGGGATCATGGGTTTGAGTGTTGGCTTCCAAAGGAAAAAACTTTCTGAAATACTCTTTTCATGTATGGCCTCCACAATTTCATCCATTGACACTCAAAGGCGTTATTTCAGTTGGTGGTGGAGTGAGACAAAGCATTCCTCGGTTTTCCTCAGGTTATTGGCGGTAAGCATCGATATCCTATTATTGTGCTCTGATCGTGGGTAGTTTTCATGTGCATCTTGAGGGCTTCCCTTTCTAGGAGGGATTCTCAAATTTTACTGATCGTAGCACACTTGTGTGCGATATTCTTTGTCGGTAGTCATAGCTTGCAAAGGACTTGCATGTGACCTGGACTCTTCGACATGAATATGTCTGTTTTGCAAGTTCAAAGAGTTTATCTAATGTCTTGGGCTTTCTAAGGCTAAGATTGCAACTGAATGGGCCCTCACGCAACCCTTCTATCGATGCAACTCAAGCCACTGCGGGATCTAAATCATGTATATCTAGCATTTCCCGCTGAAAACGTGAGATAAAATTTATGAGACTCTCTGTAGGGTTTTGACATATCATCAGGAAAGCTTGCGAGCTTTTCGATGGCTTCTGTGTGCTTGAGAATTGAGTGACAAACATTTGCTTGAACTCTCTCAAAGAGGTAATCACCCCCTATAAGTAAGTGGTTGAATTAGCGTAAGGCTGATTCCTTCAACGTCATAAAAAATAGATGATAGTTCAGCGAGTCATTCATCTAAAGTAAGCAGATCGTTGACTCGAAGGATGTCAGATGATATGCAGGATCAGATTCTCCTTTATAGGATTCCAAGGTCAGAAGCTTAATTTTCCTCAGTGCTTCAGCCTCTAAAATTTCTCTTGAGAAGGCTCCTTCTATGGCCATGTATCTTCTATTTCTTCTTCATTCTTCCTCATAATAATTGGAGGGAAATCTATGTCTTCTTCGGCGCCTCATTTAAGTTTCGTCAGTGAGTGGGCCTAATAAAGATCTTGTCCTTCTTCTTGGTTCCTCCACAGTGCCAGTTCTAGACCTTCCTGGTCTGATAAATTCTCCTCGTAATGGTGTTTTTGTGCTTGTTCGAACGTTAGGCCAAGGGCTCTTCCGAGCAAGTTTCGAGCTGGAGGTTCATCTCTAGGATGAATTGCCCTCGCTATTCCTAGCCTTAGTTCCTATGGTAGTGGAATCTCTCGTTGTCGCAACTTTGTTTTCGACACTTCTTTTGAGGCATTTATGGAGACAACACCCTTGGGTGTGGTACTCCCGGCATTCGTGGAGGATTATAACATATCACGATGTCCCTTCTGTCTGGACCTTGTTCACTAGCCACTGTCCTGGAAGATCCTGTATGAGTCCTTGTTTCGAAACGGGTTCAGGATGCTTTGCGCAAGTTTTGCACCTCTTTTATCATTTGGTATCGCATTTCTTTTATCTGTTAACATACGTATTTTCTAGTAGCATCCATTGTTCTTCTTCGTTTTCTAGAAGTGGTGTAAGAGAGGATTATGTGCTCAAAATTATAATGTGAAATTCATACTCACAACACCTTTCAAGATGTTGAATTCTTTTTTGGGATGTAGGGTCTCATATTGTTCGTGATACAACACAATCTGGTATAAGATTTTGAATGCCTCCAGTAGTAGAAGAAAAACGAGAAAAACTGAGGAGCGTGATGGATCCTCCCTTTCCTTAGAAGAATGCCCAACTTTTTTAAGAGCAAAGCGAGAGAAAGAAGTAGGGAGAGAGATAGAGAGACCTCAACAGGATGTTCGTCCCCCATGTGTCACATAGAGACGATTCTCTTTCTTCCGTGGAACGTGTTCTCTCCCACATAAGCTAGCCTCTACCGATCTTTTTGATGAGAACACTTTAATGAGAACATAACCACTCCTTGTTGGACAAACCAATGTCGGCAATGTGTTGGGCATCCTTCATCTCAAGCCATTTTTTAAATAATTTTCAAGGTTGAACCAGTTTGAATGAGTGGACATTATTTATGGTTGGATTGGACCAGTTTGAATGATCAAGAGCGATATGATCACTTCGGTAAGCACGTATTGCGAAATACATTTCGTAAAAGAGGGGTCCGATTCGACCTATTCAGGTGATCGACAATTTGATCATTTCAACAAACGGATCCGATTCTGCAATCCAATATTTATGTATACACTCAAATTATGAATTCAAGCAACCAAACATTTTCTCACGTATTAATAGAGAGCTACTCATTAGATTAACCAAAGCGACTTTAAAAAAAGGACTACCAATACATCAAAAATACTAATAACAAAGCAAGGCACTCCATAACAACCAGTTTAATTAAATTTACTTTCATTTTCTAAATAAAATAACAATGTGCTACATTCTTCTTCTTCCTAACTCGCGGACAAATCCATCATCTAAGCTTAAGGTTAACTTACATATTGAGAACCACGTCATAATCGCTAACAAAGTTAAAGACTGTAAATTTAACGGCTATTTCCAACGGGAAATATGACCTTACATGCAAGTTAGATAACCGATCAATAAGCTACATACTAATGAACATGATGATACAGATCAGCATGATATTTGAGCAGCCGTCGAAATTCTTTCTCTGATGTCACAAATAAACACCAAGCTCCAGTTCACAATTTCATCATATATAGCCTTAACGGGCTTCCGTTACTTGAACTTTCTGCCCATTTTTCTCCACCACCCTTCAATCATACCCCCAGTATAAAATTAGATAAATCTCTGATCTTATGTGACCTCTGTATCATTGCCATTGCTCGGTACACGAAGTTCATCATAACATTTAAGCGTCTGAGAGCTATAATTTTCCAGCGATTCAAATATTGGAATCAAGCCAGTCTTCAAGCTACACGAAACAACTTCCTGAATTTGTTTCATGGCCTCTTTATGTTTCGCCTTTTCTTCATCTAGTTGCTTTCGCATCAGATCAATGTGCATCATATGCCCACTATTTAAGTCCGCAATATCATTGGAGGAAGGCATGGAGATTTTATTCTGGTTATGCAGAGCCTTCAGTTTCCTGGCAAAATCTTGAGATAAATACTCCGCCTTGAGTTTCTGCTGCTGTTCCTCATCCTGGGTTTCACATAATCTGTGCAAATTTGTAGCGAAGGCATGCATTGCTTCTAGCACCTCATCCTCAGATGTCCTCTCTATCATATGGAACCAATCACTGGAGAAGACGAAAATGGCAGGAGCACCAATTCTGCCTGGAGAAAATGGCACGATGCCGTCTGGTGTCTCTTCTTGTTCCTGGTGAAGCCACTTCATTAGCCATCCGTTTAGTGATTCAATATAAGCTTTTTGAGCTCTAACCCAATTGCTGAAACAGGAACACCAGTTCATCAGCTCAAGCTCTAGCTCTGATGTGACTTTAGCAGGTAAACTCTGTGGTGAGAAGGACTTGAGTAGAAATTTCTGGCTTCTGGCTTCGACAATAGCCTGGAACTGCCTGTGATGACAATCTAGCATAGACCTCCACATTCTAATTAATCTGAACAAGAAAAGAAGATGTTCTAAAAACTTGTTCTTGTTGAAAAATGGTCATGATAGAGAAAAGTCATGTATATGAGTAATGCATTTGGTTCAAAGGTACTCTTAAGGTAATAGCAATGCGATCTGTCCATTTCACATACAAATTTCACATTCCATTCAATATTTATATTCAAAGGCAATGATTGGAAATGCTAGGATATTGTGCAAACCAGGATTTGTAATGATAGCCTTTAGATTGCAATGCGTGTGTTAGTCAATGACAATGATTGGAAATACCAGGATTTGTAATGAATTATATAATCCCTGAAATTAAAAGGAGTATTTGGGTGGTATGATTTGATTCTTTCACTGTTTCACCCATTCATCATATTTTAAATTTCAAAATGTAATCCCATGTTTACCTGCAAGTTGAGTAAAATATCTAAATTGTATTGCAAAATTCCCTTATTATAAATTTCAATATTTATATTCAATGACAATGGTCAGAAATGCTAGGATTTTGTGGGTCCCGCTAACACGCGGATTGAAGCTTTAAAAGAAAACTGTGAGAAAATGCTAGGATTTTGTGGGTCCCGCTTATTGTCTTATCAAGAAATTATGAACACGCGGATTGAAGCTTTAAAAGAAAACTGTGAGCGCCGGATTGAGGCGTTAGAAAGAAATCATGAGCAAGCGGATTGAAGGCTTCGACTGTTTGATCGATCTTATAATAGCGCTTAGATTGCAATCCATGCACTATTGCTTTATTGACTCTTTTTAATTATTTCTTTTAAAAATGTCTTGCTAAAGACTATAAATATACTGATTTTGTTTTGTCCAAGGCACTCACTTTTCCCTACTTTGATTTTATGTTTGTCAAAGCTCTCTATTTGTAATTTCAGATTTGATATAGGGAGTTTTCCTCCTCTGTCAGTAGTTTTTCCCATCTCAGATATTCCATGTGTTAGAGAATTTTAGGGCAAAGAAACGCAAGAATCGGCACAAATTTAGAAAAAAACACAGAGATTTAACGAGGTTCGGCAAAGATGCATACGTCCTCGGGAGTAGAGCAGCGGCTTTTCCTTTCAATTCAGAAAAAGAGTACAAGATCCCTAGGGTTACAAACATGACATATATATATAACTCTGGCGTACAATATGTAATTACAAAATTATTCATGTACCGTACCGCAGGGGTGTTGCCCCTGCACCCCCAACCCACATAACGAAACTCCCTCGATTGGACAAATACTTCCGCTTCGCTCACTTGCTCGCTCTGTTTCACTGGCTCGCTCTGTTCCGCACCAGCAGTCCCTTATCTAGTATATGAGTCATATCTAACACCTGCAAAATTTGTGTTCTTTATATTGCTTATTTCATTGTTTGGTGCATCAATTCAATATCAAGTTATAAAACATTATATTATAAATTTCAAAATGTAATCCCATGTCTACCAGCAAGTTGAGTAGAGTAGCTAAATTGTATTGCGGAATTCCCTTGTTATAAATTTCAATATTTATAGTCAATGAAAATGATTGGAAATGTTGAGATTTGTAATGAATTCTATAATCTTGATGATATTGAGCATTGAGTAGCAACACTGCCACTTTTTATTCTCAAAAAGATTAATTGATGGCATAAAAAACTATGCCACTTAAAGTTTTTCTTTCTCAAAAGTTAAATTTCTGCTCTTTATATAACTAAATTTTTTCTTTCAATTTCTTGTTTAAAAGCATTTCTTAAGCTTAAACATACCCCATATCATCAGAATTCCATACACTCCCTCATATTCATTTTGTTAACTCATACCTTGGCTGCCCTCGAAGGCACCAAATATTTGCAGAACTCAACTGTTCATCAAATTTATTAAAAATCACTTAAGGACTGCTTCAGCTTCTCTTAGAAGAAAAAAATGTAAACAAATTCGTTTAACCTAGTTTAGTACTAAATAAAAATTCTTCAAACTACTAATGATTGAGAACACCTCACCTAGATCCATAGAGCCTTTTTCTAAGCTATGGACAAGAACGACAAAAAAAAAAACAAAAACAAAAATTCAGGCTGGGGCAGGTAGATGGACATGCTTCGGACACATGGCAACAAGTTGCAGACTTGTAAGAAAGAAAATAATTTACTAGGGCAAGCAACAACAAGTCGTGGGCTTCTGGACAGAGAGTAAGCTAGGGTGCGTGACAAGCATGTTATGGTATGGCTCATATACCATATAGGGACAGACGATGGAAGGAAGCGGAGCGGAGCGGAGCGAAAGAATCTGTCCA
>NW_018164444.1:23773652-23774915 GCF_001263595.1 Phalaenopsis equestris | reverse complement strand
GATTATAAATAAACCTGTTTGTAATCCTAGGTCTTTGAGAGAGCTGAATCTTGTATTATGTACTCTTTTCTGAATATTGAAAAGGAGGTCGTCGCTCTGCTCCCGAGGATGTAGGCATCTTTGTCGAACCTCGTTAAATCTTTGTCTTCTTCAGGATTTGTGTCGATTACTGTTTTTCTTCGCCCTAATTTGTCTCAACAAGTGGTATCAAAGCCTGGTTCGGGGGTAGGGAAAAAAAAATTTTATCGGCGCAAGAAGTTCGGCGGCGAGGTTTTACAAATCAGAGCGGAGGATCGCGGCGTTCTGCATAAGGAACGAGTTCGCGGCAGCAGAGGCTCTTGATCGCGGCGCGGCTTAGGGAAGCGGATTGCGGGCTCGAAGGGGCGGAGAAGCTCCGATGCAGGAGTTCGGCAGTGGCAGGAGCTCGGCATCCTTCTCAGGCGGCTGCACAGACGATTCGCGTGAATCGCGACAGTGGCGAAGCAGAAACGGGCAGAAAAGGAAAGGAGCGGGGCGACAGGCAGAAGCTTTCGGCGAAGGCTTGCGGGAGGCAGAAGCGAAGCCAAAGGATCGCGGAAATTTCGGCTTGGGCGGAGCTTCGCAGCCAACAAAAATTTCGGCGTTCAGGAATCAATGAATCTTTCATTTCTACCAGAGAAATATTCTCTTCTATTTTGGCACCGGCGGGGAACCAAAAAGGGTCTGCTGCTACTTTGGAAAGGAAAGTTATTACATATATATATATATATATAATATATATAAGAAATATAATTAAGCAAAATTCCTTAATTAAGAAAAAATATTTTCCTTTAAAAAAAAAAAAAGAGAGGTTTCAAGCAAGGATTTAGAAAATTTTGTTGCAGGAATAATTTTCAGATGACATTTTCTGGTGCGAAATTCGAGGTGGTGAAGTTCGACGGAACTCGGATAAAGGGCTACGCCAGTTCGGCGAGTTATGCTTCGAGGAGTTCGCGGTAGAGGCAGCTGCGGGGTTCTGTGTGGCGCGGCGGCTAACCTTCGCGGCATTAGGCGAGGTCGAGTTCGTGAACAGGAGTTCGTGTGCAGTTATCGCGAACATGAGCGTTTGCAAACAGAGGAGTTTGGCGGTGTTCGACCAGCGGAGTTCGCAGATTTGTCGCAGGAGTTGCGGCATGTGCAGTTGCAGCGGAGTTCGCAGATTTGTCGCAGGAGTTGCGGCATGTGCAGTTGCAGCGGAGTTCGCAGGTTTGTCGCAGGAATTGCGGCATGTGCAGTTGCAGCGGA
>NW_018164444.1:23723900-23773211 GCF_001263595.1 Phalaenopsis equestris | reverse complement strand
TTCGTGTGAAAAATTTGATTCACGAATCACTGAAAAATGCGGGAAATTGCTGCAAATTGATAGAGAAAATTTCAGGTTTATTTGAATTTATTTGTGGTGTGTGTTTTGTTTCATACAAGGCAGGTAAAATTCACTGCAGGATTAAATTCGAATGGTAATGTCTGGTGCAAAATTTGAGATAGTGAAGTTTGACGGAACAAGGAACATCGGATTGTGGCAAACAAATGTGAAAGATTTGTTAGCACAAGAAATTTTGAAGAGATTACGAGCTATGAAACCTGATGGTATTATCTATAAACTGTTGGGGAGTGCAGTTGTAGGTGGAGTTAACTCTGTCGGATCATATGATGGAAATGCAGCAAGTATGTTGACCAAGCCAGGTATTTTCAACAAGTTCTTGAATTGCTTGAACTTGTTGAATGTTAGCAGTTGCTAGTTGGCATGGTTGTCCAACCCACTACGCTCCTAAGGGGCTGGATATTCGTCAAGATGGAGAATTGTTAGGTATGACTCATAATACCAGAATTTGGAGTCTCTTGGAATGAAGAGAGGTTTCTTGGAATTAAAGAGGTGTGTCTCTTGGAATTTAGTGAGTTGACATCAGCGTGGGCGCAGCAGAAGCATGATGGCCCAACTCACATTGGTGCAGGTGTAACTCTCAGGTATTTTTTCTCCTAAAGGGGTGGATATTCGCCAAGGTGGAGATTTGTTATGGTATGGCTCATATACCATATAGGGACAGATGCTGGAAGGAAGCGGAGCGGAGCGGAGCGGAGCAGAAGAATCTGTCCAAATTGGGAAGTTACGTTATATGGGTTGGGGTTATAATTTGGGAATTACATATTGTACTGCATGGCTTACTCTAGGATTATAAATAGACATGTTTGTAATCCTAGGTCTATGAGAGAGCTGAATATTCTATTCTGTAATCTTTTCTGAATATTGAAAGGAAATCGCCGCTCTGCTCCCGAGGACGTAGGCATCTTTGCCGAACCTCATTAAATCTTTGCGTTTTTCTGGATTTGTGTCGATTACTGTTTTTTTTCGCCCTAATTTGTATCAACAAAGCAGCACCGACTATATTTCAGCAACGACAACATTAAGCAAGTAGAGCAGCATGCAGCAACAAGTTTGCAATATCAAAAGGAAAATCATTTTTGAAAGCCCAATAGGGCTGACAGGTCGAAATTAACCATCCTGTAATGCCATATTAGAGAAAGATAATTTACTTTGTCTAACAAGAAAAGAGCCCCTATCCATAAAAAGGAAACGAGTACAGTATTCTCGGGTACACCAAATCAACATATTCCACACAAACAACTATGGACACTTGCCAACCAAGATAATTTCCTATGCTAACAATACCAAATTTATCCATATTATCCTAATAATCATCGGAAAGATACAAAAAAGGTAAAATATCAAATGAACCAAAGATTTATAACATGAAATCAAGTATATAAAATCCCTCAGTAATAGAAAAATGATGAATGTCATATGCAAATCTCTATAATCACTTTCTTGTTCTCTAGTATAAAGTTTCAGAAGGAAAAAACAAATATAAATAAAATTTGTATAATGTTCATAGTGTAACAAGCTAGCAAAGTCAAAAACTCACAAATCACTAAAGCATTTAACCGAAAAGGAAATAAAAATTTAGTTCATAGCTAATATTATGCAGATGCATTTTCATATAAAAACTATTGACTCCTTGATGTTCATGTTTTTTAACTTAACAAGATCATTATCCGTTTCTTGTCAGTAGTTTCATGTAACTCCTCGTGCATAACTTCACTCTGCTCAACTCAATGGAAAGAGAAGAAAGAGTATAGGATTATCAACCCCTCCAAGATATATATATATATATATATATATATATATATATAGAGAGAGAGAGAGAGAGAGAGAGAGAGAGAGAGACCTATAGTCAATAGTTTGATACAAGTCTCTCATGCTTATTTTCTTCTTTCTTTTTGTCGCTCCACAAAAACTGTTAGGGCCAGCGGTCTACGCTTCTCTCAATGCCTAGCACCAAATCAGCAAGAGAGATATGCCTTGCTGTCGTCAATAATTTGATGTTGGTGTATCATGCTTACTTTCTTGTCTCTTTCTTCCTCGTTCTTAAAAATAATAGAAGCCAGCAACCACCAAATGCCCCGCCTTAATCATCACAATAGAAAACAAAAGAAGAGTACAAGGGTTACCGACCCCATCCATGTCACTCCCACACACATACACGCATTCTTCTCTGTTTACAATAGTTTAATGTAGATCATTCTTATTTTTTTTATCACTTTCTTCCTCATCACCTAAAAAAATAGTTAGGACCAGAAACCACTTATGCCTGCCTCTGTTTATGAAAGAAGAGGGACAATCAACCCCATCTGACACACACACACAGACACACATAACATGCCTGCGCACACCTAGAAAGATGGGTGATGTTAAGAGATTCTAGTCTGCTCCATTTTCAGAATGCAATTAACGGAAAAGAAAATGAAAATTTGGTAAATGACCTACATTGAACTATCATTTCTATGAGAAGACAAAAATTTTGGGCATAAAAACTTATCCTTTATTAAATTAAAGCACCATAAAGATACCCAAGCATTACTAAACTTCAGGAACTTAGATGTAATATGGAATTTACTCAAAAGCTTGACAAAAGGCATTGACATACCCATGAATTAGTTCAACTAGTTGTGGCCGCAACTCTTCATCTCTTAGCTTATGGATCCTTCTTGAAATTGCATCTATAGATTTGATTGTCATACTAATCTTTGTGATGAGCTTATTTATTGCAGCCCGTGTAGAATCAATCTTACTGGATTCAGCTCCCCTGTCATCCAAAGCTTTGAGACGAGTGTACTTCCTATCATAAAACAATCGCAGCTTCTCTTCATCCTAGCACAGCACTCTAATCAGTTTTAGCGAAACTTTTTGAAACTAGAACTGAACAAATAGAAAGTGAAAAAAAGCATTTAATTCCAGTTCACAGAATATAGCAGTCATCAATTGCATAAACTGAATCATGTCAGCTAGCTTATTTTTTTTAACAATAAAAAAATTTCAAATGTTGTTATAGAGGCCAACAGCGAGCATTGACTACGGGCAGCATCATAATAAATCAGAATGACATGGGCAAATTTATTTACATAATAAAATTTACCTTGATGGTGTATTATGATGCTCAGAATAATTAAAAACTACTTAGATAAGGACCCCTCAACAGTAATGTAAGGCATGAAGGCATGCATTTGTTGTTAGTTTGATTAGCTTGTTGAGGAAACTCTGGAAAGAATCCCCTTTGCAAATTCACTAGCGCTTAAACTCAATTATAAATCTAAACCACACCATGGAATAGGATCGCATAGATTCAAAAAAATCGGAACAAACATACAAACAAAAGCAAAACAAAAAACAAACCAGAAAAGCATACGATAATTTAATGAAGAAAAAATAAAGAATGAGAAAAAAACCACGCAGTCACACTACCAGAAAAATTCCACTACAAAAATCAGAGAGTTGATAGAGAACACAATCCATTCCCTCTCCACTCGCCAGAAAACTTATAAGATCAAGCTCTAAACTCTTCCCGATCCAATCCGACGAGAGAAACACATGACGAAATTACCAAAATCCTCCTCCCCAACACTTCATACTTCACTAGGATTTTGTCGAAGAACTCTCGCACAGGAAGACATTCACAGCATTGAAATTCAGCCTTTTAAATAGAGAATCCTGCACCAACCACTCTGTGCGCATAGGCGCCTGGACTTGGCGAATAACCATCGTGTTCTCTAGAGAAAACAGGAGTGTTGGGCGTTTGAGTGCCTAGGTGCCCAAAGGAAGGTGTTTGACTTCCCCCTCTCTGTCTGCTGCGCCCAGTGGGCGCTTAAGTGCCCAAAACTAGGCATAAAAGAGTCGGACTCTCTGTCAAAGGTTTTTAGCATCAAATTAGACTCCACGTCTAAGAATCTCCCACTTGGAGACCGATAGCACCCAACACTAAGCCTTTGAACCTGCACCTCTATTTGAATCACCTTCATAGTCAAATATTGTGGTGTGGCTCACCCTCGGTCTCAACCTTCACGAAACCCAACTGAAGTCAAACATAGCTTTGGCTTCTCAACAGTCACCACCTTCGTTAAGATGTCTACAGTGTTCTGAGCAACGTGTATCTTCTCTAGGAACAACTCCTCATCTTCTAGAAAAGAGCAAATTAAATGATAACTCAGTTGAAAGTGTTTTGTCTTGGCATGAAAAGCTACATTATTAGCAAGATGAATCACACACATACTATTACTGTGGAGCTTTTCGATCCACTGCTCCTTGCCCAATTTTGTCATAAAATTGTAGTCAAATCATCTCCTTGCTAGCATCAATAATAGCAATGTATTTAGCCTCTGTAGTTGAAAGTGCAACGCTCTTATGCAGCTTGGAAATTGAACTCACCGTTGTGTTCCCAATGTAAAGATATACCCGGTCATACTCCCCCTACTATCCACATCTCCTACCACATCTGAATCTACAAATCGTTGTAGACTGATCACTACACTTCCATAACAAAATGATTGTTGATTGTTCCCCTCAAATACTTAAGAATCCACTTCACTGCCTCCTAATGATGTCTTCCGGATTGCTCATGTACATGCTTACCACTCTCACTGCATATGCAATATCTAGTATGATACAAATCATCACGTATATCAAATTTCCAATTTTTGAAGCATATGGAGTTCTCTCCACTTGTGTTTGCTCTGCTTCAAAGTTAGGTGATGGCTTCTTAGATAGTTTGAAGTAACTACCTATGGGGGTGCTAACTGGTTTTGTCTCACTTATGTTGAACCTCTGTAGGATCAAATATACTATATTTGAGACAACTTCAGTGTTTCTGCACTCCTTTTCCTGCTGATTCTCATCCTAAGAATTTTCCTGATTAAACCTAAATCCTTCATCTTGAATTCACTTGATAATTGTTTATTTAAGTCCCTGATTTTCTTCATATGTGCTTCTATAATCAACATGCCATCCATATATAAAAAAAGTAAGATATAACAATTATCAGGGTGTTTGATGAAGCAACAGTGCTCAATCTAATACTTCAGGTACACGTTGTCTGACATGGACTGTCAAACTCTTGTACCACTGTCTCGAACCTGCTTCAAGGCATAAAGACTCTTCTTCAATCTGCAGACCAAAAATTTTTTACCCGAAACCTTATAGCCCTATGATTGCACCATGTATAGCCCTTCCAGATCTCCATGTAAGAAAGTTATTTTACATCCATCTGCTCCATATGTATATCTTCTGCTACCAAACTCAGTACAACACTGACAGTCGTCATCTTTTTCACTGGAAAAAAGATGTCAATATAATTCACTCCCTCCTTCTGCTAGAACCCTTCACAACAAGTATTGTCTTGTAGCACTTGCGACCATCTAACTCATACAACTTGTAGACCCACTTGTTATGTTGTGTTTTTTTTTTGTCATTTGGTAATATCGTCAAAACTCAAGTCTGATTTGACTCTATAGATTGTATTTCTTCATCTATGGTAAGTTCTCACTCCCTTGAATCTTCAACTTGAGTGGCCTCCTCAAAGCACTCTTGTTCATCACTATCAGTTAGTAACAAATAGTGTAAATAAGGAAGATACAAGTGTACAGCTCATATCACTCTACTGAATCTTCTGACTTCTGTAACAGGCGACTGAGGAACTTACAGTGCTCCTTTTGGTTGAGCACTTCTTCTATCTCCACCTTCTTGATCACCAGTATCATTTATCTCAACATATCTGGATTCTTTAAAAGTAGTTGATGGATTTTCCTGAGTTATAACCATGTCCTTATACATCTCCATTTTATTGAAAGTGACATCCTTGCTCCTGATGAATTTTTTATTCTGATAATCCCAGAACTTATATCCAAACTCATCTGAGTCATATCCAATGAATTTCGAGAAAAGTTTGCTCCTGGAACCTACATCAACATGCACACACGAAAAACACCCAAATACTCTTAAATGAGATGGATTTACTTTTTTGTTACTCCAGACTTTTTTAGGTAAGCCTTCCTCCAAAAGTATTGATAGATCATGGTTAATCAGATAAACTACAGTTTTTACTGCTTCAGCCCAAAACTATTTTGACTAGTCTGCATCATGTCACATGCTTGTAACACGCTCCGTGATTATTCTATTCATGAACTCAACCACACAATTCTGTTGCAATGTCCTTAGGACGGTGAACTCATGTCTGACCCTCTCTATAGCACAAAAATTTTTAAACTACTGAGACACTTCAACTTCATGTTTATCTCTTTTTCTACCATTGCTTTCCACTTCCTAAAGACTTCAAATAAATCTGATTTTTGCTTTAAAAAATAAACCCGTACCTTTCTCGTGTGATAATCAATAAATATGACAATAGCAGGCACCTCCAATAGACTGAACCGGAGTAGGGCCTCATACGTCAGTATGCACTAACTCCAATTTCTTTGATTTCAGCACTAGCCCGCTCTTAAAGAAAGAGGTTTGCTTCCGCTTGTCTTCTATAGTCTTCACAAAAATTCATATCAACACATTTCAAACCCTAAAGCTTATTTTTAGAATGTGGGGACATCATAAATTTCTCACTCTTATGGTCAAGCTTACGGTGTCACATACCTGCATCAATACTGATTCCAGCTACATCAATAGAATCAGCTATTCCATTGATCAGGCAAAGGTGCATTCAATGTTGCCCCAAGCCTTCACTAGTGCCCGTTGATCACCTTCCACGAATCACCTCAAAAAGTAGCCACGAGTCCTCACTTTACCAACCGACTCACAGAAATGAAATTTCTCTTCAGACTTGGAATATTTCTAACTTCAGTAAGCTTCTAAATTATTCCATTTAGCAACCTAATGTCAACATCACCCTTTCATACGCTATTGCATGCTTATATCTTAGATAAACCATGTTTAGATCACTCTCAGTGTAGTTTTTGAACACCTCTTTATTGGGGCAATCATGAAAAGAGACACTTGAATTTACTATCCAATATTCAGTGTTGATTAGGGATACAGTTTGACATTTTTATACACCGAGCATATTTTGGAACTATCTAATATAAGACTAAACGTCAAATGGAGTCTCAATTGACGTAACAATTTCCCCCTAAAGAGAGAGCTCTCCACATCCATCATCACCACCTCTCAATAAAATGCTCTCAAAATCAAGTATTTTGCACCAAAAACCTACCCATTTACATGAAGTCATCTGCTCTTAAATTATGTCAAAATAATTATGTAGGGCAGCTAGCAATCATGGAAGAGGCAACTTGAATGAACCAATCAAGCATAATTGAAAAAAAAAATTTGTTAAGGATCAATCAAAGGAAGATCAAGGTTGGGCATGAAGCATGCCAAATTCATCAAATGGAATAACTGTTTGAGCCCAAAAGCTTACGATCAAGGATGAGAGCCACCAACGGAGCATTTTTACACCACCATTCAGCTATTTAATATTAAAGTAAAACCTTACCATTTTTTTTTTTTAAGTCCAAGGACTAGTTTTATTGAAATAGAAAAGATACATAAAGAATGTATGAAAAGGGCCCAATAGAGGCACCCTACCCATACGATAACAAGTACAATACTACCCCAACAAAAGGATACAGATATACTCAAAAAAATTTAAAAACATGCAGAAAATAAGTAGCTAGATGATCCAGTTTAGTCCTGTCTCTTCCTCTAGTTTTAGAAGCGAAGCCAGATAACAAACTTTGAAGTGTTGTGTCATTGTCAGGAGTAACCAAAGTATCATCCATTAAGTCAAGTTGGAGTGTGCCCCCAGTCATCTTCTTCCGTCGAGAAGTGTAAACATGTCATTCTTCATCTGAAGACTGACTCATGTGATCCTCAGTCTAATTAGATATTAGAACCACAGTAGAAAGAAAGGCAGTTGTTTGCACAGCGATAGGTTCCAGTGTATGTGAAGTGTGAATTATCACATCTACACCTAATGTTTCCTGAATAGAAGTTGCAGGGTTATCCTGACTTTCGATCCGAACATTATCCCTTATAGTATGGCTAGGAGAAGGGTTCTCAGAGGCAGACACAATTTCCTGTCTTGTGGTGATTCCCTCCTCAGGTTGGCTATCATCAGGTTTGTTGGGAGCTCGTTCAGGCACGTGGGGTGAACTAACAGTATGTTCTTGCTTTTGACTATTTGTTTTCATCTATGGGTGCAATTTGAAAAATTTCTCTTGCGGATGTCCAAACATCTTGCAGTATTTGCAGCAGTGGGGTTTTTGTTCCACAATGATTTTTTGTCAATAATCATTATGAGCAGAGTCAAGCCAAGCTTCTTCAACATCTGGTAGTGTAATATCTCTTTCAATCAAAATTCATGCAATAATGGACCTTGAGAAATGAATCACATGTGTGTCTACCTGCAAAGGTTTTCCAAGAATAGTCCAAATTGCATATAAGATAGGTAGGTCAAAGAATTGAAGCTTGAGTTCATATAATGAGGACCATATAGGTGTAGTTGGGGGTTCTTAATTAGGATCAAAATCAGGGGTCCATTTAAGCAATTTCATATGATTGTTCCTGATTGTGATGAATTTTTTTGAAAAAATCCCAGTGTATGTGAAGTGTGAATTATCATATCTACACCTAATGCTTCATGAATAGAAGTTGCAGGGTTATCCTGACTTTCGATCCGAACATTATCCCTTATAGTATGGCCAAGAGAAGGGTTCCCAGGGGCAGACACAATTTCCTATCTTGTGGTGATTCCCTCCTCAAGTTGGCTATCATCAGGTTTGTTGGGAGCGCGTTCAGGCACGTTGGGTGAACTAACAGCATGTTCCTGTTTTTGACTATTTGTTTTCATCTATGAGTGCAATTTGAAAAATTTCTCTTGCGGGTGTGTTGACCTCATTTTTGTGAGGTCTTTTCCTCTCCTCCTTAGAGCCTAGGTTCTAGCTCTAGAAATCCCTATGGACCATCTTAGAAAACTAGAGTTGAGACTCACCCTTCTAGAAGCTCCAGTCGATTCCTATTTTCCTTTGATGTCTAGCATCTTTGGCACAAGAAAGGTTTTCCAAGAATAGTCCAAATTACATATAAGATAGGAAGGTCAAAGAATTGAAGCTTGAGTTTAGATAATGAGGACCATATAGATGTAATTGGGGGTTCTTAATTAGGATCAAAATCAGGGGTCCATTTAAGCAATTTTATATGATTGCTCCCGATTGTGATGAATTTCTTTGAGAAAATCCTTCTGTAATCTTCTTCTATGCTCAGTTGTATCATAACATGTCTTTCGTCGAAAAGTCACAACTGCCAAGCCCCAACTAGTTTGAAATCTTCAAAAACCTTCCTGATAATCTCCATCTTAGGACGACCTAATTGGAACTTTCAAACAAGTAAATATTTGTATTTTCCTGCACGAGTTGGAATTTCAGCATCATAGAAGAATAGTGTTGGTTTGCCCGCCTTTTTTTTTACTTTTTTGATGAGACTGCAATCTCCATGTCCTGCAACAGAATCATGATACATCTGCGGGAACATTAGGCTTTCTGCAAGTTGGAAATGGGAGTTGTGTTTGTGAACCACTGTAGCATCGAAAGGTCTGGCAGGATTATCACCTGCAAAGGCAGCGGCGTAGCAAGGCCCTAATGCCATTATCGTGCTTCACAGAAGCACAGCAGGAGCTTGGCACAACTTGTTGACTGTCGCTGACAAAACGAGAGGCGAGATGAAACAGACGTGAAATCCTGTCGTCCATCTTCGAGCACGACGAACGACACGAGACCGTTGTGCCAGACAAGATCGCTGCGACAAATGAGGAAGAGGAAATCGCTGGACCTTACATGTATCAAGAATAATTAAATAATAAAAGACAGAAAAAGGATGGCAACTAATTGATGACATGGATGAGGATTATACTATTTACAAGCATTGTGGTAGCTCCCCTATGAATAAAGACTACTTCGAGCCTCCCTTGTGAAGGTGTAGCCATGACCATTCTATCTAGCCTACTATGTGCCTCGTGCATCATCAATATTCCATAATATACGCACATTTTGTAACATAGAGATGCGGAGCGGGCTTCCGCGGGCTGCTTGCAGCCCGTTGGACTGGGTAAATGGGGAGCAGGTCCAACCATCCCCCTAGACAGGTTGGTTTAGTTATCTATTTCGCAACCGTCTCCTCCTCCCGTGACCGAGTCGATCTCTCCTCCTTGCCTGCCCCTGTTCCCTAATCTCCCACATCTTCTCCCGGTCATTGCAAACCTTTCCTTTTCTTCCCCACTTCATAAAATCTCACCTTTATTTTCTCGCCCTCCTCCACTACTTACGCATGTTATCTTATTAGGCCTAACTAGTCTTGATTGTTGATTTTTCTATTCCAGTAGATCCTTCTGGTTTCCTCCCTCATTTGAGGTTGTATCATTCGGCAGCATGATGCTACGGCTGTATCCCGTCAAGGTAGTGTGTATCTCAGCTCAATGCCCTCCTCCCGGCATCGTCCTCCACCTGAACCGGTTGGTTTAGCATATTTATTTCGCAATCGTCTCCTCCTCCCGTCATTGAGTCGATCGCTCCTCCCTTCCCGCCCCCGTGTGCCAGGGAGAAGGTTGGACCCGCTCTCAATTTGCCCGGTCCAACGAGCTACAAGCAGCCCACGGAAGCCCGCCCTGCATCACCATGTTACAAAATTTAAGTATACTATGAAGTATTAATGATGATCGCTCCTCCTTTCCCGCCTCCTCGTCCCTCCGGCAAACTGCTGCCCTTCCAAGTCCCCCCTCCAGCACTCCATCCAACCGTCGTTAAGCAACTTCTACACTCTCTTTTGTCAACCCTCCGGTCTGCCACCGCCATCAACGCTCGGCTAACAGTCGTCAGCTCCTAGCACCACTCTAGCAGGTTCTAGCCACCTTCCAGGGTTGTCGCACCGAATTTGCCGCATTCCAGACTAATTTATACCTCATGTTCAATTTATTTATGCATCACTATTTCTTTTGGAAAAATTTTCTGTTTGGACTCCTGACGTAGAACTACGTGCGGACTCCAATAATATGCCGCGACGTGTGCTATATCGCGAAGATTATTTTGGGTTCTTGAAGTGGAACCATAGAAATTATTACGGGATTATTTCGGAGTTATTGAAGAGAAACATATATATTTCACTTCAATAACCAAGAAATAACCTCTGCGGTTCTACTTCAATAACCCCGAAATAACATCGTGGTGGTTATTTCAGAATTATTTATGGGTTATTAAAGTGAAATATATAAGTTTCTCTTCAATAACCCTGAAATAACCCAAAAATAATCCTGAAATAACCTCCACGGTATTATTTCGAGAAAGTTATCTCGGAGTTAATAAAGTGGAACCGCAGGGGTTATTTCGAGATTATTGTGGAATCTGCGGTTTCACTTTAATATTTTTTAGGTGAACCGGATATAGCACACATGGCGGTCAATTACTGGGAGTCCGCATGTAGAACTATGTCTAGAGTCCGGAAAGAAAATTTTTCCATTTCATCTACTATTTATGTGTTATTTCATTTATTGTTTATGCATTCTTTGTTTACAGTTTATGCATTGTTGATTGTGAACAGTAGTCGTTGTACTTGTTTTTAAAATATAGCAATAAAATTTGATGCAGCTGAGTTATAGTTTGAGTTAACTCTGGTATCATAGTCAATACAGAGTTATAAGCTGAAAGTTACATGTAACTAAAATTTGAAAAGTTTGTAGGTCCAACATATCTAACCAAATCATGAAGTGACAACCCCGAAGTAGCAAACCAAATCACAAGATAATCAACCCAAGTAGAAGAGCCTCCAAGATCTCTAATGAACATATTATATCATTTGATTTAAAATTAAGGGAAATGCAGGGTTTCTTTGTTTAAATTTTATGAAAGAACCTTCCAAGTTTAGTTTGGAAAAAGTTCATGACCAAAAGAGTAGATCAACTTTAGCATTAAAAAAAAAACTAACAAATAGCTTAATTTCACTGCAGTAGTTTATCCAAATTACAGGTCCAAAACACAATGATAAGTTCAAATAATTAACTATATTAGGTTCCCATTTCTGACTCATGCAAAAGTGCTTTTAAACAAGAGCCTCACAAAACTAAGTGCACAAAGTAAAAAAAATTCATAGTTATAGCCAATCAACTGACAAGTTTAAAAATTTTAAATCACTAGTAATATGATCTTACATTTTACTTCTTAATGGCGTTCAATTGAACTTTAAAAGGTAACCATTAAAACTATCGCACTTTGCATATGATGCTGTCTATGGTACAGACAAGAAACTTGATGGTCAAAGGGTAGCTAACAAAACATACAACTCCCTACTGCATACAGAGACATTGAATAAGAAACTGCTGAGAACTATACCTTGACTTCCTTGTACAGTTTCTTCTCCCACATGTACAATTGCTCTAAAGTTGATGAAAGGTTGTTAGACTTCGCGGAGATGTACTTCTCAAAATCAGTGCATGCGTCTTCATTCACTTTCAGTATACTTACACCTGAATATAATAAAATGCCCGTTGAACTATGCATAAAGCACAAATAATGCCAGAGAAATAAAACATCATCAGTTATAAAAACTAACTTCAATTAGAACCGTTCAGTACAACCTATCAATTTTTCCTTTTTAGGAGAACGATATCCATAAGCATTTTCTCTTCTAACTTGTTATCAATAGAGCCTAATTTTTGCCAATTTTCTTAAAGCCTTTCAACATAACGGGTAAAATCAGGTCCGCTCGAAGTTTTCTACATTGAAACTTCATGTTTTATCTTCAGGAAAATAACGTATGAGATAAAAATAAATTTCCTAAACTATTCAAGTGATTTGAAAAGGCTTAAAATGTGCCATTAACACGGATCTCTCCATTTGCTAGTAGTTAAGCTGCCAGCAATAATTCATTACTCAAAAAAAGTGGCCTTAACTGGGTTTTTAGGCCGATTCATAGAGAAACATCATTGAGTGGCCTAATAGAAAATGGAACCATTAAGCCTCTCAATCCTAACAGACTCCTCTTGAGGCTTAGCCAAACATTAGTTGAGGAAGCATCAACCATGAGCAAATTGAACATCAAGAAAAGGCAGAGTTGTTCCAAAGAAATAATTCATCGGGCCAGCCACAATAAATTTGAGATTTTTCATAACTCTCCCCCTCAACTAAAATTTGTGTCAAACTACACTCTTCTGCTAAAAACTGAGCAAACTAAGCTCCAAAAGCCCAAAAGGGCAGATCAACAATACAATCTCAACAAGCTCAAGTGATGTATAGACTAAACACCGATCGCAGAAATATATTTGTTGAACCCTAAAATGGATCCATTGAATTTAAAAGTACACTGTCCACTGAGCTTCCACAAGCCAAAGTGATTGCTTTTTTGCTCTGAATCCTTAAATGGTAAAATTTATCACTGAATCCAATATTGCAACATGAAATCAATCCAGCTGATCATCTCAAGTAACATCCCCCTTAAAATAAGCCTTCTTTTAAGATTCCAATTTATACACAACTTCCTCGCGATCAAGTGGAGCTGATTCACAACTGTACTGGTAAAACCATTGCTGCCCTCTCTTATGAGGCTATGTTGGAAGATACCATTTTTAATTTCGGTTGGCTCAAAGTACTTAAAAGACACCCGCGAGAGCAATTTTTTCGGTGGAGAATTATTCTGGAAGCCTTGCCAACTAATTGTTGCCTCTTCAGAAGAGGACTTGCGAGTGATATACTCTGCTCATGGGGATGTAATGCTCAAGAAGACATCAACCATTTAACTACTAGCTGCAATGTCTACATCAAAGTGAAACGCAAGCTTCAGCAGTGGGGAATTTCTCTTCCAAATTTCCTTAACTTCCATGAAGTCACGCAGGATCTAAACAATTGTGGAATAAGAATCATGGGCATCTTGCTATATATTGTAAGGTGGTATATCAATGATGGCAAGCTAGAAACTCTAAAAAACATGGATGGTTCTTTGGCACCCCTACTGTCCTTGCTTTTTCGACTCTTGAAGCTCGTCTCTACACATAAATTTCAGCTCAAGGAGCAATGGGACACTACTCAGTCAAACAGACTGATGCAAACTCCTTTTTGGTGCCCCCCCCCCCCAGTTGGCTCAAATTTAATGTGGATGGGAACCTTATTTCTTTGCATCAAGGCAGTATTGGCGTTGTCATTATTAATGATATTGGGAATCTACTTGTAGCGGCCAGTAACTCAATTGAGCATCGGGGTAGTGGTCGTGTGGAGCTTATGGCAATCTATACCATAAAGAATTTTGTGGATTTGTAGATGCATGAAGTGAAAGGTGTCATTATTGAAAATGACAGCTGAAATATTATTAACTTTTTGCAACAAGCCAAGTCGCCCAGCACTTGGAGACGAAGACCACAGGATGCTGAGGATCTCTCTTTTTTTAACTCTTTTAAAGAAGTCCTCTTTCAACCTATAGATAAAAAGCAAAATAATGTTGCTCATACTTGTGCTCAAAAGACTATTCATGATAGTTTTTTTTGTTAGGAATGGATAGCTCACATATCCTTTTTCCTTTTGTTCTTTTTATCAGGCCCATATTTTGACGGGCTAGGTTCTCCTTTTGTATCTTTTTGTATTTTTCTTTTAGATTAATGCAAAAAGCATATATTCAAATAAATAAGCCTTCTTTTGATTTTTATAGCCAAAAAACCAATAATGTCCTTCCACAAATCATCATCGCCAAAATAAATAATGAAATCGCTCTGCTAGAAGTTGCAGCTTACGACACACTTCACCAACTCTTATATTCATGAAAATCAAAGCATATTACAAACTTCGGCATCTCTAGAAAACCTCTATCCTGCATCATTTAGCACACAAAGATATTGATGTTTTCTTAGTATTTACAACATGCCTAACTCCTACAAATATCATAAAATTACTCGCGAAGAAACATATAATATGGAGAAGTTCAATCTAGAATTCATTCATGATTGCATCTACTTCTATCAGTCATAAAAAGAGCATCACTTATAATTGAACCAAACCTATATATAACAACATTAGTATAAGATAATTTATCCTTCTTATAGTTTTCATTTACATCTAACTCCTTCCTCTTCAAAGCCTGGCAATCCCTATTGATGTATGTTTTGAAATAAGAGCAAGTCAATCCTTGCCCCTATCAAGAAACTTCTCACATGATTAGAAAAAGATTCCTTCTCAAAAAATATACCTCAACCAATAAGCCCTTAGTTGGCATATCATCTCCAACAGCCTTAAATTAGTATTAACACTTTGAACTAAAAAAACTCAAAAGTTCCTATAAATTAATTATACCACTTACATATGATGATGAGATGTCATAAAAATATTAGTAAGAAAATAAAAAAAAAGTACTGTAGCAGTAAAATTTGATCTTCGATTTGTAATAACAGAAAAATAATAATAATGATAATAAATATATAAATAAATATAAGTACTGTAGCAGTAAAATTTGATCTTCAATTTGTAATAACAGAAAAATAATAATAATAATAATAATAATAATAATAATAATATAAAGTGTGTCACGGTTAGATGAGTCACAACTCCTTAGAGAATCATAACATATGATCTTTCACAGTTACCCTCATTCAACGAACGAGAGAGAGAGAGAGATAGCGGGAGAGATCGAGAGAGGAAACTATCATGCCCTGGCCGATAGAAATTAAGAAGAAAGAAGGAAGATGCAGCTATTGTGTTGTGTCGAACTGTGCGAAGGAGAGGAAGGAAGCCGATTCACCTCTTACCGGTACGACAACCTATCCTTGTTGAATGAAAGCAGCATTATCGAGGGCTTACAATGCAGAGTGAACCACAATCAAAGCCATGAAGAAGAAGAAGAAGAAGAAAAGGGAAGATGCAATATGTGGTGTAAATGTTCTGTTTAAAAAAATTGGAAGAGAAGATGAAGATACAAATAAAGAAGTGAGTCGGGTGGCCGAAGAATTGGGAAAAGAAGCTGATGAATCAGGAAGCCGAATAGGTGAAGTTCACCTATAAAATCGCAGACCGACTTATCTGGGAGACGAGCAGCGTACAAAGGAGAGGAGGACGACGCGAAGTTTAGGGCAGAGGGAGTGTGAGAGAAAGAAGAAATTATAGGAGGAGAATGAGACAAGTGGCTCACCTGGTGCATCGTTTCCCTCCACATTGTGCTTGATAGAGATACAAAGAAACTGAAGGCACCGTACCCTGGCCGAAGGAAGGAGAAGAAAAGATCGGTCAATCTGAGCCTTAGCAAGCAGGCGAGGAAGGCGACAACATCACTGTCGAACGGGAAACTTCCCTCTGAGTTTTTTGGGAGATACAAATTAACTGAAGACACTGTACCCTGGCCAAAGGAAGGAGAAGAAAAGTTCGGTCAATCTGAGCCCGAGCAAGCAGGCGAGGAAGGCGGCGACATCACTGTCGAACGGGAAACTTCCCTATGAGTTTTTTGGGTTCGTCAAACAAGGAGCTTGAAGCGTCTTTGTTCTACGTGAAGAAGAAATGGAAGTATCGTGCCAAGATAGAGGAGGAAGGAGACCTCCTTCGTGTGTGGTGCTCACGTACAGATACAGAGGAAGAAAGAGACCTTTCCATGTGGGTGTCAAGCCAAGCAGTGTTTTTGGAATAAGGGTATTTTTTTTTTATTTTAGTGATATAATAATAATAACAATAATAATAATAATACTATGTTTATTTTAGGCATTCAATTTTAGAGGAGTCGACATCAAGGCAAAACAATCGGCATCGAGGTGAGTACTTTTACTTCTAAATTATAGTAATAATGTTATATTTCTTATAAATCACTCGAATTAGAATGTCATTAGTCAATATATTTTGTTACTGCAACTATAATATAATTATTATGTCTTATTATTCAATTTGATCCTCTACAAATGAATGTGAATGATTTGCATAGTTAAACTAATTTATTAGACATGCATGTAACAAATGAAAAATAATGTATAATATTTAAAATGTAAATAAAATGATTTATAATATGCTTGCATGAGCATGTCTGACTGTGATAGAGTAACCCCTTGATGATACTAGTGAGGGAACACTAAGGCACTCGTGCACTTATATGGAAAATGATATTGATATTAATGTGTCTTAATTGACATAATTTTTAGACGGTGCTCCTGTAGCGGATGTACAGATATAGAACGATATTGGTACGTTATTGATATAGTATGATTCATTGATAGCATGTTAATTATTTATATGAACATATTAAAAGGTTTAACTTGCATGCATCTTGCTTCTTTTTTCTTTGAAATATTGTAGCTTAGGAGTATTAAGTATTCACTAATTTGCTTAGCTCATTATTATTATAAACTAACTTTTCGGTTAATTAAGTGATTAAAAGATGAGTGATAGAAGAGAAAAAAATTATAGAAGACGCGGACAACCGTCAATATGGTAAATTAAAATATATTGTTTTAATTAAATTGCGTAGTGGTTCTTTCACCTGTAAATAGTAAGTTATGGAAAATGAATAACGAAATTTTTTTAATTCACATTGTCCAACCATCTATACATTTATTGGTTAATTTCAAGGTCGGTCAAGTCGTGAAAAAAGTGTTATTAGAGCCAAAGGTTTAAGATTAACTAATTAAATATTTGATAAAAAGATCCAATAGGATAATTATAATAAAATTTTAATAATTGTAAAATTAAAGTTAACTCAAAGTAATAATTATTATCCAATCAGGTATGTGATACACCCAAAAACATAGAAGAAGAAGATTTTATAGAAAACAAAGAAATACAACCTAATATTTATGTGGACACGAATGTCCTCACCCAAATGGCAACGACAATGATTCAGATGATTTAGGAGTACAGATTGCAACGTAATTATACAATTGATGTGGATAAGTACTTGAAAAAATTTCAAGGTCTGCGTCCTCCTCTATTCAAGGGAACTAAAGACCCAATTGAAGCGGAAAACTGGCTAATGGGGATAGAGAATATACTATTTTTACATCATTTGTCTGGATGAAAGAAGATTACCATTGGTGACGCCTGTGCTGGATAGAAAAACCAAAAGGTGGTGTCGTGGGTAGCGTCAAGATAGGTTATGGGACGTACCCAATATGATGATAAATTGGGAGGAGTTCGTAAACCATTTTAGAGTGGTTCTGTTTAAAAGATCTGTGTCCACCTCCCCTTATCATATTAATGAATGACCTTAGTTTCATGGATAGCCAATGTTGTTTTGCTTGAAGTTTGTTTATAAAATTTTGATGAAATTTTTATAAGTGAGGAAAATTGCAACGGTTATGTTTAAAAAAAATGAAAGAGGAAATGAAGAAATAAAGAAGAGAAGTGAGGAGTCGGTTAGCCGAAGAATTGGGAAATGAAGCAGATGGATCGGGAATCCGAATAGGTGAAGTTCACCTATAAAATGCAAGACCAACTTACCTAGGAGTCGAGCGGCGCACGAAGAAGAGGAGGACGACGTCAGGGTCAGGGTTAGAGCAGAGATAACGTGAGAGACAAAGAAGAAAACATTGCAGGAGAAGGAAACGCGCATTCCACCTGGTGCATCGTGTCCCTCCACATCGTGCTTAACAGAGATCTAAAGACAGACGACCCTATGCCCTGATCGAAGGAAGGAGAGAAGAGGTCGATTGATCTGAGCCGTAGCAAGCAGGCGAGGAAAGCGATGATGTCACTGTTGAAGCAAAAACTTCCCTTTGAGCTTTTCGGGTTCATCAAATAAGGAGCTTGGCGCGACTTTGTTATGCACAAAAAAGAAAGAGAAACATCGTGTTAAGATAGACGATTGAGACCTTAGTGTGGTGCTCGCATGCAAACAAAGAAAAGAGACTTTTCCTTGCGGGTGCTAAGCCGAGTCGAGTGCTTGGAAAAGGTAGGGGAAGTTCTTATTAAGTGATATAATAATAATAATAATAATATTATTATTGATTAGATAAAATAAAAATGAGAAAATTTTGTCAGAACATAATAAATATGAATACCGTGTTTATTTTAGACATTCAAATTTAGAAGAGTCGACGTCAAGACAAAACAACGGCATCGATGTGAGTACTTTTACTTCTAAATCATGGTAATAATTTTGTATTTCTTCTAAATCACTCGCTTTAGAATGTCATTAGTCAATATATCTTGTTACTGCAATAAGAACATGATTATTGTCTTATTATACAATTCGACCACCTAGAAATAAATATGAATGATTTGTATAGTTATATTTATTACACATGCATATAAAAAAAAAGATATTGAATAATATTTAAAACGTAAATAAAATGATTTATAGTATGTCTGCATGTGTATGTCCAACTGTGATGGAGTTACCCCTTAATGGTACTAGTGGGGGGTGCTAAGATACTTGTGCACGTATATGGAAAAGGATATTGATATTGATATGTCTTAATTGACATAATTTTTAGACGGTACTCCTGTGATAGTTGTACAAATATAGAAGGTGTGTTATTGAATTAGTATAATTCATAGATAGCATGTTAAATATTTATATGGATTTATTAAAAGGTTTAACTTGCATGCATTTTGCTTCCTTTTCTTTGAAATGTTGTAACTTATGAGTATTGAGTATTCACTAGTTTATCTAGTACGTTATTTTTTAAAACAAAATTTTTATATTAATTAAGTGATTAAAATATGAGTGATAGAAGAGAAAACGTTTATAAAAGATGCACACAACCGTCAACGAGATAAATTGAAACATTTTAATTTAAATAAATTAATTAGTGACTCTTTCGTCTGTTAATAGAAAATGAATAACAAATGTTTTTTATTCATACCGTGCGATCGCCTAACCCATCTTGGTTAATTCTAAGCCTCTGGTCGACTCATGACATGTGGCACTATCGAGAAGAGGAGAGCGTCGGGTCAGGACATGACATGGAGGAAAGAGTCGAAGCCTCGCGTACTCTGTTGGGATGAGACAAGACCTAAAGAGAGAAAAGGGAGGAGAACGAGGTCTGCAGTGCTCGCATGAACTTCCTTCGGTCAAACAGCGACCTAATGAGGGACTCGAGCTCACGCAGTTGAGTAGAGGTCGAAGGCAAGAAGAACAGAGAGGACCTTTGTGCGTGAGGCAGGACAGCCAACCGAGAGAATTAAAAGGTGAGTTAAGGTTAATAAAGTATATGTATGTATGTATCTTTGTGTGTGTGTGTTAAAATGTGTGAGGGTGTTTAATAATAATAATAATGAAAAGTTTTATTAAAATTAAGACTAACAAATAGTGATTTCATATTCGAAGGAGAAGTTGGAGGAGCGTGCGAGTTAGGGAAAGGATCGATCCGAATAACTTATAAGGAAAATATTAATGTTGTATTGTTATTATAACAAATAATATAATTATTTAAATTAATGTTATTAATTTTTATGTAATCAAAAGGTATAGAAGGCTGATAAATTCTTAGATTTTGAGGAAGGCAAAGAATCTTAAGGCCAACCAAAAGTTAGTGTTTTTAATCATTCTTACATATTTCAATAAGTCAACAACATTTATGTTTTTCTATTAGAATGAAGGTCTTACAATTATATGCACATTTAATTGGTTTACGTGCTAGAAAGTGAAGTGAAAGGCTGAACTTTCTCAGAATTCTTTTATGCATTAAATTAATATTATTTAAAATGAATAATTGTTTTACTAAATAGTTTAAAACATGTATTTTCATTCACATATTGCATTTTAATAGTCTGAAATGGTAATACAAATGGGAAAAAATAATGGACATATAAAGATGCATTATAAATTATTTAAATTTTATAAAATGAATTGTAAAGATTTAAGTCATACAGAATTACCGCCATATAGTACTGACAAGGGATGCTTGTACCTTCGAATGCAATTTGAGGCTACCTTTGCGTACAGTTTTAAGAGTGTCTTCGGACACATTTTTTAAGATGTTTTTGGGTATGATGGAAATCTTGTGAGGACTCTTTAAAGAGGCTAAATTGGCAAATACTTAAAATGAAATGGAAATGTATAAAATTAATGTGAAAGTTCCAAATTTTATAAGAAAATGAGCTGTAATTTTTTATCATTCATGCATAGCATAAGCTTCGTAATTTAATATATATTAGACTATAATTACTCAATAAGTCATACTTATAGTTGCAATTAATATTTTCTTTTAGGAGGAGATAAATTTTTAATTGATATGTCGGATAAGAAAGGGATGAGATAAATTTTTAATTGATATGTCGGATAAGAAAGATTTGATTTACAAAAGAATGACTGCAACTGATAGGTACTAAGATAATATGTTTGTAATTTCTTTTTTTACTGCTTCTTTTGGATAGAAATATATTGTTATGAGGATTGAGATTTTACTTGCAGATTTTTTATTACTATTGGATAATTTAATTTTTCTTATTGTATCAATGAATTATTAGATGATTTTTATATATATTGGAACCTCTATAAATGTGGATAGTTAATTAGATATTAATACATTCCGACCGCAGTACCCACCTTAGTTAATTCAAAGCAACGGATCAAGTCGTGACATAATGTTTCCAATCCCTAACTATTTGTTGAAAAGGCTTTTGATCATATAAAAAACTCTAGCTTGAATCATAACCCTTTACCATCGTTTCATCTAAAATATTCATCAAACCACATCCACCAAGCACAATAGGATTCTTAAGAGAGCTTTTACATCAAAACTTTATTTAATCTTCATCACTAATAACTCTTAACATATTTGAGAGTCATCCGAGCCTTCAGAAGTCACTAAGCATATTTGATTAAAACACCACATCTTAGTTCTTCAATATAAAAATTCTTTAAACCATTAAATTTCATAATCTCAAAGTTCATGATGTTTGTAATCGATAAAACTCATGAAAAATGCCTATTTTTTCAAGGAAACGATAATTAACCGTGAATTTGAAGAATGCACAAAATAACATCCAAAGATCAAGCATTATACAAAGACGCCATGAGTAACATGACTCAACTAAAAGAATCCCATGTTACTAGGAGAAGAGAAAAGATAAGACCCAAAAAAGAGAAACCACGTTAATGTAAAAATTAAAGGAGGCGTGAAAAAACTTCTTACCAAAACCCAAGTACACCTAATCTCAAGAGATAAAAGAAGCCTAGAATCTCTCAAAAAAAATAAAATAATACAAGTGAAAATAATGAAGAAAACCAAGACCACACATTAAGATCATCCAAAAGGCTCCTCAAATAACACCATAAAATCCATGCAAGTTCAAAGAAAATCTCAGCCTCAAACTTGTGTCCCACATTAAAATCAATTGTATGCAACACTTCAATTTGCATCCAATAACTAAAGTCCGCACCTTAATCAATTTAAAATGCTGGTCTTTAAGTAATACATGTGACCTACTAGTCTACTCAGCAAAATATGATTGAATCCAAACGAAATGAATGACCAAATCAAAGAAAGCCTCCTCCATGTTGTTCACTGTTAGAAACCATTTTAAGTTAAGATGGGCTAAAAGTCAACAAAGCCCACTTCCCCTATTTAATTCGATTAAATGTACACCCTCGACTTGAATAATTAAAATGGGGAAGCAATTTGTTTTGCTTCAAAGCAATCCTATTCGGCATTAACTTAGGATAATTTATGGGTTCACCGCATTAATTTGAGACGATTCTCAATAAAAATAATGGATGGGAGGTAAAAAAGATGATTGCTGACTTCAATAATTAAAAAAAAAAGGATGAGAGAATTACGTAAATAAATTTGCAACTAGCAGCTTATATCATTCCTGCTCTTCCAACAGTCAAGGATGAATAGGGATACAATGGCCTAGACTTTTAGGGAGAGGAACCTTTAGATCAAATCAAGTCAGAGGCAGTACAATTCCAAGTTAAATGAGGTGCAAGTGCTTCCCTGTTTGAAGGTCAGTTTAAACGAAGGCAGACCCTAAATCAAAATAGATAAATACACAAATACTTTTTTGTCAATATCCAAAAATCGAATCCCGCCGAAATCAACTTTGTGCTTCCGCAAACTTTAAAAGGGCCGTTCAACCAATGCTCAAATAAAAGTAGAAACTTGTAGAAGAAGCAGAGCGACTGAAAGAGACCAACAGACTAGCAGATCGTACAAACATCTACATTTCATGCATCCTGATTATAAATATAAAGCATGGTGACGAAAAAAATGAAAAAAAGGAGAAGTATGCAAAGTGCCAAAAAAAAAAGACGAAGAAGCCCACCTCTGAAAATCCTAATCCTTTGTCGATACTGTATCTTACCAACCTCGAGCAACCTAGAAACGTCATCACCACAAGAAGCCACCGATTTAAACTGCTCCGTGATATCTTTCACAGCTTCTACAACATCCTTAGTTCTGTGAACCGATAATACAGCATCCCTGCCCCGCCCGCAGTCTTCCGTGATTACAGCGTTCGCGGCCTCCTCAAAACGTAGCCTTTCGTTTCTGGCGTGTTTCTCCTCGATGTCTACACTGTTCTTCAGATTGCCTCCAACAAGCCTTATCTGGTTCTCCTTCTGCTCCTCTGACATAACCGCACTACTATTCTCATCCACATGAGGCGCAGCCACTGCCTCAGAACTTCCGACGCTCGAGTTAAACCTATCCGAATCATCATCCACGGCTCTCTTCTCTTGCAAAATCGACCGTTTCCCTGCCTCTTTCACATATTCCTGTTCGGTTTCTTCTTCGAGATCAGGTATCCCTTCCTGCTCCCTCACCTCACTCGAATTAGGACTGCTCACAACCGAACCCAACACAATTTTTGACTTCTCATACACATCAAACAGATGTTCATACGAATCAAAAGGATTAAAGAAATCCCAAGAGAACCTCAGAGATGGAGGGGACGGCGGCGGTGGAGGCGGTTGTACCTCAGATGGAGGAACAACCGGAGCTTCATTCCGTAGATTAATTCCGCTCAGATGGAGGAACAACCGGAGCTTCATTCCGTAGATTAATTCCGGGCGGTTCATAAAAATAACTCCCATGCTGAACAAAGGATGGGTATCCGTAGCCAGAGCCATAGTCAAAGCCAAAACTCTGGCTCTGCGAATTAGACCACTGTTCGCCGTGCAAATCCTGGTACACGGTGGATGGGATCGTCGGAGCGGCCTTCATATATGAATAGTTAGCATTGGGGAAAGAGGAGAAAGTAACGGGATGGGGAAACGAGCTCCATCCTTCGCCCCCTGCTCCGCTATTCCCTCTTTCAAAACTTTCTTCCGATGCCGAGCCGGAAGGCTCATGCAGGTGCTGACATTCCTCGTCCAAATGCGATCCGGAGAACGGAGAGACTGAAGAAGAAGAGGAAGAGGGAAGAGAAGAGGCCACCGCGTCGGAGGCATTTTCTCCCTTCAGAGTTCTTGATCCACCAAACTTAGACCTCGCAGGCTTGCCTTCGGAGGGAGGGAGGGTGAGAACAGGGGATGCCGGGGCCAGAACGAGCTCCTCAGCAGCGAACCTATGCAGGGCTTCTCCAACGCGGTCAAGAGCTCGGAAGTAGGACGCGTGAGCAGCTGCCAGAACATAGCGGTGGTCAGCGGCAGCACGGATCAACTCTCTCCTCTCCCGGCATAGTGCCACAAGCGGCAGATCGTCAGCCTTCGAGCTCGTGCAACCCATCGAAACTTCTAAGCCCTAAAACCCTAGTCCTGCCAGAAGCTCACTATGTTCCGCACCGCCCATCAGCTCAATCTACTTCATCCAGCACAAACAACGGGATCAACTACGATAATGTGGGAGGTTTAAGACCAGCAGAAGTGGAAGCCGAAGGGAACCGGGATGAACGGGGTAAACGGAAGCAACCGGTGGAGGCGAAGAGCGCGCGAAGCTGAAGAGAGAGCAGAGCAAGGAAAACACGTGGCGCGATGCCGACGAGATCCTCGAGCGTTGCGTTGTGGCACGTGATCGTGCCGCGCAGAGGGAATAGTAAAGAGTACCAACGTTCGCATAAAAAGATACCGGACGGAACTTTTCAGCTCTTAGAGTGGGTTTTGTTAGAGGACCGTGCGCCGTCGCGTGGAGGTGCGAGCTGTCAGTGGGATGCGGTTACCGTTTTTAGAAACCCTGTAACAGTATGCTTCGAAATGGAGAAAACATTTTTTTTGAACGTATATTTTAATATATTTTGTATTGGAATGAAATTAATTTAATTATAAATATTTTTATTTTATTCATTAAATATTATTTTAATTTACTTATTTTTTTTTATAAAACATTATAGTTTAAGTTTATAATTAATTATTTTAAATTAATAACATAAACTATTAAATCATTTTTCTCATAATTTAATTATATTATTAAATGTTTTAATTATTTTTGCTTTTTAATTTATTTAATTTTTTTCTAATAATTTTCTTATATAAAAAATATGTCATGTATAAAATTAATAACACATATAATTAATTGATCACGTGTTGATTTAGTATTGATCAAATTATATTTTCTTTGTTTATGTAAAAATATTGTATGATACTTGAGTTTAATAAAAATTAGTTGATAATTTGTCTTGATGACGTGAATTTAATTTTTTTTCTCATGTATTATGCTACATTATATTAAAACTATTAGGTGATATAACTTAACTATTAAATAAATAGACTGAATTATTAGATAATAAAATTAATCTATAAGAAATTCAAATAAATATTTTTATTATATTTGTAAATTTCTAATAATTTAATTCTATTATTGAATAAATTAGTTGAATTTATATAATAGTTTAATTATATTAATTAATAGTTTAGTTTTACTTAGGAATTAGCATGTGACAAGTAAAATTAAGTCCAAATCATATAAAAATGTGCATGAATCTTTCTTAAAGGAACATTTTCAACCTTCAAATATCTCAAAGCTCAACACAGTGCTTTCCAACACATCCTGAAAATTTTAATTTGATGTTCTTTTGTATATTTAGATAATAATGCATTAATCAACCCTTTCAGTGCATGCATGCAGTTTTGGATTATGAGAAGAAAATTTTGGCAAGAAAATCCTTGGTTCAAACTTAGTGCAACAAGATTTGAACTTCGTTTTCAAACTTATGATATAACAATTAGATATAAAACTAGGTTGGAATTATGCTTGAAATAGAGGTTTGAAAAAAATAGAAATTTGAACATTTAATACCATTTTTAAATATTATTTAGCTTTTATTTGAACCTTACTAAAATTTGTAATGGTACATTTGCTTAGAAATAGAATCATATGCAATCTCATTCAAATCGTGTCCAAACCTCGTTTGAATTTGTTTAGAGTATGTTTGAACCTTGTTTAATTTTTGTTTAAATGGAGTTGGAGCATCTATTCAAATAAAATTTGAATGAGATTTGACATTTCTATATGGTTATATTATTATGTGAAATTGATTCATTTAAACTTTTTTTATTATATATGCATACATCCTTACTAATTATTTCAATGGAGAGCATCATATTGGCAAGTGCATAAAAAAATCTAGGAGTTTGATGAGGAAATTTACTATAAAGTTTGAAGTTACAAGCTTATTTATGAGATTGACCAATGCTCCTTCAAGGAACTTTTAAGCCCTAACTTATGATTCTTTGATAATTTAAAAAATCAAATTTTAATGAAAAAACTAATAATAAAAGGAATGATAGATGCTTCATTATGTTTAGCATTAAAGATGAGAATAGTAGATTCAAAATTAGAGATTTTGCCTAATATATATGAGGGTTGGATTTTGGTAGAATGTCTAAGAAGAAAAGGTTTAAGGAGGTGACCATAAGTAGATTAATTAATAACCATCCAGATGGTGACAACAAATTTAAGAATATAGAAATAAAGAATGAATTTATATAGTGTTTTAAAAAGGAAGATATATAAAAAATAGGTTTATTTTATTGTTGATGTTATTCTACTCTAGCATGAGAAGCACAATTTTTTTTTTCCATTAACAAGCTATCATTAGTTGAGTAAGAAGCTTTATTTGGATGCCCATTGAGAAATTTAGTAAAGAAAAAGACATAATGTTTCAATAAAAACTTTAGTTAATTATTAAGTTAATATATTGTTCATGATTTAATAACCATATGCAAATTTTTATAATTATTTAATAAATTTTTAAATTTGTTATTTTGTTAACCAAATATTAATGCAATTCAAAAATATAATACAAGAATTACTCAAGCACAACAATATTAAAAATTGAAAAATTTAGTGCAGTGTCGTGATAATATAAATACAGTGCCTCGATAATGGGATGTTAATAATACAACATATATAACTTTAGAACGCTATTCATAGCAGTGTTGTGACACTAGAACTAAATTTGGCAATGCCAAAACATATAAAATACACTACAAAGAACTATATAATAGCTATAAATACACTCCCCTCAAACTCATTTCCTTAATAGATTTCAACAAAACTCTAAAAAAAAGCCAACAAATGGACACAAGAGAAGAACTTCTCATCCACTCTTCCTCTTCCTCTTCCTCATATGATCCTTTTTCTTTTTCTTCTTCTTTTGCTCCTTTTTTAGCAGTGGGGTGGCTAAGCCCAGTATAATGTTGAAAATGTTGTGTTGTGGAAAAAAAATGCTTTATCAGAAATCACGTTCAACTGACATTTCTAGAACATATGAGCTAGAACTAAGTTGAAATCAACCATATATGAGTATTGTTGTTAACAATGTATTGTGTAGTAAACATCTACCCCATCTCATTCTACCAATTAAACCTTTTGTTTTCTCTATTTTGTAGGTCATAAATCTGCTCTCTCAAATCAATCATTTGATCATTAACTATCTTTGGGGCTTTAGATCTAAAACAAGAAGTGATGAAACACTTCCCATGATCAAATGCAGATCTTTTATAAGATAAATTTTCTCCAAGTATGCGGAGAATTAGAAAATAATTACTTCAAAGAGGGATCTTTTAGTGCCCTCACTTAGACACATACCCTTCTAAATGTTATAATCAACATAGCTTAGTCAATAGTGACCTCATTAATCTTTCTGTTAAGCAACAACATATAGAATTTTAGAGTGGTGTTCATAGCAGTGTTGCGACACTAGAACTAAATCTGACAATGTCAAAACATATAAAATACACTACAAAGAACAATATACCAACTATAAATACACTCCCCTCAAACTCATTTTCTTAATAGATTTCAAACAAAACTATAAGAAAAGTCAACAAATGGAGACAAGAGAAGAACTTCTCATCCACTCTTCCTCTTCCTCATATGTTCCTTCTTCTTCTTCTTCTTCTTCTGCTGTTGCTCCTTTTTTAGCAGTGGTGTGGCTAAGCCCAGTATAATGTTTAAAACGTTGTGTCTTAGAAAAAATACTTTATCAGAAATCACTTTCAACTGACGTTTCTGGAACATATGGGCTAGAACTAAGTTGAAATCAACCATATATGAATATTCTTGTTACTAATATATCATGTGGTAAACATTTATCTTTCTATTAAGCAACAACATATATAATTTTAGAGTGGTGTTCATAGCAGTGTTGCGACACTATAACTAAATTTGACAATGTCAAAACATATAAGATACACTACAAAGAACAATATACCAACTATAAATACACTTCTATCAAACTCATTTTCTTAATAGATTTCAAACAAAACTATAAGAAAAGTCAACAAATGGAGACAAGAGAAGAACTTCTCATCCACTCTTCCTCTTCCTCATATGTTCCTTCTTCTTCTTCTTCTTCTTCTACTGTTGCTCCTTTTTTAGCAATGGTGTGGCTAAGCCCAGTATAATGTTTAAAATGTTGTGTCGTAGAAAAAAATACTTTATCAGAATCACTTTCAACTGACGTTTTTGGAACATATTACTAATGTATCATGTGGTAAACATCTATCCCATCTCATTCTACCACTTAAATTTTTCATTTGCTCTATTTTGTAGGCCATAAATCTGCTCTCTCAAATCAACCATTTGATCATCGACTATCCTTGGGGCTTTAGGTCTAAAACAAGAAGGTGTAATGAAACACTTCCCATGATCAAATGTGGTCCTTTATAAGATAAATTTTGTCCTAATCAACGGAGAAGTAGAAAATAATTACTTAAAAGTGGGATCTTTTAGTGCCCTCCCTTAGACACATACCCTTCTAAATGGCATAATTCAACATAGCTTAGTCTTTAGCGACCTCATTGATCTTTCTATTAAGCAACAACTTCATAAAAATAAAGTAATACCAAGTCTTGGCTTCAATATTCATACATGAGACAAGAAATTTAATTGACTTCTCCTAACTCCTCCTCCATCGTACATTTGACTCGAGCCTAGTCAAAAATCAAGAATCTTGCCAAAGTTAGGGTGTCCATTCTAAAATGTATTATAATCATCAAACTCTAAACTCTATAACCTTTAGGTTAGGTTTATAGTGACACTATGAAATTATACCCAATTCTCGCTCACATAAACTTTAAATTATTTTTGCTCCGCAACATTTGTAAAAAAAAATATCCTTTCATAATCAACACATGATAGTATGGGGTTCATCAGTCAGTTTTTGCCTCTCATGCAATCATACTTTCTACTATATCCACATAACTCCTAAATTTTATTTTAAGAATGTGATTTTTATGTTCCATCAACTGGGTATATCTTTTATTAGATTCTACATTTATGAACTTTTTAAAATCAAAATTCCCACCCTTCCTTCTTGTTAGCAAGCATAGACATTTTTTCCTAATAGATTAGAAAAAAACTAAATTTAGTTGGTTTCTTAGCCCAAAAAGAAATTGACAACCAAAATCAAAATGAATAAGTCATAGGTCTCTATTTATAATATGAAGTAGCACTATAGTGCTAGAGACTAGCGTTGCAGCACTACTCTCTCGAGCATACCAAAACTATGATACTTTGACTTGATTTTCAAAAGGTAAAAATAGAGTCAAAATTAATAATAAATTTTCTTATTAATTCTTCATTAATTTCTATAATAAAAGCATATTAACTCATTATTAATTTTGATGAAGGGTCGCGACGCTAACTTACATCAATGTGGCGCAATTGAATCATTATTTTAAAACTAGCACAAGTTGACCACAAGTTTATTTATCAAACTAGTGTTATGATATTAGTCAAATACAGTACTACGATGCACCAATAATAAGATCAAAGGTAAAAAAAATGCCCAAAATACCGAATAAGCATGTTACAGGATCACAAAGTAGTGATGCTCGCTATGCAATAAATATTATGACACCATGCATTGAAATTATTATCACACATATGAATGAAGCACTTAATTTTGCGAGATAATACTCACACTCAGCACTACATCACTAAATAATTAGCACATGTGACCCATACTACAATGCAAAATATAATTGGTTTTTTCATACACAAATGAAAAATGCCATGAGCCACACATTACATGGATTTCCATAAACATAAAGCAATTTAACGTAGACTGATCAAGAATTTAACCAAGTAAAGAGGAATGGTGGGTTGGAAGTTATTTTCGGCCAAGGCAAGGAGGAGAAAAGGGTGAGCTAAGGTTAAAGTCTCGACCATGGGAAATGAAGGAGTGAGACAGAAGTTGGTGTAGGTATTTTTGGCCTCAGAGAGAAGAATGGAAAGAGGGCGGTGCATGTTGGTGAGGGTTTCGACATAGAAAAGTGAATATGTGTGGAGATGTGTTCGCTGAGGGTTTCAACCTAAGGAAGGAAGGGTGAGTGGGGGTGCATGTTGGTGAGGGCTTTGGCCCAGGGAAGTGAGAAAATTTGATAGGGGCTTCCCCATGAAGAAAGAGAGGGTGAGAGAGGAAGATGGTTGTTGGTTTTTGGCCATGAGAATGGGAGAGAGATTATGGTGTGCATTTTAGTGTGGATCTCAGCGAAGGGATACAAAGGTGTGGGATGGTGTTCGTGTCAGTCTCGGCTAAAAGAGACGAGGTTGGGTGTGCATGTGGGTGTGTGAATATTTCAACCATGGGGAGAAGAAAGGAAAGAGTAGTCGAGGAAGGTGGGATTTCAACCATGGAAAAAAAGAGGGAGAGAAGAGGATATGGGTGTAGGGTTTAAGCCCAAGGAAGTGGGGGTGTATGTTAGTGGGGGTTTCAATCTTGGGAGAATTAAGGGGATACATTGAAATTGGTGTGACGCTTTGGTTAAGGGAGAATCAAGGGAAAGAACGGGTGTACAGTTTTGACTAGCGAAAAAAGAGGGAGAGAAATCAGCGGTAATAAATAACGTTTAATGGAAAAGAAAGGAGAAGAATAAATTTTCATGGTACAATAAGTATAAGAAAAACAAAACACAAAAGAAAAAAAATATAAAATAAGAGAAAATAAGTGAAGAGATCTCAATGTGCTTGTATGGATGAAGAGATGAAATGGTCCTTTATTCTTAGTTGCTTGGATGAAGGGAGGAGACTTTCTTAGAGATTTGGCCATTAGGAAGAAAGAAGAAGGAGAGGTGAGGAGTTTCAAACAAAATGTGAAGGAAGAAGGAAATGTGGGAGAAATTCTAGAGAGTGTCTTTAAATAATAGAGACTTGAAATTTAAAAAAAAATGTGAAGGAAGAGGGGTTTTGTCGGATAGGAGAGAGTGAAGAGAGAAAATAATAAATAGGATTTTAGGGCTAAAAACACAACATTAACTCATTTAGAAGATAAAAATGTATGGAATGCAATAGTGAAGTCAGTTTTGATTAAGGCGGACTCTATTTCAAGATAAGTAAATTCAAAGTTAAAGGTTGTTATGTGTGGTAATTGGAAAAAAAATTGACTATGGTTCATATGACACATAAACCTGAGGAGAACATAATGGTGAAGTTGGTTTTTGGTCAAGGTGAGGGTTGTTATGTGTGGTAATTGGAAAAAAATTTGACTATGGTTCATATGACACATAAACCTGAGGATAACATAATGGTGAAGTTGGTTTTTGGTCAAGGTGAGCCTTATTTGAGGATTTTTAAAGTTAAAGTGTGTGTATTATCATAGGAGAGACAATTTTGATCTATTTTAGATGAATTTTTTTAATAGGTTTTGATTAATTACATTTAATATTCTTAGCTCAAATTACTTTAACAGAAGCTTAGTTCCAATTTAAGTCAACTTTAAGTGAATTACCATGATTATTCTTTTTATTTTCAAAACTTCCATCCAAATTGTTGTAGTATTGATGAAACCCCCAAATGAAGTTCGAATTGAGTTCAAGGGGCTCATTTGAAAGATTTTGATAACATGGATGTACTCAAGTAATCCATTTTGATGATGACATGAAAAAATTTAGATAGGTGTAATTTTCATGTGTGAAAATTCAAAACAAGAGTTTTACATAAGAAGTGTGTTTGATTGTCATCAAATCTATTGCATGTTGCTCATATGTTTTAATGAACATCATGCAACTTTCAAAATTTAAATGCTACAACTTTATTTAGACAAAATAATAACTTTTGGGGACTTTTTGAATTAAGTTGATTTATAATTCAATTTTAAGATTTGGTTAAAGTTAGTTTCATTTTATTCCATCTTAGTTTGATTAATTTTAAATTTTGTTTAGTTAAATCTTTTAGTATTTAGTTGAAGTTAGTTACATTTCATTTCATTATTAAGCATTGTTCGAATTTTGGGTATGGGGAGCATTTTGGAGGTAAAGTAAGAAGCATGGCTCCCCTCATTTATGATATTAATCTGAAAGCTAAGAATTCAAATGATAAGCCAAGCCCCTTACCCTCTTTCATTTAATACTAATCTTCTATAATATATGTAAAAAATATTGTATATCATGTTTGTTGAATATTGCGATATATATTATCAAATATTATTGAGATATTGTGGACATTTCGTTTTAATATGGTGCAATTAATCATAGAACTATTAAATTAGCTATAGACCAAAGCACTTAAGTGAATCAATTCTATGTTGAGTTGAGAATTATTTGAATGGGGTTTGAACCATGAAGTTTTGACAAATTCAAACTAATTCTATGAGAATTAACAAATGAAAACCTCATGCAATAGGTATGTTTAAAGAACTTGGATTTTTTAGAGTTAAATATAAATAAAAGACTACAATAATCACAAATATTATAGACAAAAATTGAATCAATCACTAATATGCATTGCTCTAATAATTAATATAGAACTTAATTATACTGCTATAAGAATTAATTATATTTAACTATATTACTTCAAAAATTAAATTAAATAAAACCAATTTTAACATTACACGCAATATAGTTACTTGAGAGAACATTGCAAACTCAAAGTTCAACCTCTAACATCAAATTTAATTACATCAAATAACATAATGACTAACACAAAATATTAGTTGAAGTCCAAATGAGGTCATCTATAACCCTTCTAATAAATAAAAGATTAATTATATCATTTTATTTATTATTTTGGCTAAAATGAATTCATTATCCATTATAGCCGAGATAGTCTTCATTTATAATTGGAAAGGGATTGAAAGGGAACTTTAGTTTAAAAAATCAACAAGTTTGAAGCCCAATATTTAGTGTTCAAACTTTAGTTGTATAAATTTTGAACATCAATTCTGAACTTAAAATTTTAGCACTAGCCGTGAAAGTCGGATTTAAGAAAGATTGAATAATGTATGAAGTCTTACTACAAATTTCATACATTGTTTGAGCCTTGTTCGCATACTACACCTATAAGAAAGCTCAAGAGACCTAGAATATGACTCAAATCTCATATTACTTCTTCGAACTACATTTGACTATCAATAAAATGAGATTTTGAATGTTTGAACCTTGTTTAAATCTTATTTGTACAAACCTCTATACTCTTTTAAATTGCAGCATATATAAATATAATCATGTAAATGGGTTGAAAAAATCATAGTAAATTGATGCAATTTCAACAAGAGAGATATTTAAGGACAAAAAACTAATAAAAGAAACTAATAAAATAAGTAGTCATCGTCACCAGTGCAAGTGGAGTCTTGGCGCAGTGTTGAGCAGCGATATACTAGTGATCATAAAAATAAGTAGTCATCGTCACTAGTGCAAGTGGAGTCTTGGCGCAGTGTTGAGCAGCGAAGGAGATTGCAAGATTGTCCACTCCGAAAAAAATACTATAGCAAGAGCGATACAGATAAAAGCAGAAAATCTCAAAACCAAGAGTATGGCCGAGACGAAGGGATTCGATCGGTTTGAGCCCATATTTGGGGAGCCAACGGTGGAGCTGGAGCAGGGAGAGGTCTTCGGAGGTGTATATCGCCGCACCTTTCTATTTTATGCCCACCCTTTAGATTCTTCTCAGCTAGAGATCGTGGTCTCTGACTTCCATTCCAACACCTTCTTGCGCGTCCTCACCGTTATGGACATCGACGACCTTGTAATTGTTCTATCGTTCTCCTATATTGGTGCAATTTGAAGTCTGTGTGTGGAATTAGAGAAGTTTTAGATTTGATCCCTGTTGTTTGCTGCTACAGTTTTATTATTCTTCTTGTATTATGCTGGTTTCTTGGTCTGAAAATCTGATGAAGTACCTTCGTACAAGTGAGAATTTTAAATTTAGGGTTGATTTATGTGTGTTTTTTTTTCTGGCAAGCCTGAATTTTGTTGCCTTCTTATATTCTTTGAATTGGAAAACCAGGTTGATATCATTTCAAATGGGCTGCCTGATTCGCGTCCGTTGATGTTTCAGGTGTCGGAAGCTTGGTTAAAGTATTCTATTGGCTCGTGGCCAAGCCCTAAAGAAAACTTTTGTTGTCTGCCCTCTGATATATGCATGAACAGAGCCTGTGCGCAGATGAATTTTGTGCTGATGAATTGATCTGGGAGGCTCTCAGTACTGTAATTTAGGCCAGTTGAGATTGAATGCTTTAATTTAGTCATATCAAATCATGGTGATGGGCTCCATATAAGCTTAAAATAAGCAAGGAAATCTATGGTCTAAATATGAGACTTCAATTCATTCTAATGTATTCAAAATGAGAAGGTTAAGAATGATTTTAATCCAAAGTAGTATGGTGCTCTAAAATCAGAGCTTATTTTAGATTTTGAATGAGTCGAACTAGCTCCACATTTCAATACAAGTAGGATTTGTCTCTACCATTCAACGAAGTTTTGAATATTCCAAAACCAACTACACAAATCAGCACATATATGAGGATTTGGCCACAAGATAGAGAGAGAAGAATGTTTTAACCAACTCTAAAAAATATCAAATAGTCTGCCAATTTGAATTCCATAAACTTATCCGATACCCGAGGAGAAACCCAATCCACAAACAAAATGTGAATAATAATATTGTTGCTGGAAAGATTACAACAGGACCAATCAAATAGAATTAAATGACTCATAAACTCAAAAGACACCCTAGGGTGAAGACGAGAGGTGGTGGTGCTGGCATAACAATAGTGCGAGGGCTGGCGTGGCACTTACGATAGAAAACATGGGTAGTTGGGGAGGTTTGGGGCTGTTCGGGGTGGGGGATTCTGGTAGGTATAGGTATTGTGGAGGATTGACAATAGTGGTAGTGTGGTGGGTAGGAGGATTATTGGATTGGTGGCGTATAGGAGATGGCTAATGGGAGGGGCTGGTAGGGGAAAGTGAGCTGTAGGTTGGCTAGGGAACCGATCTGGACGACAGGCGTGATGGAGGAAGATAGGGGTGATGTGGAGGTGGGTAGAGCGACTGCAGGGAAGCACTGGATGGGTGCGTTGCTAGTAGTGCTGATGGGATGGGGGAGTTACAGAAAGGGAGGTAATTGGGGTTGGGACTGTGGCTGAGAGGGAATAATTTGTTTCAAGATAGGGTTGGGAGGAAAGATAATAGTGAGGAGATGACTGGGAGGATGGTGATTGAGGGGGGGGAGGTAATCACCACCGGGGATAAGTGATACTGTTGGAGCATCGACCTTTTTGTCGGATACCCACGAGGGAAAACAGGACGTCGACGGTTGTCCTCACAAATATGAAATTAGAAATAACATAAAATTGAAACTAAAACAACAAACACACATATAAATAGGAGATAGATAGACGAGGAATGGAAATAGAAAGGGGGGATTTCCTGCATAATGAAAAGAGGAAGGACAGGGTTCGGTTAAGCCCCTTCTCTCAACTGAACCGGTTTAGGCCAAACCGGTTCAGCTTTTGGAGGAAACCCTCGTGTCATTTTGTAGGGGTTGGGGAAGCTTTGACCTCATTTGTCGAAGCTTCTGGATCCTCATGGTATGACGACAAGTCCTCTGGTAGGTTGATCATGTCGGTGCAGTCATTCCATAACACATTCTAGTAGAATAGGTAACCATCATCTTTTTACACATCCTGAGCGGGAGTTCTATGTAGAGGTGAGTTCCCACAATGCAACTCTTGAGCCCGTACATTTGAAATCTCCTCCTTCCATTTCTCGTAACTAGCATGGGTTGGTTGAGTAATAAGTATGTGAGGAGAGCTAAATTCTGGGATGAATCTGTGGTAAGCTGCACCACTCTCACTGACACCCCCTCAGGAGAGACCTCTCCCTCACAGATAGGACCTGAGTTCCATTGTAGAATTTTTTTCCCCATCAAACTCCTTGGCCCTATTACAAAAGCTGGGGTTCATCTCTCCTGTTTGGACATGTAACGAGGGGTACCATATGGAACAAGAAATAACATTTGAATAACTCAACGTGATATTCACGACATAACACAAAATGACTCCACTTCTGGTATACTGGACCTCCCACCGTAGGGGTAACTTAGGAAAGGTCTGTACATTGAAATATCTACAATCCTCTTTCTGTGGTGGTCCTGTATTTGTGGTTGACTCCTCAAACTCATGCCCCTTTTGAACCGCCAAGGTCAGTCCTATTGTTGTTCCTCTCAATGCCTATGAAACAATATCTCGAGGTACCATAGTTTCAGACTCTGCTTGAACACTCATTACATTGAGGTCACTACCTTCCAGAATCGCTACTGTTACCTCAAATGGATCTTTATCTCGAGGTCAATTGGAATTGGCGGTATCTCTTCTTCGCGAGCTGCAATTGGAGAATCCTTTTGGAAGACTTCGTCTTCTTTCTGGTCACCGTTCATTTTTTCAACTAAAAGCTGGTACTCTTTGTTTATGTCCTTATCGTCTTTAGTTTCTGCTCGATGACGCCGCTTCGGTGAAGTAGATCACTCTCCTGGTTGTGCATTCTGCCTCCACATGTTCAAATCCGTGGCACTGGCCACATTTTTCTGACCGTGATAGACTTACGAATTGGTTTCACTAGATAGCAGTCAAGGGGTCGCTTGGTGCTGTGGTCTCTCCACATCGGAAGCTAGAGTCTACAACTTTTTGCCGTAGTAATTTAGTAGGAACTGGCGTTGTGTTTCGCGCTTCATCTTCATATCTTCTTGTCCCCCCCTTTGACCTTTCAGAACACGGTAGCCTCCCATTGGATTTCATTTTCAATGTTCGTAATCCACTGCCAAAGTCGGTGGATCTTTCGCCATATCTCCTCCTGAGTAGGTTCGAGCATGTATCTCATTAGTGGCATGGATAAAGTTTAGAGTTGGGAGGTAAAAGATGGTGCCTGAGACTAATTGAACGTTTATAAAATTTGATTTGGGATTGCTGACTTTGAAAGTCAGCAAAGAGAATTTAGGTTTTGGTTTTGGAATGGGTGGTTCAGGGTAGGAAATAAAATATTTCGGTTGGGGGTAAGGTGGATGCTAGTTATCCCTAAGATAGGATTAGGGCTGTGCTAGCTCTGATACTAAATGGTACCAGAGGAGAAATCCAAATTACAAATAAAAGGCGCATAATAATATTATTGCTGAAAAGATTACAACATGACTTGTCAAACAGAAAATTAATGACCCATAAACTCAAAAGACAACTTAGAGTGAAGACGAGAGCTGGTGGTGCCGACAGAACAACGGTGTGAGGGCTGGCGGGGCACTTACGACAGCAACATGGGTAGTTGGTGAAGTTTGGGACTATCTGGGGTGGGGGATTTTAGCAGGTATAGGGGCTGTGGAGGACTGACAATAGTCGCGGTGTGGTGAGTTACTGGATTGGTGGCGTACAAAAGATGGTCATGGGAAGGGTTTGTAGGGGAAGTTGGGCCGTAGGTTGGCTAGGGAACTGACCTGGATGGCAGCCGTAAGGGATGAAGACAGGGTTGATGTGGAGGTGGGTAGAGCGGCTGCAGGGAACCACTGGATGGGTGTGCTGCTGGCAGTGCTGACGGGATGGGGGAATTATGGGAGGGGAGATAACTGGGGTCGTGACTGTGGCTGAGAGGGAAAAATTTGCTGTCAAGATAGGGCTAGGAGGAAAGATAACAACGATGAGGTGATTGGGAGGATGACGATAGAAGTTGGGGGGTGGGGGGTGGGGAAGGTAATCACCACCAGGGAGAAGGGTTTCCGTTGGAGCTCCAGTATTTCCATCAGATACAACCTATGAGGGAAAACAGGACGCCGACGACTGTCCTCATAAATTTGAAATCAGAAATAACATAAAACTAAAAATCTGGACAACAAAGAATATATAAATAGGAGATAGATAGGTGGAAAATGAAAATAGAAAGGGGGAAATTTCTTGCCTAATGAAAAAAGGAAGAAGGGGGTCGGTTTAGCCCCCCTTTATTAACTGAACCGGTTTGGGCCAATCCAGTTCAGCTTTTGGAGGAAACTCCTTGTGTCATTATCTCTATCTACTTGGCACGTGAGTAAATAAAATAATACTTTCAAGGAATATCTGCTTTGATTTTTATAAATACGAGTTAGGAATCTTTTTTTTATCAAATAACATATCTTGGTTGTTAGGATTTATGCTATCTTTTTTATTTTCAGGCTATATCTGTTTTTTTAATATAATATTTTTGTTTCTTTATTAGGGAATTAGATCAACATAATTATAACCTGTAATTAGATATTGAAATCAGTTGAATACAATACAATTTACTTGTCACTTGCTTTATTTATTTATTTTTTTTCTTTCATCTTGTTTGAATTCACATTGGGCAGCTCTTCTTTTGGTTTCTCAACTCCGTGTGTAATAGGAGATTGAAAGTTCCCAATTTTCTTTCTTCCTTCTTTCTCCGTTTTTTTAAGATTTGGCAAAAATAGAGTAGTCATCAGCCTTGTATCTGTAGCTATAATTAGCTAAATTTAAAGAAGGAAACAACATTTATTGTTGTTGTTTATCCATTTCAATATTGTCAAACAATGAATTTTTTCACTAATTTTTGGTAACAGCTTTGTGGAACATCATAAAACATTAGGTAATGTATAGAGGAAAAATTAGGGGAATAAATAAGAAAACTAATTTTGAGTTTGTGATGATCAATTTCATGGTAGTTTTTATCGTGCATTATTTTATTATCATTTGGGAAAGTTATTGGCTTTTATGACATAAGATACTCTAGATGGTGAAAAAACTCTAGAAGAATCTTATTGCTTTATCAACATTTTATTTTATTATTCCCGATTTAAGTTGATTTTATTATAGGACTGTATTGTGGTTTTAGATTGATTCTTGATGAGGTTAGCACCAAAAATTGTTCTACCCATAAGATTTTATAACACATGTAATCCAAGTGAAGATGAGAATCAAACTAAAATAAAGAAGATACTTGTTCATATGCTCTTGATATAGAGAAAATTTAACAAATCCACATGAGAATAAATTCTCTAAGTAATGCCATAGCCCATAAGGAGAGTGAATACTTAGATAGCCATAATGCAACTATCTAAGAAGAACATAAGAAACCATCACAATAGCAAGTCATAAGGGGCTATCAGTGTATCCAAGAGGTCAAAGATGATCTGATGGTGAAAATGAGGTTGGCTAATTTAAAGATGAAATGATGAGTCTGCAAAAATCACTGTAACGACAACTAGGTAGCTCAATAAGTGTAAAATTGCTAAGAGGGGATACATAAGTGATATATTATAATCTATTAAAGAAAGAGCCAATGTCCGAGCGAATTGAGCCAAAAAAGCTCATGAGGCATTATGGAGTGTCTACAATGACTACCACTTGAGAATGATGGAAGTCCATAAAGAGCATTCATGCTAAATGGAGAGATACAATACGTTGCTAAAAAAATTGTACCACCTTAGCTCCTATTTGGGTTGTCCAAGCCACATTGGTAGGCTAGTATGGCCAAATCCTTCATGGGGTAGCTAATTAAGGATCATGAGCCAATTTCATCACGAAGAGTGGCTACTACTATCAATGTCTCATCTACCACAACATATATGGCTAGTATAATTTGGATTGGACATATCAGATACTCTAGTTAGCATTCGTAGATTGGATGCATTGCTAGTAGAGCCAAGTACAATATGTGGATTGAATGAATGAAAAAAAGGAATTTATGCGATCAATATTATGATAAGTTTTTCTTCTTGATTTTCTTATCGTCATCCATGAAGGTAATTTTCTTTGATGTCATAAAAAAACTCTAGATCCGTCTAAGCCTTTTGAAAAACCTTAGAAAAACCTTATCTCTTCCACATTATTTTTGAGTTAATTTGATGCTATACTACGACTGTTTTATGATGCTAAGTTGATTCTGAATATTGAGTAGTGTTCTAGAAAAACATATGATCTTGAATTAACTAGACACTATAAAATATTTATATTATGGCATTAAATTGTCTGGAGAATGATGGTGCCAAATATTACCTAATTGCTAGGATTTTTCTAATTTTCAAGGGTGTAATAATGATAGAGTTTTCTATGGCATCAAATGTGGTTACCTTCACAGATTGATAATGAGATTATTTTAGGAATTGGGGTGATGATGAATCAGTCGTCATATTTCTAATTAAATTTTCTTGCATTCAATCCTTCTTTAGCTTTTCTTCTACGCTTTACTTTCTATTCTCTCTTATTTTACTTAGATTTTAACTTAAATGCGAAGCTTGTGTTTTTATGCTAATTCAGTAAGCAAACAATAATAATATCTTGATTCCTTCTATATAAGGATCTAATCACTAGTTTTAGGTGCAAAAGTACCGAATTATTTGTTTTAATCCAATTTAGCAACAAAATAGGAGAGGGAGAAAGGGAGGCTGACGGTTCTAACTTTACTATTATAGTAGGCGTTGAAATACCATTAAAGTGAAAAGTGATTGAAGGGCATTGTAAGGAGAGGAGAGCGAATGTAATGAGATTGAATAATTTCAAATGAATTAATTGTTTTAAATTAATTTCAAAATCTAATTACAAATTAAATTTACAATGATCTGATTCCATAATAAAGAAATAAAAAATTTCATAGAATTTAGCTAAAAAAATATGATAGATAAGATAATCCTATATATTTTGATAAGTTTTTAGGAAAAGAAAGTCCTTATTTAAATGTTCACCACATTCACTTGAAAATATTTAAGCAAATATGCTTTGAAATCAATATCTTAATTTGGACATGTTGGAGAGAGAGGAATTTGTGTAATCCAAGTTAACGAATTCTATTTTATTTGGAGTTGGTAGAACTTTTTCTCTTTTTTGTGATTAAATCCTCCATGTGTGATTTGTTTTGTAGAGTTGGATTTGACTTGAGGCCACAAGTTTTACCTTCGATCATTTAGGGAGCTAATTTTGATTTATTCTAGACTAGAATTGAACTTCAATTTTTGGCATCCTTATTGTTTATGATGAAAATCATGTATATTTTTTTATTGGACTCATTTAACATGAATTAAGGTCCCATCTTGATAGTATAGGACTTCTTGGTTATTTTAAACATGTATAGTGCTTAAACCTTTTTTTTTAATTTCATTGAACTCTAATTGGGTTGGATTAATGTTTTGAGAGCCTTTTGGGTCATGCTTTTCCCACTTCAATTCATTTGCATTTACAAATGACTATTATTCATTATGCAAATAAAATTTTTAGTTGATTCATTCAATGATAAACCCGAAGGATGTTGCATCCACCAACCCATGAAATGTAATTTTTTATAGTCATATCTATTGTTCTAGATGTTTTGTTGGCATGTAGTAACTCTTAATGATGAATTTGACCCAAGTTCCTCGAGTAGGCGATTCCATTGTGGGTTGATCTGTAATAGCTAACAAATGACGTCTAGTCAGCCTAGATTTATCTGAGGTGGTACACATTCTTCTAATCGTTTGCTATAGTCCTCTATTTGATGTGAATGTGATAGTCATTATAAATGCTTCTTGATGCCCTATGAGTTGCTATCTCTTGGCCTTTGTAGCAATTGATACTTTTCTCGAGTGATAGTCATTATAATGCTTCTTGATGCCCTATGAGTTGCTATCTCTTGATCTTCTTATTAGCTCCCTTTTTATAGAATCATTACAACTCCAAAAGTAGATTAGTAATAAGTTCACCTTTTTGCCTCTATTATGTTACTTGCTGTTTTTATTTATGTAGGACTTAATTAAGAGAAAAGTTCACCACAACTAGAATTTGTGGATTGGAAGTATGACTGCAGCCTCACTAATGTAGATAAAAGTGTGAGAGCAAGCTTATTTAAAGTTTTATAATCTAACTCTGCACCATTGAGAACCTTGCTAAAGTTACAGAGAAGCTATTGCTTCCGTACTCTTTCTTGTACTAGAATTGAGATTACTGCAGTGGCATTTAGTCCAAGGTATAAGGACAGACCTTTGTTGTTGTGCTACCGTGGATTAGCAGTGTTCATATCAGCTTTTAATTTTTAGTAAGATGTTTCATTGCGGTCATCCTAGACAAATTGGCTCTACTTTCAATAAACATTAAATAAAGGATCATTTTTCTTTCTTTTACGATAGTAGAAGCAACTGAGGTTGGTAAATTTGCTTGTTAGCTTCTCACATCTCGAATTGACTTTGGTAATTTAGTTTCAAATTTGCCTTAATTTTGTTAGTTTGGTGGAACTTGCCAGACGGAGCTCTAGAAAGACACTTGGCAGTGTTTAGCTTCATATTATACTATCCACGAGAGGAAAATACATAGTGAGTTTTGAGAGATGGGCAGAATTATTCATGGTCACAAAATGTAATTTGTATAAATTTCAATTTTTTATTTTTTTTATTTTTGAGTTTTGAATACATTGTTCTGCTCACCATTGGAAAGTTGCTCCTGTATTCTTCAAGTCAAAAGACATCACCTTACAACAGAAGGTTTCTTCATCAGTAATGAATCCTAATTTCACTTCATCTTTAGGATCTCCTTGCTTTGATGGTAACTTGAAAAATCATCTTGAGAGTTTAAAGCCGAGAACACAACAACTGAGTTGATGTCTGGGAGAGGTATGGCTCATCATTAAGTTTCTTGAAATCTATGTACATTCGTCATTATCGTTTCACTTTCTTCTCCGTGACTACATAAGACACTCATTTGGAATATTGCACTTCTGAATGAATCCATGTTTAAGGATCTTGTCAACTTTCTCCTTGATAACAGCTTTGATTTATTTAAGTACCATTTTTTGTCCTTTATCATGAGATTTCTTGAAGAGAGAATTTAAGCAATGGCTTGTAACTCTCATGTTCACCTTGGGCATGTCGGAAGGTTACTGAGCAAAGATATTTGCATTGTTTTGTACTTAAAAGACCAGTTCAGTTACAAAAAATATATCGGCAGAGATAACTGCAACAAAATTTTTTGTTGTTAGGCGTTCCTCTGCTAGCGAGTATTTCAACAATTTTCTTTTTGGTCTTTTGCTCATGAGTGGTGGCTTCCTTCATAACACTCAGATAACTCTTCCAAAAATGAATAAAATTTCTTCCGACAATGATGATTCCTAAGGTAGTAGTAAATTTGAATGCTAAGTGCCGTAGTAGAAACAAATTGAAAGAATCAGAAAGAGTACAACCAACGATACGATTTTTTGTAGAAGGTGCTTATCTGATTTCAAAAGCATTACTGTTTTCTCAAGCTACATCAAGGGTGACTGTGACTCAGGCAGTATTCATTCTTCAAAAAAAAAAAAAAAAAAAGGAAGAACATTTGGAAAGAATATATAATAACACCATAAATGCCCGTTCGCTTTGTCAAATCAAGAAATAAAACACTTACAAATTTGCCAAATGAGGATCCACATAACCTCAAAATAATTTATCACACCGCAATCTGGATGACATTATCGTAGATGTTTTGATAAGTAGATAGGTTATTGTTTGAGAAAGTTGATAAAATGCATTATTAAAGTGGTGTGAACTTCATACTAGATGTGTTGCTTTATACTTTTTTATTGAGAGGTATAGTTTCTGACTTTTGAGATACAAGACATACTTAATATGACATGAAGCCCCCTATAGTCAGCTTAATATTGGGCACTTTGGCAAGCTTTCCTCACGGATCCTTTGGCTATGTTCGGCTGTTTATCTCTGATGGCTAAGTATATCGTGGTTTATGACAACTCAAGACAATGAAATCTTTTGTTCTTAATTGGGTTTATCATAATTTTCTCTATCATCCACTTTAAGCATTTAATGATACATTTTCTTTCCTAATTTAAATTGCTAAATTTTAAGAAAAATATTTTTAGTCTATAATATATCCACAATCGAAGATGCTTGCTAGTGATTGAGAGGGGTAAGTAATTGTAGCTTGTGCCTGCATGAAATCTCAAACCAAATTTTAAAGTTCTCATAAGAGGGAGAAATCTCTAAGTAGTATCTTATTTAAAATCCAATTTTAAAAATCAACATGGATATCAACACGAATTTTAGATAGAGTTGGGCCAGGATTTTTAGAGCTAAAACTAGGAAGGATAAGTTCATAAATATTATACTAGAAGTATGGTATGAGGGATATTTATTGGGGGAAAGATAGTTCAAAGTCGATAGAGAGATTTGGAAATGTACGAAAAAGGTAGAAAATGCATGGATGAGATGGGTAGATAAAATTAGCATTATAGGATTGGAATGAAAATGGGATAGACCCTAGGTAACATTGATAGAAGTTGATTAAAGTTTTTTGCGAAGAATTGGTTTTTCACCTAATGCAAAACTCAAGGGGACTAGTTAAAAAATGTGACTTTATAATGCTCACACAACACTTAATATTTGGTCTAAAGATCTTGTTGATAATGAAATACTTCCAAGTGTTAAAACAAATTTATTTTTACTATTCATCTTTCTTTTTAATGTATCTTCAGTGGAAATAAATACTAGGATCCTTTCAAGAAGTTAAATAATTGGCTTTTGACAGGAACTTGATACGTCGGCTCCTGCAAACCAGTCAGTCTAGGGAAGACTAGTTTGGGCCGGCCAGATCTAGATAGACCAGCCGACCCAACCTAGAGGAGCGGAAGCCATAGGAGCTGCTGAGGACGATACCAACTTTCAGGTGCGGCCCATACGACCATTAATCACATAAAAGAGGAGGGGAATTAAGGTGGGTTTTTAGAGGAAGTTTGCATGGCTTTGAGGTGTATCTTTTAAGGCTATTTGCTAGGGTTTATTTTATGTTTGGAATTACTGTAATTTTTCTTCTGTCTTTGTGCTCCTAGTGGCGTCTAGGGTTTATGGAGAGATGATCTACCTCTCAAATTATAGATCATCCATCGTGTCTTGTTTGTTTGCTTTGATATTAATCAAATTAACCTCATCTCGAGTTTCTCACATATTTATTACAAGTTGCTCATTGATTTTGGCTCTGGTTTGTATCAAATTGGTATTAGAATAAGATCTTAGAGAGATGACAACAAAGAAAGTGGATGTGTTGGAAGAGGATTGGAAGGAAAAGTATGACAAGTCAAGTTCGGGATGGAGGAAAGGTTCTCCGTCATAGATGAAAGTTTTTTCTTCATGGATGATAGATTGTCTTCCATGAAAAATCGATTCGGTAGCTTGGAGGAGATGATAAGAAGGTTAATTGAAGTGCAACCCAAGACCTCGCCGATGGTTCAATTTGTGAACCCTAACCAAGGTTCGATAAGAGCATCCCTGGCCAAATCAAAAGGGAAAAGGATTGAACAAGAGGAACATGAGGAGGAAAGAACCCACCATCAAGAATTTCCCCTCAAGAATTTGACAGGGGGTGGATTGGAGATTTTTTATGGAGGGGGTGGGGCCAAAATTTGGAGGGCAAAGCGTTCAGAGGAGCACAAAGAAGGAATGAGAGAAATTAGAATGGGATATGACTATGATCAAATGAGGGAGTTTCATCCTACATATATGTGGGGAAACACCAATGAGAGAGAAAGTTGGGTTGATGATGCTAGGGTTAGGAAGTTGAAAATGCTAATCTTCGAGTGAGACACACATGGGTTAGTGTATCAGATAGAGCGATATCTTGTGATGAATGGGTTTAATGGGGAGGAGAAGCTTATGGTGATAGGTTATATTTGGAGGGAAAATCTCTAACATGGTTTTAGCGGAAGGAGACGAGATGCTCCATCCATCGTGGGAGGAATTTAAGGATTGCTTGTTAGAATATTTTCAAGCCATTCGAGAAAGAGACCTATATGAACAATTCTATGTCGTGACTTAGGAGGAGACTATCATGGAGTATAGAGAGAAATTCGAGCTATTGTCGGGATGACTAAGGGCAATTCTGAAGTAGGACTGGAGGGGAATTTCATGAAGGGCTAAAAACCCGACATATGAACCACACTGACTATTGATATTGTGGGGATTGAGGGAGACAATAGAGCTTGCCCAGATGGTGGATGACAAGAAAAAAATAAATAAAACCAACAAAAGCGCACCATTGGAGGATTCTATCAGAGTAACTTGACGATCATGACATTGATGACCTAGACAAAGTCATTTCAAAAGAAGGCGTCAAAGGAGAGGAATACGGGGGCCCTTCTCAAGGTCAAGTTCAAGCGCCTTTCAGAGATAGAAGTGCATGTCAAGAGAGCAAACAAATTATATTTTCATTGTGATAAGAAGAATGCCTCAGGCCATCGTGCAAGGAGCGCACGCTCCAGGTCCTTTTAGTTTGTGAGGGGGAAGAGGTAGATAGTGAGGAGTCGAAGAAAAAAACATTGGAGTAGCCCTTACAATTGGATGTAGTGGAGGTGTCTCTTAAATCAATGGTGAAATTTACTCCAAATCACATCGTGAAGGTAATGGTACAAATCGGGGAGGAACTGATAATGGTGTTGGTGGATAGTGGGGCCACTCACAATTTCATCTCCAATCGGGTCGTGGAACAACTAGGGTTGAAGTTGGTAGATACGAGAAGCTTTGTGGTCATGATGAGAACATGAAAGGTAGAGAAAAGCCAAGGAATTTGTAAGGGATTAGTGTCGTCACTACATGGCCTATAGGTGGCAGATGACTTCTTTTCCTTGGATTTCAGAAGTATTGATTTAATTCTAGGATGAAATGGTTACAAACGAATGAGGAGAAGATGGTGGATTGGAAATCCCTGACTATGGAAATTCGGGTGAAATGGTGGAAGGTGATGGAGAGAGGGGATGCTAGCCTTTGCAAAACCTTGGTTTCACTAGAAACCATGGTTAAGATGATATGGGAAGCTGGGTTGGGCGATTTGGTGGAGTCGCAGAGTATACAGAAGATCCAGACACCCAAGTCAATCGAAATCCCTGAGGTTTTTCAACAACTTTTTTAGCAGTTTTTCGAAGGATGAGATAGAGAAATTGATTCACAAGATGTTCGAAGCAGGAATCATCAAGGCCAATGTGAGCCTCTTTTTCAGTTCAATTCTCTTGGTGAAGATATAACATGGTAGTTGGAGATTCTGTGTGGACTTTATGACCTCGAGCATGGAAATTTTCTGGACAAGTTTTCAATTTCAGTGATTGATGAGTTGTTAGATGAGCTTTATAGAGCAGTGTTCTACAATAATCAATCTAAAGTCGAGATATTATCAGATCAGAATGAATCCAGTCAGGATATCTTCAGATCAGGATGAATCCAACTGATGTGCATAAGACGATGTTCAAGTCTCACGAAGTATATTATGAGTTTTTGGTGATGATGTTTGGCCTTATCAACGCTCCAACCACTTTTCAGTCTCTCATAAGCAAGGTTTAAACTTACCTCCGGAAATTCGTCATGATATTATTTGACGATATTTTGATCAGTAGTCCTGCCTAAGCGGATCATATGAGACATCGGGGGACAATCTTAGAGACTTTGAGAGATCACCAGCTGTGTGCCAACATGAAGAAATTTTCCTTTGTGCAGTCACAGGTGGAGTACCTAGGGCATGTGGTGGCCAAGGCAGGGGCAACAACGGATCAGTCCAAGATTACGGCTATGTTGGGCTGGCCTTTCACGAAGGGCTTGAAGGATTGAGAGGTTCTAGGCCTCATCGAGTTTTACCGAAAATTCATGAGAGAGTATGACACGATAGCATGACCACTAATAAATAAACTGAAGGAAGCTAATTTCAAGTGGGGGAAAGCAGCAACTCAAGCCTTCAAATATCTGAAGAGAGTCATGAACAACATTTCAACATTAGCATTTAGTGACTTCAGTAGATCATTTGTGGTAGAGACAAATGCATCAGGGTATGTATTGGGAGTCGTTCTCATGTAGGACCCATGATCCATTGCATATTTCAGCTAGTACTCATGGCAAGGGCGAGGCTCAAGTCAGTGTATGAGCAGGAGTTGATGGCTATTGTTTTGGCCATCCAGAAGCGACAATCCTATCAGCTTAAACAACACTTTATAGTAGGAATAGATCAGAGGAGCTTGAATTATTTGTTGGAGCAGAGGAGCATCAAAGATGGCTATTCAAGTTACTCGCATATGATTTTGAGATTCAGTATCGACTAGAATTGAAGAATAAAGTGTCGGATGCACTATCGAGGAAGTTGGAGGAGCCACAACTAACAACTTTATCAGTACCCCTTGTCCTAGATTGGGAAAACCTGAGGCAGGAGAGCGAGCAGGTTGAAGGGCTGAAGAAGATAATGCCAGATTGCTATAGGATTAAAAAATTCATCCATAATACGCATTGAGGGGGCAACAACCATTCTACTAAGGATTTGACTATGTCATCAGAAAGGTTATTGCAGCGCTTATCGTTACCTGTGAAGGTTTGGGAAAAAGTTATGGTGTATTTTATAGAGGGGTTGCCATGAACAAAGGGGTTTACGATGATATTGGTGGTATTGGATCACCTAAGCATGCACGCACACTTCATTTCATTACAACACCTTACATTGTTGTCTCAGTCGCTACAATATTCATACGAAAGTGGTATGTTTGCATGGTTGTTGACCTCAATTTTTCGTGAGGTCTAGTATTCCTCGTAGGAGTTAGGATCTAGCCTTAGGGGTCTTCCTGCGACTATCTTAGAACCTTAGAAGTGGGACCCGCCTTGTTTTAGTTCGACCCGCTTCCGTCCCTTTCTGGAGTTTCGCGTGTGTGGTATCAACTTCTAGCACTTAGAAGAACGAAACCAACATGAGGAAACCCAAAAGGGATTCCCTATAGGACCTTTCCGAG
>NW_018164444.1:23638204-23718814 GCF_001263595.1 Phalaenopsis equestris | reverse complement strand
TCACCCTCAAGTCTTGTGTTTATCCCTTGGGGTAGATACAGGATTTGAGGTTCGATGCTTTTTCATTTAAACTATGGAAAATATGAGGTCAGTTTGATTTCATATTTTTCTAAAATTATATATATATACGTAAATTAAAAAGTCCTTCCGAAGCGGGTGACGGGATTTCGATTCCGGCGACCGACAGCTTCTTACGGGCGACCCCCAAACATTTAAAAACTCTCTTTTCCCCCTTTTAAGCGCCGACAATGGTGTGCCAGAATTTATTGTATCAGACAGGAACAATGTGCTACTCAACCACTTATGAAAGGAATTGTTCAAGTTACAAGAGACAGTTCTAAAGAGGAGCATAACATATCATCCCCATGGCTATCAAAAAAACTCGTTGTTCGCGAACAGTTTGTGTTCGACTCGCCAGAGAGATCGTGATCGATTCGTAAAATAAACCCTATTTAATTATTTGTATTAAATAGGGGAACTTGTCGGCAAATAAAATGGTTTCGCAGACCCAAACGGACGTCATATCTTTCTTAGTTTATTTGATCGAGCTTCATCCTCAGGTCTTGTGTTTATTCTTCGGGGTAGATACAGGATTTGAGGTAGAGCGCTCTTTCATTTAAACTGTGAAAAATATGAGGTCAGTTTGATTTCGTATTTTTCTAAAATTATATATATATACGTAAATTAAAAAGTCCTTCCGAAGCGGGTGACGGGATTTCGATTCCGGCGACCGACAGCTTCTTACGGGCGACCCCCAAACATTTAAAAACTCTCTTTTCCCCCTTTTAAGCGCCGACAGATTCTGGCGACTCCGCTGGGGACTATATTATTGTATAAAATAATATTTCATTTGTAACTTGTTTTTAATAATTTGTAATAATATAGTTGAAGAAATATCTGTTTTTTAATAGAGGTATGTTAGCTATTTTTTTGGTATTTTGAGAATTAATAATTAAATTTATTATCATTCTAAGAATTTACTCAATTCAAACAACACAAAAAAATTTGAAAGATTTCGAACAATTCGAACATTTCAAACATTTCAAAAATTTTAAATTAATTTCAAGCAAGTCGAACTGAGCAAGAACAGTAACTTCACGAAAAATTTCAAACACGAGCTTATTTTAAACGCACTTAATTTCAAACGAACCGACATGACACGAGCTTTGTTCGTTCGTGTTCGGTTCATTTACAGCTCTAATCATCCCCAGACAGATGATCAAACAGAGTGGTCAACAGGAGTGTGGCGACATATTTGTGCTGTTTTGTATCGGATACGCCTAAACTTTGGACCAAGTCGATTTCTTGGGTTTAGTATTGGTATAAAATTTTTCAACCATACTGCGACACAAACCACCCTATTTAGGATTCTGTATAGGCGGGATCCACCTCAATTGATACACTATCAGTATAGTGCTACACCAATATTCAATGTGAACTAGTACTTGGAGGAGAAAGACATTATTAATAGAGCTCAATGGACATTTATTGAGGGCCCAACAAATCATGAAAATGAAGGCAAATAGACATAGGAGGGAGGTACAATTGGAGCCTGGGGCATGTTTTATTTGTAGCTGAGACCTTATCGACAGAAGAAATTGGCTAGGAGGAGCGATAAACTTTCTCCGTGATATTTTGGACCTTATGAGGTTATGATACAAATTGGGCTAGTGGCTTACTATTTGAGGTTACAACCATCATCATCATTGCATCTAGTCTTTTATGTATCATAGCTGATGTGTGTTATCGAAGATCATACACCATCGTCTTCACCACTCCCAATGCTGACAAAGGATCAGTAGGTGATTCCGGAACTTTTCGAGGTTGAAGGAGTGCACTGAGGAGCGGCTAGAGCAAAGGAGGTACTTGTGGGCTTCGAAAATTAACTACTACTCTCCGAGAACTCTTTGCATTTATTTTATTATTTTGTTTGTTGAGAGAGCTTTGGAGGGTCGAATTTTCAGAAGGCAAATTGGATTGTAGATAAGACACTACTCTAGAGATTTCACCCTCATTTAGTGAGGACTTTTTGATCTGGGATTCTAGGTTTCCCATAGGCGCAAGCCACTATAATTAATTACCCCTCCTGATAACAAGAGAGTACTTTCGATTAAGGCTAGTCATTAAAAATTGAAAATTGAACATACAATAACAAGATATTTAGGATTTAAATTTTTGAATTCATCACTTGAAGCTTAAAGCGTATGGTGGGGAATGAAGATGAAACCTAATCAAGATCCAATGGTTTCGTCATCTCGGGCCATCATGATCCTTGATCCACTTAGTCAGAGAGTATCGTGAACCAAACCTGTAGATGAATTCTTGTTAGCAGTCATGAGTTGCATCGTCCAATAGATTGTTGTAGATTTGGGATAAATGTTTGCCTAAGAGGACAAATTTAAATAGACTTTAGCTAATAGAAGACTTTGTGTCAATCAATTGTACCCTTATGATTCATAATTCAAATGGGAGAAAGCCATCAAAGAACATACGGGCTGCGACCATGGTCGTAATATAATGGTACCATTTGGCGGCAACCACCTGGTTATAGGGCTCTGATTGTAACCGCTACTTGTGGACCTTTTGGGCCAAGCCACTCGGATAGAGGACTCGGGCCACATCCTTATTGACATGCAATTACTTTGATTGTGAATCTATTGATACATTTAATATGACATTCGTTTTTTGTGAGTTGAAGTCAATCAGAATTTTGTCACTCTCGATAAATTGTAGTGGAAGGTGGATGAAATTTGCTTTTAACTTTTAGTGATTTGTTTTAGCTTTACATATTAGTTGATTATTTTGAAAAACTTGATTTAAACGATTGACCTTTCCAGTTGAAATCTTCGATCAACATGATCATCATCATTGTATTGAAGAGGGCATTTATTTTTGTTAAATTAAACTTTTAGAGTATGAGTTCTTTTGACTCCTATCCTTATAAGGAGGAGGATGGAACTAGGTGATTCAAACTTATAAATTTTTTATTTTAAGATTTTGGCATTTATTTCAAAATTATTAGACTCGTCAACTCCAATCATTGCGAGCAGAATGATCAGACTAGTTGGGTGAGACTTATGATCCTATCTTATAGACAAGGCGATCCGATTAGCTCGCGCAACATTCTCAAACTTAGCATTTGAGTATTCAATACATTGGCTAGAGCACATGCGACATTTAATTTCATATGTTTGAGTCATTTTAGCTTGAGTGCTTGGTATCTTAAGACAATTTATATGATTTAAAACGTGGATTGAATTAAAGATTGTTTTAAATAACATCTTCAAGACTTAAAATGACATAAATTTGTCTCAGCTGAATATATATACATTAGTACATATATATTAACTTTGATCTTTTAAAAACCGTCTCTGGTCGTTGGCAAACATGTTGCGAATCCGGTGGCGAGATTGCATATTAGATTTTTTTATCATTTAAAAATAACATTTAAGTCTTAAGTCTAACCCCCAGTTATGATATTTAGCCTTTAGGTTAAGCTCGACCCCTAAATTTTGATGTTTTATATTTAAATTAAGTTTAACCTCTCAATTTATGATATTTCATATTCAATTTAAGCTTAATCCTCAATTTGTAAAATTTGATACTCAAGTTTAGTCTCCCAATTTATGACATTTAAGTCACTTAAAGCATTCAAACTCTTAAAATCATTTGCAAACCATGATAATCCAATTTAAATATTTATTTTATTTAATTTTTTGTGAAATAAAATAAATGTGTGAGGAATTCTTCGGGCCTATTGTGTGATAGAAAAGTACCACTTGAACTGAAAGGAAAATTTTATAAGATGGTGGTGAGACCTGCAATGCTCTATGACGTTGAATGTTGGTATTTAAAAGAGAAGCATAAAACTAAGTTAAGTGTTGCCGAGATGAGAATACATTGGTGGATGAGCGACTTTACACTTAGATACAATGCGAAATGAATATATCCATGAGAGGGTTGGTGTAGCTATAGTGGCAGATAAAATTAGAGGAGTCATCTTAGGTGGGTTGGTCACATTACACGTTGACCATCTGATGATTCGATTAGGAGAGTAGATGTTTTAGATTCGACATATGTTAAGAAAGGCAGCTGTGGTCTTAGAAAGATTTCAGCATATTGTATAAAAGTGATCTTAATTTATTAGAATTAAATGAAAATATGACAATAGGACACAATGGAGAAAAACGATTCATGTCGCCGACCCCACTCTCTCAGAGTTCTCTCTATATCCTCCCCCCTCCCCTCAAAAGCTTCGAATTATTCTGTTTAATCAGAGAATATATAACTGGAGCGGTTATTTAGTGAACTGAGCGCTAATGGATAAAATTTTAATTTTATTTTTTATTCTTTTCTTTTTTTTTTAGGGGTCAAGAGTACTGATTAAGTGGAAATATGTGCCAAAGTATGAAGCAACATGAGAGCCTTACGAAGTGATTCAAAAATAGTTTCTATCATTTCACATTGAGGACATGGTACTTATTTGGGAGGAGGGTGTTGATACGCTTGCTCTTGTAGATGGGCCGATCTAGGGAAGACTCGTCAGGACCGGCCAGACCCAAGCCAGTCGGCCCAGCCTAGAAGGCCATAAGCATTAGGAATTGCTGAGGACGATTCTAGCTTATGTGTTGGGCCCATGCAGTCGTTAATCACGTACTGGGGGAAGGGAATTAAGGAGGGTTTTTGGGGAAAGTTTGAATGAATCTTTGGGAGTATTTTTCAATGCTAATTAGCTAGGTTTTTTTTTTATGTTTGAATTTATTGCATATTTTTCTCTGTCTTTGTGTTCCTAGCAGCGTTTAGGGTTTGTGGAGAGATGATCTATCTCTTGAATTGTAGATCATCCCTTATATCTTGTTTGTTTGCTTTGTATTAATCAAATTAGCCCTATCTTGGATATTCCCACATTTATTACAAGTTGCTCGCTGATTTTGACTCTAGATCGAATCAAAACCATTCCCTTAAATGAAATTGTGAAGTTTGTTTATCTTGCAGAGAGATGAAACTGGAATTGGTGGCTCATGGAGTGACTTTGTTCATTATCTTTTAGCATCTTTGTCCGTTGGGGATGTAAAGATCATCCTTGATCGTCCGGAAAATTTACAAACCGATTGTAGTAAGTATATTCTTTGCATTTTCTATTTGTCTGCCTATTTTAGATATTATATTATCTTTTCTTAGGTGGAAATGTTATAGTGAACCTTTACATTTTGAGCATTGGGTTTAGGATGTATTGAATATTTTTTTTTAAATTTAGTATTTGTTCCATAAATTAAAGATTTTTTTGAATTACAACTCTTATTGAGACTGATATATATAACTAGTTCCGATTAATTATGTTTTAATTTGCTGCGTCAAATTACCTAACCAAAACAACAACATAAATATGGCCGTATAATGCTTTTTTGTAATTTTAACAAAAGTTTTTTCCGGGTTTCTACATCTTAACATTCATGGCGCCTTGTACATGTCTAGTAGCCATGCACTTCATCTAAAATTGTTGTTCAATGTGCGTTTCAGTTGTGGAGTTTAGTGTGGTCTGACATTTGCTTGATCTCCAATATTAAATGGAAGCTATGCACTGAACTACAAGGCAAAATTGAAGCAGTATGTTGAGTCTGGGAATAGTTGTACATTTATTTCCACAGATCTCAAATCTTTGGTTATGAAGAAGGCTTAAGGTAGATAGTCATTGTTAGAGGAAGGTTCATTTGTTATGTGCTATGTTATGGAGAACCCCTGAGAACCTCTCTATTTTAGGAGCAAGAGAAATATTCTAAGGAACACTCAAATAAACTTCGACCATCCTCTGACAGTGGGAACTTTTTTATTTTGATTTTTTCCTGTGCTAATACTCCCGTTAAGTTTAAGTGTATGTATCAATGAACTCCCAATTGTTATAGAATTGAACGAAATGTAGAGTTAGAATTTTGTTAAAAGAACTACTAAAAATGCAATATTTTATTTTAAAAAAAATGCAGGTTGTACCTTTTAATTGGAATATAACATGATTATTCAAAATAGTTTGTCTTAATAATGTGTGTTCGATGAGAAATATATTTTAAATTGTCATTCTTGTAATATCATTTTTCTATGATCTTAAATTTAAAAATAATTAATTACAATGTAGGATTACCTGTTCTTGAATGAGTCTCTTAAAAATAAAAGTAAACAATTTCAAAAATTCAAACAGTAAATAAGCATCTTTTATTTTAAATTCCAAATATACCTAAATATTAATATTTTGTATATTTGCTATTCACTAATTTAGCATTTTCTTAAGCTTTAAATATCTTTTACATAGAGAATTTTAAAAGTTAGAATTGTTGTTAAGAAAAGCGGCAAGTTAGAACAGCCTAAACATTAGAAGCTATGTTTATAGAAGCTTTTGTCGACTTTACAGACTAAATACTTGATGATCCCTATATTTTTATATGTTTGATAAAAGGAAAATTATTATAAAAATTGATGAAGCGTAAATTTTAATATTTAAGTATCTTGATATATACATATATGCATACCTACGTACATGAATGATTTAGACATTTTTTACATTTTGTTGCTTTTAATTTGATGTCTGTTTGAACATTTTAAACACGTTGCAATTTTTGGGGACCCACACGACTAATATATATGTGTGTGTGTGTGCACGCGCGCGCTCGTACCGTGACCTGTTGGTAGAACAACATCTCTGAAGGTCGTAAGTCCTCTCAGGTCACGGGTTCGAATCCTCTCATGTGTAGGGTGTTGTACTCGAATATTTACCACACCTAGGGATGGTCAGGGCTCGTTTAATAGCCTCCGACCATTCCTTTTTTTAAATATATAGTCGTCAACTTCAGTCGAGGCTCTGCTAGGGTTTCGCCTCACGGTGAACCCTAGCCTCTTCTACTGTAATTCCACGCTCGTAGAAGAAGGGGTGTATGCTCCTCTGTTCTGTCATCTACTTCTTCAAGCTGCGCCTGTGCTCGCTGCTCGCTGTAGGGCCGTTCGCGCTCTGCGACTCTTTCGCAGTTTCGATCCGATTGTGGCTCGCGTTTTGCTGTTTCGACCAGTTCGCGACTGTTTCGTCTTCTGCAGTTACCTCTTTTGTCCTGCTCCTGTTTCCGCGGGTTCGACTTCTGCTGCTTCGACCTGACGTGCGTTCATTCTCATCTGGTCGCGCTCCATCGGATGGTCTGGTTTTTTTCGCTTTTGCTTTTGCGGGCTGAAGGGTCATCGTCATGTCGCTTCCATCTTCGGTTGATCATGACAAAGCTTCTTTCGCCTGCGTGATGGGTAATCATCTTGCGAAATCTACTATTGTCTTCTGCTCAAGCTATAAGGACTGTCGTGATGGTACGAGTGACTGCTTTTTTTTTAAGAAGATAAGCAGGAAGAGTGAGAAAACAACACTATTTTTCTCTGATTCAGAAATTTCAATCCTAACTGAGAAATTCAAGTTCGCTCTTATTGGGAAAGTTAGTGGGGGCATCCACCTATGGAAGTTATCATAAAGAGTGTTGACGATCTTAAACTTGTAGGCAAGTGGAAAGTGAGATTTTTGGATGAGAGACATATGTTGATTCAGTTAACCCTAGCTGAAGACTATGCTCGGATTTTCTCTAAAAAATATCTCAACATTGCAGACAAGTCAATGAAGTTACTCAAATAGTCTCCTGCTTTTGACCCAAATCATGAGTCTCCTACTGTTCCGGTATGGATTAGTTTACCTGGTCTCAAGTTGCATTTCCTTAATCATCATCAGGTTGTTTATTCTATTGGAATTCTTGGAGATCATATGTGAAGCTAGATATGCCCACTTTTAACTTAACCAGGTCTTCTGTGGCCAGAATACTTATGGAAATAGATATTACCGAAAGTGATATTACTGAAGTCTGGCTAGGCACAACTCACAAAAAAGTGATATTACTGAAGTCTGGCTAGACACAACTCACAATGGATATTTACAACCAATTGTCATGAAACATAAACCTTTTTATTATACCCACTGTAAGATGTTTGAGCATACACTTGATAAATGTCATAGACTCCATCCAAAATTGAAAGCTAAAGCTCAAGCAATGCTCAATCTGTGGAGGAAGTTCCTAAAATACAAGATTTGGTGTCTGATTTGCCTGTGGATCCCCCCTTTCCAACACTGCAGTTCCTGATGAAGAACACTATACTACAGGTACATATCCAAATGTGCTTATACCACTCACTGTTATTGAAGAAGATCCACTTATATGTCAGGACACACGAGAGTGCTCCCGCTTCCTGGATTTGATAAAAGATCAGATGGTACAATAAGTAGTTGCTTTTGATGTTCAACAACCTACACATGTCCGACACATTTTAGACCAATCCACTGATCTGGTGGGTCAATCTTCGGATGAGGAATGCCAAGTCTATTCCAGGAGAAAGAAGAAGAATGGAGGCCGACTCGAGCTCAGGAATTTATTGGAGGACACATTGGTTACTACTGACAATGACACTCATCTCACCAAATTATTAGCTGGCTCTTTCACAAGAACTGGAGGCAGAGGTAGGGCAAAATTGGGTCCTCTTTAGTTACCTGATACTCCAGATTTTAACACTTTTTTGTTTTTCTTTTCTTTAGGTCTTACGTATTTTTTTGTTTTCTCTTTTTGAAACCATTTGCATTTGGTGGTTATCGTGTGGGCAGAGTGCCATGTTTGGGCCCTCCCGCACAATCTATCTGTATCCTACTTTCTTTTTAATATATTAGCCATTGGACTTTCTCAAATATATATAAATATATTATCACTTCAAAAATTAAGTTGGCGACGTTAGCTTCACTTGACTTCGACGTTCTCTACTCCTTAGCAACTGCTTACGCTAAGTCTCTGAAGGTTGATAGTCATACGCTTATTGTCTCCAGACCCTTTGTGAATTTTGTTTTAGTTGAGAGAGATATCACTCAACCAGCCCCGGATAAGATATGAATTGGAACCACTTACAACGGGTATTGACAAAAGGTTAAAATAGATCCACACCCTCTTTATTGCTCTCATTGCAATATGTTTGGCCACAGCTCTACTATTTACTATTGTTTGCATCCTCATTTAAGGCCACGTATCGCTAAAGATCAGCTACCTATCATCCCCGTTGAGAAGATGTAAGCCGATCCTCTTTTCAACACCGCAGTTCCTGACGAAGAACACCATACTACAACTACAGATCCAATTGTGCTTATACCACCTACTGTTTTTGAAGAAGACTCGCTTACATGCCAAGACACATGAGAGTGTTCCTTTGATCCAATAACAGATCAGCCGATACAACTTGTAGTTGCTTCTACTGTTCAACAACCTGCACATCTCCAACACACTTTAGACCAAGATCAGGTGAGCCAGTCTTCGGATGAGGATGATAGGTCTATTCCAGGAGGAAGAAGAAGAATGGAGGCCGACTCCAGCTTAGGAACATATTGGATGATACATTGGTTACTATTGACAATGACAATCACCTTACCAACTTATTAGCTTGCTCCTTCACTAGAACTAGAGACAGAGACAATACCAAATTAGGTTGCTCTCTAGCCACCTGATATTTTATATTTCAGCACTTTTAGGCTTTTTCTTTAAGTCTCTAATATACTTTTCTGTATTTTCTAGTTTTGGAACCATTTGTGGTTATTGTGTGGGCCCTTCCACACATTCTATCTGTATCTTTCTTTTTTAGTTAATATATTAGCCTTTTTGATATATATATATATATATATATATGGTATACCCGCTTCAAAGGAACATTTTAATATATATATATATATATATATATATATATAACTTTATAAAGTGGGATTTAAGATGAAAGCAATTGGAAAAAAATGCCAAAATATTAAATCAGAATTAGATTAAACAAATGTCAATATTTAATTTTATTCTTTAAAATATTTTACATCAAACAAATACAAAAATTTAATATTTCTATTTCAAATTATTTGGATTACTATGAGTGATAAATTATTAAGTGGGTCGTGATTTTTGTGAAACAATATTTTTCAGCCACTAGATCAAGATTCTTTTATAAAGAAAGAAAATAAAAGAAGATTTAGTTTATGTAAGGTATATATATATATATATATATATATATATCAAAGGTAATGTTTTTATTTTTTTTATTTTTTTTACTAAGTATAACAAGTAGTTTACTGTTTTTAAAGGAATGGTTGTTATATGGAAAACATGACTTTATATATGCCTAATAAAACCTAAACTTGGCTAAATATGCTCTTTTGTTTGGTCTTTTTGGAAAAATGCCAGAAAGTTTATTTAGGATAAAAATCCATTTGTTTTATTGAAATAGAATTTCAAATTTTTGTCAAGCAGTCCCATGATATTAATCATCCCTCTTTCCAGAGCCTTTTGTTTTGGTAATTGTTCGAATGTGATTGGCCTATATGAAGTTTCTACGCTAAGTCCCCGTCTCCAACTCTGGATAACTGCATAAGGATGGTGTTGTTGTGCGTTGGTTATTTTGGGTTTGAACATGGTTTGAATCTTATTGGAATATGATTTGCCTCAGGATCGATTCAGTCCAGGCAAATGAGGGACGGATCGTTCCTTACAAGCATAGGTTTCTCTCCTATTTGGAGCCTATCCATTCTGGTTTGCTGCCCAGCAGCCTGTACTGCACCGAATCACCGTTGAATCACTGTTTGCAGCTGGGACGGCCGTCGATGGTGTCAAAACTGCTGTCCCACAGTAGATTTCAGCTGCCGAACACCTCACAACCTTTTCAAGCCTCGTCAACCTCCCATATTATCTTTCCCTTGCTACTCCATAACCATTTTCCCGTTAAATCCCTTTCTTGAATACCTTCTAGAGACCCTAGAGTGGTATCATTTCATGTATTTAGTTTAAGGAAGGAAGTTTAATTTATGGAAATTAATGAAGTAACATCACTTTATATCTTTTTATGTAGGGTAATTTTTCGGGTAAATTGCAAAGAATGTTAGGTAGTAACAATTCATCCTATGACTCAAATCTGATGAAAAGTAATTTATTGAAATTAATGAAGTAACATCATTTTATATCTTTCTTATGTAGTATTATTTTTCACGTAAATTGCAAAGAATGTAAGTCATGATTCATTCTTCGTTATTTTAAGGAAGAGACAAAAATCAAAGTGTTTCTTGAACTATCTATGTGGGGTCATTTTAGTCACATGCTATCTAATGCGTCTAATGCCGTCCATTAACTCAAATCTGTTGAAAAATAATTTTTTGACTCTTTAACTATAATATAAATTAATCCAATAACAGGATAATTTTGACTTTTGTTTGAGAATTCAAAGGATTAAATTGAACACATTAATAGTTTAGGATTAAAATGACCCCATCTTGAGCTTTTATCCTTTCAGGCAAGAAGCTCTATGTGTTAATTATTAGTTTTTGTTTGGTGACATAAAAGACTAGACAACTCTTTTATAAAGCAAAGATGAACTGTTTCTTGAAAAACTTTGGTAAACCTTATTTCAAGCTTGTATTACTGAGAATCCGAATAGAAGCAATTGCTTGCTGATGATTATTCGTCTTGAAACAAAGGTATCCTAGCTGGGGTATTGTTATTTGAAATAAAGGAAATCTGCTATGAGTAATAATGCTCACTGAGTGTTTTGATGTTGAGGAAGATGCAGATATATAATTTTAAATATTGGAGATGGCTGGAAGAATTTCTGATCTCTATGTAGGATGAGGAATTGAAGTTCTAGGGCAATCAAATGAACTTGTCAAAATTTTCTTCATCATCCTCATGTTCCAATAATATTTTCTGGTTTCCTAGAAGCTCACTGCTGCTAGCCTGTCATCTTAAATTTGCTTAAGATTTAAGCTGGAGATCTTTTTCGTCTTGGTCTTGTACGTCTGTATGATGATTGCGTGGGAACGTTTTTCATGATGGTCTTTGGTGGCAGACCATCCCTTTTTTTAGTCATACTTTGATCATAATATATTTTGAATTTTGGTCTCCTTAGTATTATCAAAGTGCAAAGCACAATGCGTTTCAGAAGATTTTATTTTTGCTTTTGTGCGAAGTGGTGTTTTTTTTAACAAAAACACTAATAGATTATTGACGCGGGACTTCCAGCACTGACGCGGTTTCCCAGGATGGGATTTTCTGCTACTGAACCCGAACCGGTCCAATTGAGGGTCGATTCCAGGTTGAACCCAGGCCGAGCGGCCTAGGGCGGGATTTTGATGGAGTTGGAATGCCGCTCGACCCTCTCTTCCTTTTTTCTGTTTTTCCTTCATGTAGGAGCTATTTATTTGCTGTTTTCAGAGTTCAGGGTTAGTTTTTGATGTGTTCCACTTTAAGATTTTCTTTATAGAGAGTTTTCCCTGCTCTAGGGCTGCATCTGAGGAGGTGGTGGTGCTCCGGCTGTATCCTACTCCAATGTGGCGTTGTATCTTACTCAATCTACTTCCCTAAACCTTCTTCTCCCTTACCTCAGCCGCCAACCACCCCAGATCCTTCCTCCCTGTTCGGCTGCTTCTGCAATTGCATTTCCCCTTGCTGTTTATATTCCCTACCCTTGCTTAGCCTTCCAATCAAATTACTATAGTCTCTCTAGTAGGTGGCAAACATCCATGGGGACCACATCACACCATATCTTGTCTTGCAGCTGACTCTCTATTAAAAACTCTACTAGGCATTACTGATCCTGTTTTTTTTCATAGCCAATGTTAGTGAATATGATTGGAAGTACCTTTGAGTCATGAGTCTCAGTTTCTCTACCATCTGGGTCGATGCCACATTCTTGTTGCTACTCTCATCAATAAGACTACATACCTTTCCATTCACTGTGCAACAGGTGTGGAAAATGCTATGACGAAGCCACTGCTGGTCCCTTGTGTCCTCAGCCTGTAGAATCTGTTGAATCACAAGTGCTTCTCCCTCATCTGGTGGAAGCTAATGCTCTTCTCCTTGTTTCTTAGCTTCCTGCTCCTCGCTAACCTCCTCCACGACACCCTGCTCGGTAAAAGATACAACTCTGCTCTTTGGGTAGCTGGTAGCAATTCTGTGGCATCAGAAACATTTTCTGGTGGGCACAGTAGTCAACTTCTTTTCACTGGGGGTGGCTTTATCCGTATCCGAACAAATTTTCTCAATCTTCTGCGTCATGCTGCTATCAATGTCTCTAACTGTGGGTGGCTTCCTGGTTAGTGGTGTTTGTCGGCTCTACTTCTGCTGCCTTTCCTCTTTCAATGCTAGTGTCTGGACATCCCTCAACGTCCAGTATGGTTGTAGCTGTACCACATTGCTAATATGAGACTTCAAGCCCTCAAGGTATCTGACTACTGTATTCTTCTCTGGCTTTGTCAGGTCGCACTTCAGCTATAAGTGGTCGAACTGAGCTGTGAACTCCTCCACTGAAAGGTCTCTTTGCTGTAGATTGTGGAGTTTCAAAAACATGTCTTGGCGGTTATGGGGGAAGATATTTCTTCTGCACGGTTTTCTTCATCTTCTCTCATTTGCTAATCTTTTCATTGCCTTCTCGCCTCCTCTGTCTCTTTACGTTCTCCCACCATAGGGAGACACTCTTCTTTAATTTGATAGAGCTAATTTGACCCTCCGCTCTTCGACTACCTCTTTATATTCGAAGATCCGCTCAATTGCCTGTAGTCATTCAATAAATTCATCTAAATCCATGTTCCCCTCAAGCTTGGGAAAATATACCTTGATCCCGTGGTCTTGGTTCCCTCTAAAGGACATCTCTTCTCAGAAAGTTTCCCTATGGAAGGGACGTAGGTATCCCTTTTTCGGTCTCTTTTGATATTGGATCCAAAGCGCGGTAGCCTATCTTCTTCTTTGCTTAAATATCTCTATGGAAGGGATTCAGTTCCTCTTCTCTCTCGCTTTCGACTCTCCAGGTCTTGGTTGAAGGTAGCTTATTCCTGTGTCATTTCTTCAATCTCTACAATTCTTTGTTAGAGGCGACGAACTTCTCGCCGTATCTCTTTTCGAGTAGCCTTAGGCATAATTCTCCTTGGCGGCATGTTTAACTCTTTGAGATCTGTGGAAGGAAAGAAAAGAAGGAAAAAAGAAAGAAGAGAAAAAATAAACGAGAAGGGAAAAAAATTGGTGTGATAGATAGAGGAGAGGATGCTAGAAGCCCTAGGATGAGACTAGGGTTGTGCTAGCTCTGATACCAAATGATACCAAAGTTTATTTAAACCATAATGCAAGATACAATTTTATTAATGACTTAAATAAATGTTACAGTGAAGACTCAAAGAAGGACAATATACAGAACGAAAACATAAAACAAATGATTACAAATAAAGACTCAACAAAAGAAGACACAACAAGCTTGACGAGGAGGGAGTCCAGGCGGTGGTGGTGCAAGGTAGGTGGCTTCGGTGAAGGCTGGAGTGGTGACTTGCTGCTGCGGAAGGGAAGGGTAGCAAATCTACGATGGTTCTGGCGTCGAACCGCGGTTGGAGGGAGCTTGGAAGGGCAATGGTGGTTGCGACCTGCTAGATGAGGGAGATGAGCAGCTGGTAGAGGTGTCTGGAAGGCTGTTGTTGATGCGGGAGAGGGGCAGTGGGGGATGCAGTCTGCAGGAAGCAGCATGGAGGAGGCTCGGTCTGCTGGAGGTGGGAGATGAGTAGGTAGAGGTGGCCGGAAGGCTGCTGCTGCTGCGGGAGAGGTGCATCGGGGCTACAGCCCGCAGGGAGCTATAGGGAGGAAGTCCGACAAATAGTGGCGGGTTGGAAGGCTGCCGACGGGTGTGGGGTGATGCAAAAGCAGTGGGGGTCCATTGTAGGAGCTGCAGGGAGGATGGATAGAGAGATAATCATCTTGGTGGTCGAGCTAAAACTGGAGTACCACCCGGTTCCCGTGGAGACGCTCCTCGGACAGGGGACAGCCGGAGTACTACCTTGACATCAAATACAATCCTAAAGAGGGAAAACACTCAAATAAAACTGAACTCATATTTCATAAAAACCATCCCCTAACTCTAAGCACAACCTCTCCTATTTATAAAGAGAAATGACCTATCTTAGAAAACATTTAAAATAAAGAGAATAAAAATAAGATTTTAGATTTTAGGAATTTTTTTTTTAAATCGAAAAGAGAATAAAAATCAGATTTCATATTTCAGGAAAAGAGTTTGTAATATAAAAAAAAGAGAATAAAATCAGATCTTAAAATTTAAGAAAATGATTTAAATTTAGAAAGTGCTTCGGAGGGAAAGATGAGGGGGAGAGAAATGAAATGTGAGAAAAGGAAAAGAGGGCAAAAAGGAAAGAGGGAAGAGGAGGGAGGGGGCAGCAACTTGCCTCCCTTGAAGACTGGTCGGTCCTCTCCCGAACGCCGTGTCACATAGTTAACTCTTGACAATGGGGAGGACATAAAGGAGGACCAACTTCCATTTGAAGAAATATACAATGATTTGAAGAAAAGATGCAGACTTCAATTAGGATCCTCAATTGCTAGCCAATCAGGAAGAGACAACCTATTAGTTGTCTCGGAGATAGAGATTTCAGCAGAGGTAATAGTAGCCGTTCTGGAAGGTTGTGATCTTGATGTAACGGGCGTTCAGGCAGATTATGAAACTGTGGTACCTTGTGCTACCGTTTCACATGTGTTGAGAGGAACATTAGCAGAACTGATTTGGGAGCTTCAAAAGGGGCATGAGTTTGAGAAGCTGACCACATATATAGGACCACCACAGATAAGAGAATTGCAACTTTTTCGAATGTATAAACCCCTTCCTGAGTTACCCTACAGAGAGAGGTCCAGCATACCAGAAGTGGGTTCATTTTGTACCATGTCGAGAATATTACGTAGGGTTATTTCGAGGTTATTTTCAGTCCAACATGGTACCCATTGCCAGATGTCCAGATAGGAGAGGTGAACACTGGCTTTGTAATGGGTCCGAGGAGCTTGATTGGGACGAAAATTTGTCAATGAAATCTAGGTCCTATCAATGAAGAAGAGGCTTCTCTTTTGGGGGTACTAGTGAGATGGGTGCAGCCTGCCACAAATTTCATCCCATAATTAATTTCTCTTCCCATACAATTTCCTCAGTTGCACTTAGCCGATTACGAGGAGTGGAAGAAGCAGGCTACCTCTGGAATGACTTGATACATGGGCTGTAAGAATACTCGTCTACCTATAGTACCAGCTCATGACATTAATGTGCACGAATATCTATTTTACTGACCTGCCAGTGGATTACAATGTCTCAGTCACGCTCAACGTCGCCGACCTGACCTGACACAGTGCTACGAGGAGCCTGAAGCTTTGACAAATGAAGTCGAAGCTCTCCCAACCTTGGGAGATTGACACGGGGCTTCTCGTATTGATGCGCAACGCAAGATTTCCCGTACTGGCGCGGCTTCCTGCGGTGGGATTTCTCACTACTGAACCCGACTGGTCCAATTGAGGGCCTGTCCAGGTTTAACCACCTAGGCCGAGTGGCCTAGGGCAGGATTTTGACGGGGCGGGACTCCCCGCCTCTCTCTTTTCTTTTTGGCTTCTTCTTTGTGTAGGAGCTATTTATTTGCTACTTTGATAGTTTAGGGTTAGTTTTTGATGTGTTCTACTTTCAGATTTTCTTTGTGAAGAATTTTCCTTGTTCTAATGATGTATTCGAGGAGGTGGTGATGCTTTAACTGTATCCTACTCTAAGGTGGTTTTGTATCTTACTCAATCTTCTTCCCTAAACCTTCTCCTCCCTTTCCCTCAGCCGCCGACCGCCCCAAACCCTTACTCCTCGCTCAGCCGCCCCTGCGCCCGCCTTTCCCCTATCTAGCTTCTCCACTTATTCCTACCACCTTGCCGCCGCTCCCTTCTACATTAACATTGTTGTCCAGTCTTGCCACCATTCCCCGACACCTTGCACTCTTCTAATACAGCTTTCTCTGTTGTCTTGGTCACTTCCCAGCTTGCCGAACCCCTTTCTCAGCATTCCTAACTTCTGTCCATTACTCCAGCCCCTTCCTCCACATCAGACAGTGCTATTGTCCCAACCCTCCATATTACTTATCAGCCCCGACAATCCTTTCCCCGTGCAACCTATCTACCAGCTACCAAACCCCTTCCTAATGACCTCGCAGCTACCAAGCCTTCCCCTACCCTGACCATGTTGCTAGTGCCTCTCCGTCCTCAGATCTTTCCTTCCGGTCCTAGCCGAACCTTGGTTTGTTATTGTGTTTTCACTTTCCGTTTGTGTCGTGTTGTAACCCCAACTCAGTATTTAATAAAAGTTTGCTTTGTGTCTTCCGTTGAAATTCCTACTAGTTTTGGTATCAGTTATATAAAGCTATTATTGAATAAATGCACTCATTAACAATTATAAAATATACAGTATGCCTTTAAAGTTGATGTAAAATATAAAAAAATGTTGTGCAATATATTATTTTAAGGTAAGTATCGATGGTAAACTTGCAAATAAAAATTTGAACAATTTACAATAATTTGCTGCAATAATTAAAAACCTAAAAATTGCAAAAAAAATTGCAAATTAACTTCGGATTTTCGAAGCACACTCAACAAAATGAAGCGAGTGTTATGTGCTTTGCTTTTGCTCGTGAAGCTCATTTTTAAAAGCATTGGGTCTCCTGCTTGCAGGCACATTTACCAGGTCCCTGTTTATTTTGCTTAAAGTTTTTTGGAGAGAAGTGTTTTTTTTTTTTTCCTTGGAAGCACCTTTTTAATTTGTTTCTCTAATTTTTCAGGTGTTGCACATGCCAAGTTAATAACTCGCAAGTCAAAAGGACTTCCTCGTATTTCAATCCCTCTCGATGGACTATTGAATTTACCAGCTAAGGATGCTACTGCGAATATCTCTTTGGCACTCTTCAACGCATACAAGAGCAAGCATGTAGAAGTAGTGAAAGGTTGCGTAATCTTAATTATATCATAAGAGCACCTGATCTACTTTTTCTTACTGTGCATGTGTGCTTTCTGAGTTTACTGCACTAGCAATTTAACTCTAATAACAAATTTTCTTCACATGGTGGATTTTTAAGAACTAATCATTGATATTTACAGGCAATTTCTTGATTTTGACTGATTCTATGGATCACATTGCATCTCGTTTTATTTTTCTAGTAATACGTTGCTTTTGCTAATTCTGTGCATGAAACAATTTTTTTTCTTCCCTTGTTTTTCTTGAAAATTAATTCATCGGTTGCAATGCTCCCCTCTGTTGTAGTTGGTTATCTATGCAGCTACATGATCCCGTTTCTATGTTACGTGATGTCATATATTTTTAGTTCCTCCTCATTTTCAGATAGATATTTTCAGCACAAATCAATTTTTGCACTGATTTGACATGCAGATTTTCTTTTCAACTCAAAGTTAGCTGATTGGACATATTCAATTTTGGTGTTTTTGCTTCTGCTTACACAGTTTGATGTTTTATATTCAGTAAATTGTCGGTGCAATCTGGCTATATTAATCTTTTGCCACTGCAATAGTGTGCTCACTGGAGTCTTGTTGTTTCCGGAACTTATTGACATAGTTTCGTCTTCTAGCTAATGGATTGTATTGAGCTATCGACATTGCACTTCTATTTTTGTACAAGATACTTTGTATGCTGTATCAAAGGATGGAGCAGTTAGAACTGTTAAACTTGGTCATCCATTGTCTGAATCTTACCTGAAAAGGTATTTTTTTTGAGACATGGAGGAACAGTAAACTTGGGTATGATGCGGGGATAATATTTTTTGTAGCAACCGATCTTCATGCTCAGAACTTTGACAATGATTTCAGATTTTTCTTTTTAGTTTCTTCAGGTGAATGATTCCCACCTTTCAACTGTGGTTCATTTTCAAATAAGAGAACTTGTGCATAAACTCTTAGAGTACTTAATACTGGATTTTAGTTACAGATTATTGACAACTTAGAATTCTTTCAATCAGTCAATTTAAGATCATTGGGCAATCTGCATCCTCAGGTCAATATGGCAGTCGATCAGGGCAACAAGTTGAGGCCAGTCCTACTAGAAATTATATTGTAGCCCTGCTTATAGTGATATGCTGGAACATTTTCTAAATAGATAAAGAGATGAAGTGGTTGATAGATACTAAATAAAGGCTCTGTTTGGCGCAGCTGCAGCTTCTCAGCTTTCCAGTTGCAGCTCCGCTACCCCAGGAAGCTGCTGCGGGGAAGCTGACTGTCTGTTTGTTGCAGCTGTGTGAAAACAGCTGTGGGACAGCTGTTTTTGAAAAATTGACCATTCTGTCCATCTTCAGTAAATTTGTTTGTAACAGAACTGTGACACCCACTTATTTAATAATTCAGAAGCATAAATTTAAAATAATGATGAATTTATTTTGAAGTTCACAAATATATTCAAAATAATGGTGAATTTATTATCAAGAGATTATTTTGTAGTATCCCAAATTTCAATATTCATGCTAATTAAATTTTAATGAACCAATCTTTTTTGAAGTTTCCAATTGAACAAGCAAAAACAATGGTAATTTTACACATGAATAATATTACAAGTGTGTGTGTGTGTGTGTGTGTGTGTGTGTGCGCGTGTGAACCTGCAATATTTCTCACTGAGGCAGAGATCTCTAACCTAGCTGCGCCCTGCCAACTGTTCTTAGTTGGTAAGTTTCTTTATGAAAACCTTAAACATGAGCTAATTCGAAAGAACTTTGAACAAATGAAGCTGAAAGGGGGTTGAAAGATCGGTAAATTGGATGGTCGCCACATTCTTATTCAATTATCAAATGACGAAGACTATACCCATTTGTTTGCGAGAAGAGTTCTTCGAATATAAAACCAGGTGATGAAGGTTTTAAAATGGACGGTGGATTTTGACCCTCGTACTGAACCTCCTACCATTCCTGTTTGGCTGCGCTTCCCAGGTTTGAAGATCCACCTTTTTTATCAAGAGTTTCTCTTCGCTTTAGCGATGGTATATGGTAAATCCCTCAAAGCTGACACGCCTACAGTGAATCTGACTTGGCCTTCAGAAACTAGAATTTTGATAGAAAGAGATATACTTTACCTTTTCCGGGAGATATATGGATTGACACGCAACATCAGAGATTTTGGCAGAGGTTTTGACCCTTGTACTGAACCTCCTACCATTCCTGTTTGGCTGCGCTTCCTAGGATTGAAAATCCACCTTTTTGATCAAGAGTTTTTCTTCGCTTTAGCGATGATATACGGTAAACCCCTCAAAGCTGACACGCCTACAGTGAATCTGTCTCGGCCTTCAAAAGCTAGAATTTTGATAGAAAGAGATTACTTTACCTTTTCCGGGAGATATATGGATTGACACGCAACATCAGAGATTTTGGCAGCAAACAGAACTTGAACAGATACCACTTTATTGTACCCATTGCCGTATGTTTAGACATTCTCCTTCTCAATGTTATCAGTTGCATTCGAATTTAAAACATTCAAGTAAAAACACTTCTGGATCTGCCTCACCTCATACTTGTCCCTCCTCCACTCCTGAGTGCATTCCACAGACTATTGAAAACTGGTTGACATGATGCCACCTCCCCCTCCCACTATCGGAGACAATACTCTCTCTGTTCTTTGTTCTTCCGACTGATATTCCGACTGATATATTGACAGATGGTTTACTTGGGTCCGATAATCAGGATAGTATTGAAAAGCTCCACATCCCAAAATGCATCAGGTATTGAAGAGACATGCTTATCATCTCTTCAGAATTAGAATGTTGTTACTGTTAGTCAGGAGCTGGGGTCTCATTCTCTCCCACATGCACAACAATCTGTTGACCACACCAATTAGATGAGCCAGTCCTCGGATGAGGAATGACAGGTATACACATCTAGAGAGAAAAAGAAGAATGGAGACACACCCCAACTAGGGAACTTAATGGATGATACTCTAGTAACTTCGGGTAATTGAACGACAATCAGCAATTTGTTAGCTGTCTCCGCTCCTAGAACCAGAGGCAGTGGCAAGACTAAGCTGGCTCGTGCCTAACAGCTTATTTCCTGCAAGTTTTGTTTTTTGTGTTTTATCTATGTTTCATCTTTTTAGGATGCTAGTGTCTGATGTATCGTATGGGTAGGACACCTTTTTTGGGTCCTCTCATACAACCTCTATGTATCTTTTCAATTTCAATAAAATTAGCCCTTGGGCGTTTATAATATATATATATATATATATATAACTAACTTTAATATCAAAATCTTTTTTCAATTAGCATAATTAAATAACAAAATTGAGTAGCATTCCTCCTAGCCATTCAATCACATAAAAAAATACACTGCCAAAATTCACATAATAGTCCTGTTCCTAAGAAGCAAGGACCCTCCATGGCATAAAGCCCCCCAAACTCTAAAAATGTAAAAACTTAGAATTAATTACTAAAATCAAAACCCTCTATTTTCAGCCTCTTCACATCCCGTTCTTTGCTCTCCACAGTTTTTTTTCCAACTCTCTCATCTTCGTCTCCATTTTCAACACCAAGTTCTTGTTGATCCTGGAACGACCAACCTGTAAACGCCTTTTCAATGAACAGAGATGTCAGCGTTTCCCTGTAAAAAGCAACCGGACATACGTCGAAGAGGAGCAGCAAGCCGTCGAAGACGAGGAGGAGAGGGGATCTTCGATTGCTGGATTTCGCCTTTTTCACGAGCGATAAATGTTCGGGTTGGGTATTAGGGTAAAACATCGGGTGAAGAAGCCAGGCCGCGGGGTAATGTTCGCGTTCCGCGTTTGATCGAATTCGCGTCCCACTGCAGCTCAATCGTCGCCCCAAACACAAAAAATTGCAGCGTGGTGCCGCTCTGTAGGTAAAACTCTGCGCCGAACAGAGCCAGAATCACCTCAATTGAGGTAAATACTAATAGTCTTGGTAGATGTCCTGTTCTTCCATTCATTGATTGTTCAGGCTAGGAATCTCATCCCATATGCCCTATCATGATAACTAGAATATCAACAATGGTTTTATTTGCCACCTTAACAGGCTTCATAGTGTTAGGAGGTCTGCACTCATTTTCTAATGTTTTGTTGTAATTTGTGTTTCCAGTTCTCCTGTTTGAGTGAAATAGTAGAACTGGTTGGGTTCATCGTGGGCTCTTAAAATCCCTACCTAGCTTTGTTAAATTCATTTGAGATATTTTGGGTTAAGTTTTTTTCAGAATTCGAATCAGATATCAGATAATATGTTGTTTGGAGATTTCAGGATTTATGTTGTTCAATTTTTTTATGGGATTAAGCTCCTATGATTAATTATATACCCATCTTGATTTTGAGAAAGAACATTCGATTAAGGAAAATTATTAGGCTTCACTTTGTTTTGCTTTAGTAGCAACAATTTGGATTTGGGTAAAAATATTGCTATTAGTGCAGAGTGGATGATTTTATCCTTCATTTTTTCAAATTTGTGCTGCTTGTTGAGATCATCTTTGCCTTAAACATAGACCAAGCGCATGGCAAAGAAATTAATACCAAGCACTGGAATTTGCTCTTTTAATTATGTTTCAAACCATTGTCCCCAAATGGTTTTGGAATGATGACATCCTCACTTCCAACTACCTCATCAATAGAGTTCTCACAAAAATCCACAAATTTTGGACACCATTATTCGTCTTGATGTCATGTTTTCCTATCAGCTGTTCCTCCACGTTAGAGCCCAAAATATTTGGGTGCACGGCCTTTGTTCGGAACACAGACCCAACTTATAGTAAACTTGATCCCCTCTCAATCAAATGTGTCTTCCTTGGTTATTCCTCCACTTAAAAAGGATACCGGTGTCTGAATCCTACCACTAATAAAATATATGTTATTGTCGACGTCTCCTTTTTTGAAAATGCCTCATTCTTCTCAAAGAGTACCTCAAGTGAGAGGGAGTTTGATTTTTTGAAACTGTTCCTCTTCCAACTCCATTAGACATTCATTCTACAACCACGGTGTCCGATGCACCTTCAGTACCGATAGATTTGCCTCCGGCCGACCAATATCACCACCACTCTCTATTCGGGTCTATACCCGTCGTCCAAAAACCTTTGTTAGAATTCATCCCAATGCCCTTATCATCAATCCTGCTACTCCGCTTAATGTCTTGGAATCCGCTCCGGCCGACATCCCTGGAAAGATGCCTTTGCCGCCTATGGGGGTCACTCCTGATCCGAGTAAAGATGTGGATCTCCCAATAAAGGTATGTAAACAGATGCCGTAAAAAACTCTATATACTATAACAAAATGTCTCGTTCCATAACCTTTCTCCTACTTACAAAGCATTTGCTACTTCTGTGATGGATCTTTGTCTCTCATCCACTATAGAAGCTGCTTTGGCTAACCCGTCCTAGAAGGCTACTGCCATGGATGACATGAATGCTCTTCGGTGCAGCCATACTTGGGATGTGGTTGATCTTCCTCAGGGGAAGAAAGCGGTGGAGTGTTGTTGGATCTTCAACACCAAGTTTAACTTCGATGGTTCCTTTGAATGTAACAAGACATAGTTGGTTATGTCTTCAAAGGATATACTCAAACTTATGGAGTTGATTCTGAAGAGAAATTTGCTCCGGTTGCCAAACTCAATACCTTTCGGGTCCTATTATCACTAGTCGTCAATATGGATTGGCCCTTCAACTAAATTTTAAGAATGCTTTCCTTAATGGTGATCTAGGAGGTTTATATGTCTCTCTTCCCGGGATTTGACTCAACTTCTTCTCGTGGACAAGTGTTCCGATTGCGAAAGTTTCTCTATGGATTGAAACAATCCCCACTAGCCTGGTGTAGTGGGCCATGGGTTCTCTCATGCTCAATCTGATCATGCACTATTTTTTCGGCATTCATCTTGTGATCGTATTGCCATCCTCATAGTCTATGTCGACGACATTATGCTCACAAGTAATGATCTGCCAAACTTGGAGTCATTCAAAGGCATTCTCGCTTCATCTTTTGAAATAAAAGACTTGTGGTCTCCTCGGTATTTCTTAGACATGAAAGTACCCTGGTACTCTCAGGGCATTTGCTCTTCCCAGCGCAAATATCTTATGGACCTATTGACCATGACCAACCCGCTCCATTGCAAACTAGTTGTTGTCCTAATGAACCCAAGTGATAAATTATTGGTTTTTCCCAATGTCGTTCCAGCGAACAAAACTTACTACCAACACCTCGTGGGTAAGCTCATCTACCTCTCCCATACTTGCCCGGACATTTGTCACACAGTGGGTATTGTCAGTCAGTTTATGCATAAACTCTACGAGCACTATCTCACCACGATTCTTCAGATCCTCCACTACTTAAAAAGGAACATCGGGCTTAGGTTTGTTATTCACTCGTCACAACACTCGCTTTGTTGTGGTTTATACGGATGCTGATTAGGGTCAGTTTCGTCCATGATAGACGATTTACCTCGTGTTATTGCTTCTTCATATGGAGGAATCTTATAGCTTGGAAAAGTAAAAACAGTCTGTGGTCGCCTTTAGTAGTGTTGAAGCCGAGCTTTGCTCTATGGCTTATGGGGTGTGTGAAGCCCTCTGATTGTGAATTATGCTCACTGATTTATGTATGCCAGTTATTGCTACTCTGCAGCTATTTTGTGACAAAAAAACCACCACTAACATTGTTTATAATCCAGTCCATCATGATCGTACCAATTATGTGGAGATTGCTTGTCACTTTATCATGGAGAAACTTGATTCCAGGATGATTTGTGTTTCGTTTGTTCCATTTACTGTACAACAGGCTCATATTTTCTCAAAGAATTTTCCTTGCCCGTTGTTTGACGACTTAAAATCAAATTTGAACATAATTGACATCTTTGCTTCAATTTAATAGGGAGTGTTAGAAGTTATTAGTGTTTATGTAACATTCTATTTTACTTTCCGGGGAATGAGGAATCAAACAACTAAAGAGTAAGAGGAAATGAAAAGCTGAGCAAAGGGGAGAGGAAACGAGAGAAAGCCGAAGAAAATGAATCAAACAGTCGGGAAAATGAGGCGAGGAGTTGGGAAATTGAATGTTACTTTCGCCCTATAAAGGGTCGTGCTTGAGGGAGGCAGAGGTGAGAACGACTTAACTGAAGCTCGAATGGCTGTGTGACTGGTGCTTTGGCCGATCGAAGGAAAACGAGCGAGAGGAAGCTCGTTGGACGTGCGAGCCCAAAGTAAGAAGTGTGGGAAGGAGGGAACTTAAGCCAAAGGAAGGAGGTGCCGACCGCAGTAGTAGCTCATGTGGGAGGGAGTGGAAGCCTAAGCTATCTCGTCTAAGGATCACAATCACGTGTCGGGGTGGAAGAAGCTTCTTCTCGCGTGATTAGGGCTTTACGGTAAGGCTTGTCCTAGAGTTTATAACATGAGTTTAATAAGTTTTAATTAACATATTTAATAGGAATTTTAATACTTTTATATATATATATATATATATTCTCAATTTTATTAAACAAAAATATATTACGAGTGATACGGATGAATACATGTAAAGAAGTTAGTCAATGAAACTAATATTAGGATAGAATTTTGGAATATAGGTACTCTCACAGTTAAATTAATAGAATTAGTTAATAATATAGTTTATAGGAACTTAAATATCTTATATATTCAAGAAGCTAAATAGGTTGGAGAAAAGACACAGACGATTGATAACTTTGGTTTAAACTTTGATATTCAGGTAGAAGTCGCACTGGAAATGGTGCATGCGTAATTATGAATAAGAGTTTGAAAATAATGTTGTAAAAATTAATAAAATTGAAGATCAACTTATAATCTTAAGATTGTTGTTGATGCTAAGATTTTTAATTTTATAAGTGCTTATGCTCCTAAGTAGGTTTAAATATGGGTTCTAAAAAAATTTGGGAATGATCTAGAAGAATTAATACAAATGATAGCTTTTAAAAAAAGAATTTTATTGGAAGATATTTATATAGAGATGTTGATAGAGTGGTAGAAGATTTTAGAAATATTCATGATGGCTATAATTTTTGAGTTATCAATGAAGAATGTAGAAACATATTAGATTTTGCTTTAGTATATGATTTTGTTATCGATAATACTTTATTTAAGAAAAAAATGAGCATATTATTATTTATAAGAATGAATCTAATAAAACACAAATTTATTATGTTCTTATGAGAAGAAGAGATTGTCGAGAATGTAAAGATTGCATGATCATTCCAAGTGAAAATTTAAGTACTCAACATCGATTATTAGTTTTGAATTTTAAGATTGAGAGTTGTAAGATAAAGAATACTATGAATCATTTTCATAAAATTAGATGAGGACACCTAAATGACAAATAAAATTATTTTTATGAGTAAACTTCAAAATTTCAATATTTGTGATGTTCATGAAGAAACAAATTTTATGTATAATAAAGTAACAAACACTATTGAATAAGTGACAAAAGATGTACTTGAAAATTCAAAAGGAAAAAAATATAAATAAAAATAATTTGTGGTGGAATAATAATATGCAAGAAAGGATAAAATATAAGAAGTTGTGTTATAAAAATCTGTTTAAATGTAAAAACTTAGAGAATTGACAAAAATATAAGAGAATTATTTGTGATGCTAAAAATTTTACTTTTAATGATCTTTATAATAGATTATATATTAAAGAGACTGAAAAATATATGTATAAAGTAGTCCAACAAAGAGAAAAGAAAAGCAAAGATTTAATTCAAGTGTATTAAAGGTGAAAATCAAAAAGTACTTTTCTTAAAAGAAGATATTCAACATAAGTGGGTGAATTGCTTTGATAAAATTTTCAATGAATTTTCTGAATATACGATCAACCTTAGTGATCTTAATATCGTTAATAATAATAAAATGTTTTACATTTGCTGTCGCATTAGTAAAAAAAGAAGCTGAAGAGGGTTTAAAGAAAATCAATGGTAGAAGATCAGTAGGACCCGACAGTATCTCAGTTGAAGTATAAAAATACTTAGAAGATTTGAGAGTTTCTTGGCTTGCTAAACTCTTTAATGTTATTTTAAAAACTAAGAGTTATTTTAAAAACTAAGAAGTAATATTATTTTAAAAATTAAAAAGATGCCTGAGGAATAGACGAAGTATTTTGATCTCATTTTTAAGAATAAAGAGGATACACAAGAGTGTGCAAAAAAGAAAAAAAAAAAGAAAAGAAAATTTATGCGTCATACTTTAAAATTATTGGCAAGGGTAATTGAACATAGGTTAAGACGTGATACAAAGATTTCTGATAAGTAGTTGGGATTTTTGCCGCGTAGTTCTACTATGGAAGCTATACATTTATTGAAAGGTTTGATGGAGAAGTACAAATCTAAATATGATTTTTATTGATTTAGAAAAAGCTTATGATAAGGTTCCAAGAGAAGACCTTTGGAGAATTCTAGAGGAGAAATGTGTTTATATGACTTATATTCAAGTCTTTAAAGATATGTATACTAAAGCTGTTACTTGTGTTCAAACAGGAAGTATTTTTCTGTTTCAACTGGATTACATCAAGGATCGGCTTTAAGCCTATATCCTTTTGCTTTAGTTATGGATGCTCTTACTGGACATTTACAGGAGGACGTAACTTGGTGTTGCTTTCGCTGATGATATCCCTCTTGTGGATGGGACTAGAGAAAGATTTGTTGAATTATGGAGGTCTACATTGGATTCTAAAGGCCTTCGTTTGAGTAGAACTAAAATTGAATACATGAAATGTAATTTTAGTAGTAGTAGCTCTAGTGGTAGAGTTGTAACTTTGGGTGATCAAATTATTAAAAGTTGTGAACATTTTTGGTATCTCGTGTCTATTGATTAAAGTGATGGTGATATAGATGAGGATGTTGTTAGTAAATTTGACGTCGGTTGGTAGAAGTGGAGGAATTCATCGAGCCTATTGGTGATAGAAAAGTACCACATAATTTTGTCCTTTAAAAGAGAAGCATAAAGTAAAGTTAAGTGCTGCTGAGATGAGAATGCTTAGGTGGATGAGTGGCTTGACACTTAGAGACAAAATACGAGATGAATATATTCGTGATAGAGTTGGTGTAGCTCCAGTGGCGAACAGGATTAGAGAGAGTAATCTTAGATGGTTTGGTCACATTAAATGTTGACCATCTGGTGATCCGGTTAGGAGCGGTTAGGAGAGTAGATGTTTTAGGATGTTTTAGCTTCGACTGATGTTAAGTAAGAAGAGATAGACTTAAAAAGCCTTGGGCATATTGTATAAAAAATGATCTTAATCTATTAAAATTTAACAAAAATATGACACAATGGAGAAAAATGTTTCATGTCAGACACCACTTAATGGGATAAAGGTTTGTGCTGTTGTTAGGTTTTTAACTTTAGAAGAGTCGACTTCAAGAAAAATCAAATAACAAATTAATCTTCATCGGGGTGAGTACTCATATTTTTTTGTTATAGTAATATTTTGTTTCTTTATGATCGAATTCATTTATCGGTACTCTTATAATATTGCATACCCTGATTTATGGTCTAATGAATTTTGTCATATTGTCAGAATGTCCTGTGTGCTCAATTTTATTTAATTTATCATTGAATTATGTACACGAATATTGGCTGATATGTAAATGATAGTCATTATTTGAAAGTAGTATTTGTATGGTATGCTTTTATATGCATGTTTGGCTATGATGAAATCATCCCTTTATGATACTAGTGGGAGAATACTAAGACGTTTGTGCACGTATATAAAATAAGATATTAATATTGAAACACCTCAATCGGTATAATTTTTAGATGGTGCTTTTGTGCTGGTTGTATATGTAATTATATTGATATGATAGTAACATAGTAAGATTCATTGATAACATCTCATAAGTTAGTATTGAATTAAACTAATTTTTATAACAAAACTTCTTATATTTAATCTTTTCTTGCACATTATTATTCTACTATCAATTATTTTTATAAATATTTTTTTTATTCTTCAAGTATATCTTTTGTCGCTTGTTAAATAATGTTTGTTACTTTATCCCACATAGAATTAGTTTCTTCATGCATATCCCAAATCTTGAAATTTTGAAGTATACTCATAAAAATAATTTTATTTATCTCTTAGGTGATCCCATCTAATCCCATAACAATATTGCATTGTATGTTTTATCTTCCAACTTATCTTAAGATACAAAACTAATAATCGATATTGAGTATTTAAATTTTCATATGGAATAACTTTACAATCTCTACATTCTCGATGATCTCTTTTCTCATAAAAAAATAATCAATTTGTGTTTTATTAGATCCATTATAAGTAATAATATGTTAATATATTTTCTTAAATAAAGTCTTACCAATAACAAAATCAAAAGATAAAACAATATCTATAATGGATCTACCTTCTTTATTAATCACTCCAAAATCATTAACTAACAAATTCTTCTTTTACTCTACCAACATGGTCATTTAATTTTCATCCAATAAATTTTTTTTCTTCAAGATGTATCATTTGTATTAATTCTAATAGGTCATTCCAATTTTTTTCTTTTGAACCTATATTTAATTCTACTTGAGGAGCATAAGCATTTATAACATTAAATACGTCAATATCAACAAAAATCTTTAAAGCTATAATTCTATCTCCAATTTTATTAATCTTTTTAACATTATCTTTCAAACTTTTATCTATAACTACACCTACACCATTTCCTGCGCGACTCATACTTGAATACCAAAATTTAAAATCTAACATATCATTCTCCTTAGTCTTTTCTCTAAATCCATAAGATATTTATCTCTCTGTGAATCATAATATCTACTAATTCCATTAATTTATTTGTGAGCGTACCTATATTCCAAGGGTCTATTTTAATTTAGTTTCATGGACTAATTTCTTTGCCTGCATCCATCCAAGTGCTGGTGTAGCAGTCCTTGCACACTTTTTACTGTATTCAAGTCATATAATGTCTCGTTTCCAAAAGATGCCCTAACACTTACACAATGATTTAAGGATCCGTTTTATACTTTTTTGACAAAAAAAAAATTATGTTTGTTGTTAACTATCTAACACAATCCTCAATTTTTTTGCATCCAGAGTTCCTTGACCTCTAGACTCGACTTTATGGGAGTGAATCGGAGTTAAGACATGGCCTACATGTAGTGGTTGAAACTATTAATAGCAGCAAGGACATTCAACTTGATGATGTCCCAGGATTTTTTGTAAAAATCTACAGTGAAAACATCAGGCCCTACAATTTTGGGACCGGTAATGAGAGTGTTAAATTTAATTGAGTAGTCTTTATGAATCGTTTAGCTCATGGGCATTTTACGAGTATTAGAGGTCAAGAGGTAGTTTATGAGTATTTAGAGTCTTGTTTTTCTATTAATTGATAGGGTCTAGCATTAGGGGCATAAATGAGAAAAATGAGAAACGCCTCCCCCATTGGTGTTATTTTTTTTTTCTTCAGCAAAACCCCCCGCCCAGGAGTTGTCAGCAAACCCCTCACTGAACAATGGCTTACATGTACTAGCTACTAACCATCCTTAGTAGAACAGTCTTTGGCATTTTTGGGATAAAAGCCGATGATGATTGTGACAAATATGATTTAGAATAGATAATGATGAGATTCATGTCTTGATTTGAAATATTGTGGAACAAATAACGTGTTCTAAAACTGTAATTTTGGTTTTTAATATATGTTTTTTTTTAAATACGCTGTTTTTAAGCAATTATTATAAGGAGCTTTGGTCTTTTTATTAGTGCACTTTATTGAAATTAATTTACTGTTGAATGAAATTGTAAGATTTGTGTTTCCACTCTTCAGGATGTTGGCTTTTCCTCTCCTTCCTCCTCCCTTATAATTCTATCTTATCTTCCCCATTAGATGAATAAATCTGTTTAAACAACTTTTTTCTTGCACAATTGCCATTTTTTATTGCCGGCACTTCTGAAAGTTCAATTTTTTTCTTAAATAACCTTGTCTTGGAATCAGCTAAGTTTAGAGGCATGCTGCTTTTTTTCCAATTTGTTTCAATTTTCTTCTTGTAGAGAGCTTCACTAAAGAATTATAGTCATGCGTTGAGCTGCTTTTCCCCAGGGCTAGAGAACTTGTCAAGGATGAAGGAGATGCTATCTTCTGAAACGGTACTCTTATCGCTCGTTCCTTTCAGTTTCTTGCCGTTTTATTTTATTACTGCATCTTGATGCTTGCAATACGTAGGAACGTGCAATGTACATTTTAGTTTCACATGAGAAGTAAAGAGAATGTGACCGATGACAAGTTACATATACACCTAGTGATTATTTCTTATTTGTTGCCATAATGCATACTCCATTTTCCTAGTCATTTATGCTTTATTAGATAGATGTTATTTACTGAGTTTGTCAAAGTCATTCTTAATTTTTGCATAATGGGTTCTATTCAGTTGCCAATAGGACCGTCTCCACAAGAGCGAACTTTTCAGTTTTAGTTTACCAGTTTTGATATTTTTCCGTAGTATTTGTTATAGCTATTTTTTATTGGGTCTAGATAGTTGTTTCATGTTATTGTTTTGTTTCAATTCAGTTGGTTTTCTATTTCCAGTCTAGTTGTATCAGTACCCTTTTTAGTATCAATAAAATCTATATTTCATTTTCTTTTACTTTCATGCAAGTCTTTTTTTGAAAATACAAAACAGGTTCCTCTCATTTTATCATGCCCTGCATTGTCGGGATGTACCGTATTCCGGACACAGGGTGTGAGATTATTTTTCAGACTGCTACCACCATTATAGTTGTCTCTAATCTCGTGCACATAGCGGACGGAGCTATCAACAAGTTAGATGCTATTGTTAGAGACATAGGCTTTTTGCTTAACTCACTTAGGGCTTGAACTGATTGTGTGTTATTATACGTAATTGCTGACGTATAACTGGTGTGGGAAAAATAAATATTTATTTTAAACTATTATATACATTATAGATTTTTTTTCCTTTTAGGAAAAATCGTACTTCAGGTTTCTTGTAACTACCAAACTAGTAATCTAGTTATAAAAAGTTATCTTGCTCCACACAAATTTTTGGGAAGTAGCAAGAATGATATAGCTATATCTAAAGCAAAACTGTGAGAAAGCTGTCACAAACTGACCTTTAAATCGGTGATAGTGACACAGTGTCTTCTCTCTGAAGAGATGGTGGTGGCTTTTGGCAATCCTCATCAGGCACGACTAAGACATGTCATTTCTCATTTTTTTACTAGGAGGATATGCGTTTCTTTCTTTCACAAGATATTTTCTTCATCCGCATTGCATGTTGTGTGAAAAAACTGCTGTTGATGGCTTTATTAGTAGTTGTTGCTCTCTGAAGTTTGCGGACAAGCTTTCACACGATTGAGCCTCTTTCTGTTGCCACAAAATGTTTTGTGATTCTTTGGAGTCGAGGAGAGCACTGCTTTTGCAAAGTAGGTTCGTGGGCAGTAACTGAGTGCTCACTTCATTGTTAATTTGACTCTAGACCATTAAAATTTCATGCCATTTACAATAAGGCCATTCTATCTGTTTCTTTCATTTTTTGTACGGTTTTGATAATGCTTGAATGAACTTGCTGCTGTTTAGGGGTCTTACCATGTTTATCGAGAAGAATTTTTGAATTTACTTAAATGCATGAGTTTGTAGATTTGACTGTTTTATTTTTTGAAAATTTAACATTTATCAGGATAGGAGCGAAAATTTGCAGAAGCAGCTTGACGCTCTTTCATTTACAAACAAAAGGAAGGTGCCTAAGGCAAAGGTTCCGGAAAAGGCATCCCATATTTATGACAACATAGGAAGTAAAGAATTGGTTATTTCTGAAGCAGAACAAACTTCAGGTAGGCCTACTATTTACGTACTTTTTATGAATTGACCTTTGAATTGGCATTCCTGGTAGGAGCGATGAAAATGGAAATATCACTATGCTATTGAATGGTCAGATTTTGTCTATGGAACATCAAAGTTTTGAACTTCATGTATCTTATTTTCTCACTCATATTGAGTGCCAAAATAGTAGCATCTAATAGCACAAATACAGAGAGAGAGAGAGGGAGACACAGATTCTCACGCAACTTTAACATCCATCATAGATTTTGAGTTAGTCAAAAGACAATTTTTATTTTTTAGCTTACTTCTAATGTTACGCATTTAAAATTTTGTAAGTGATGGTAAAAAAATGCATAAGGACAAATAACTCTATCATTCTAAATGTATAGGAGTCTCCCTCTCTATAGGCACACGTGCATTTGGTGTGCGTGGGCAGGTGTTTATGCATGTTTTGGTTTGCCAGTGTGCTTTGTTGCATTTGTTTGGCATTTGCTTGCACGTGCAGTGTCTATGGGTGGGTCTAGATATGCAAATATTGATGTGTTGTGTGTGAATGGGGGTGTGTGCGGGCACATGTGCGTGTTATGCTTGCACATGTGCAATGAGAAATAGATTAAGATTGCTATGAAAAATATTAAATCTAACGGCTATATATTGTGATGCATGTAAATTAGGAAGCTTGATATTAGATACTTAACTAGAGGAGATCTAATTACAGGTTCTTTTCTTTAGAAATATTCTTAATTTATAATTGATAGGGATAGGAGTGTAAATAAATATGTAACATATGCTTTTAATTGAGGAATAAGAAGAAATGAAGTTTTGATATTGAGAAAATTTGTTCTGGATTTGATAATCAATTTGGGTTTCATGCCATGAAGATCCACTTGGGAAGATAATTTTGAGTTAAGTAATTAATGAAAAAATATAAAATAGAAATTATTTTCATATAAACTTTATTGATATTGAGAATGAATATAATCTAATTATCAAAATAATTGAGTTGGTATACACTAAGAAAGATGTGTGTCAAAATTGTGTTGAAGCTATCAAGGATATGTTTGATGGAGAATCAATTGATACTAGTAGTTGTCAACTTCTTGGAAGATTTTCAGTTATGGTTAGGTGTACAATATGCATTGGCATTGAGTTCATATTGTTTTGTCTTCGTTATCGATTCTTTGAAACGATATTTAAAGTAATTTGCCTTAGTGTAATGTTTTTCACCGGTTACAAATCTAACTAGTGATATGTGTTGATATAAGTGAAAAGTTGGAACAATGCGTAAATTTAAGAAGATTTGATGGCTTAGAATCAATAGAACAAAGTGTTAGTATGTAAATTACAATTTAAATAGTTTGATATTAAAAATTACATATCAATGTTTTTTGAAAGATAATGTGATACCTAGTTGTGATGGTTTCAAGTATCTTGAATGTTTTATATAGAAGAATAAGAATTCAGTAGCATTTTCTAACTAGAAGATATATCACTTAATAGTTTCTGAAAGTAGCATTTTAATCCTGACAGCTTCATCTTTAACTGTGATCCCCTTGTCTTTGCTTCTGAATTATCTAATTTGATTAAAGTTTATAGATATCTTAAATCATGCTTAATCTATTTGATAAAGCTCCTTTTCTCCTTTGGTGTTTATTTACTCTTTACCTTTTTTTTTAAGACATTCAGCTTTCTTATAATATTATATGTTAAAAAATGATTGAATGAATTAGAAAACAATTTATAGAATGAGTACAGCAGTGACCTTATGTGGGTGCCATAAACATTCAATAATGAACCTAAATTTTTTTTTTTGTCTTATAGGGCTATAACTTGATGGGCTTCAAGTAGATTTATTAACCAATTGGGGAAGGGGAAGCTTATTGATATTTCTTTCAAGGCTAATGGCCCTTCGGATATTCTTGGCCATCTTTGTTCTTTATTTAAGTTGTTTGCAGTTTATTCTTTCATCATTTAAAGCGGGGGTATATGGATCTTCTGCATTTGTGGGTAAAGCTTTCATTCGAATAAAGTCAAAGTGATGAGCTTTACCAATGTGGAAAACCTGTAAATTACTGTTCCTTATTTTCCTGAACGATATTTATTTAAGGATTCCCCACCAATCCTCGTTATTTGCCTTGAAATATTCTTTCAAGTCTTTGCATGTAACTAACCTTTGTTGTACTTAGCTAAAGTAACTAGTGCGGACAAATCACCATTAAAAGATGCTCCGTCATTGAAAGGAAGCCAGAGGGCTGTACCCGCACATCGCCGGCAAGTTCATTTTCTTATGTCATTCAACTTTTTTCTTGTTTTCACTTTTTTTCCTTCTTTTACAGAGCAAAAGCAAGAGGTGCTTCTTTGCAAAATAATGAGGATGATGATGGAAGCTAAGGCCTGTAGAGTTCATGGGCATTGGTTTTTGACAACATGGAAGAGCAAGTGTGCAGAATAATTTACCACAGGTTTTTGACTATACGGACGAATATGCCTTACCTCATTACTGAAAATTGGCTTAATTTTTTGAATGATCATGGCGTTCATAATAAAGATAATAAAAGAAAGTAAAAAATGTTGGATTTGAAAGATTACAGATTTTATTGAAATCCTAGCTGTATATCTTATCGTTCTCATCTGCTCTTGCTAATGTTTATGATGCTTATGTACATCCTTAATGCATTTGTATATTTCCCTTTTTGTTTTCTTAAATATTACAATGAGATTTGACTGAAAGCTCTAAAGCAGGAGACCTTGCCTGTTACTGTAATTGATCTGCTGATTTTTATGAAAACAAGCTGCTCTCCGTGTGAGGCAGCAGCTTACACATATTATTCATTGGCCATCAAAATGTTTATTTAATGCTGTTTCATTAGCATCAACTAATCCTTGTTTTTGAATGTAGTGAAATGTCCAGATCTTATATTTTTAGTTGTAGGGTTGTAAATGAAGTGATGCACTAGATAGTTTGTACATGGCCTGATTAATTATTATTAAATTTCATTGAAATATATAATTAAATAAGTTTTAAATTTTGGTAAAAACCTAAAGAATAAATGAGTTTAATTTGAGCATAGTTTAGCTTGTTTATTAATTTTTTAGCATAAATTTGTTTAACTTGTTAAAGATTGCATATTAAACTCAATAATAATCCACATATTTTATAATTAAGATTTGGTTAACTATATTTTCTTAAATTATTTAGTTAATTGTAATATATTGTGTTTTTTTTATTAAGCAAATTAATCAAGAGTTATTTTTTAATTCATCTTATTTTAATATAATTCCACATCTTAAAATTTTAGGTTTCATTGTTCCCAAGTCTCCTTTGACGAGGATTTCCTTATTGTGGGTGTGTTAGGATTTTACTCGTGAGCGGTAGGATGCGACCGCATACTCTTGTTGACATGATGGAGCGGTCCATGTGGACATGATGGAGCGGTCCATGGGTACGTCGATAATGTGACTATAAAATAAATTTTGTTTAAATAAGTATTTATGTATATATATTTTAGCTTTTTTTTTGGCTTTTAAACATCATTTTAGTTTAGCATGCTTGTGATTGAAATGAGGGTCTCAATGTGGTGACCTTAGTTACTGTAAGATTATTTAGTTATGATAGCATCAAGACATCAAATTATTTTAAAAGTATTATATGATTAAGGGATAATAATTTTGATTATATGATAGAGATCTATTTTTTTTATTTTTTATTTTGTAGAGCATTCTAATTTGTAATTGAAATGATTAGAATGATCTCTTGAAAAACATTACAAGTAGTCTCACCTTCTATACATCTAAAGATGTCCAAAGAAGGCCTCTAAAATAAAGTTCTAAGGAATATTATTCAAAGTTTCACTTACTAGCATTTGATGTTTGTCATTGGCCACTATCAACACAACATAAGAAATTCATGCTATCTCCAATAAAGAAGTTCATGTTCAACAACAACAACAATTTATGTTATTGTTAATATTGCTAAAACATGAATTGTAAACAAAGAAGACACCTTTCATTTATTATAATGCGCACACACATTGTTGCCACCAAAACTATTGTTTGATGTTGTCAAAATCAACAATGCTTTTTTTTTTTTTTTTATCACCAATAAGATTTGTATCTGCTCTCTAATCATGTTGGCATTTAAAATCTCCAACACTATTAAATCCCATTGTTTACAATTTGTTTGATTTCCATTATCAACAGTTACACCAATGCTTCATGTCAGTTCAAAGGATAACACCACATATACCAACATGGCAACACACATCATTGCCATTGAAAATGACACCAACATCTTCTATAAGGCTAATGTTTATCATCACAAGCATTCAATTCTGCCATTGCTTGTAATTTTGATGTCCATTTTACCAACAACATCAAAGTCTTTTACCATAGAAAGATTAACAATCATTGCCACAACTATGTAGATGCAAGTCGTTACCATATAATCAATGCATGCCCACATCAATAATCAGATATTTATCATCATCAACAATATTAATGCATGTCATCATCACCAAGTCATATTCTAGTCATTTTTAATAAAGTTGATGCTTATTATTAAAAACAAGAATAACACCAAAAATTGTCATCAATATTGACATCTATCATTGTCATTAATAGTGATGGTTTTTTCACAATCATGTTTGACATTTATCATTGCTCGCAAAGCTAACATCCACCATCAACAAGAAGGTTGATGCCTATAATTGACACTAAATCCAATGCATATTAAGGCCCATTTTTATCAAAAACTCTTAACATTTATCATCATTAATAAGGGTGACATATGTCATCAATTGAAATGTTAATGTTTGATAGTTTTAATATAGCAGATACTTACTACTTACACCAAAGTTTATGTTCATCATTGAAATTAAGTTTATGGTCAACATTAATATACATTTTGACTCTTAGTATTACCATAAACATCAATGCTCTTTATGGCCACCAAGATCCTTGCCCTTCATCAACAATGAGGCTTATGCTTATCATTACTAATAAGGTTGATGCGCACCTTAACCAATAAAGTCAATTCTTAACACCATCATCATGCCCAAATTTCTCTATGCAGTAATGATATTCTTCACCACTGTCACTGAGTTTGATATTAATATTCTTAATTGTCGACCACCTTTCATATTATAAAATTTACCAACAAATAAACAATCACATCTTAATGACAACTTCCATACCATCTTCCACAATTTATATCAGTTATAAATATTAATGAATTATTTAGTTATAAGGATTCTATCTTTTATAATTTGTAACTCAAACTAGTGAAACTATTTCAATTGAGTGAGACCAGATGTGCTTTTCTTTCTTTAGTATTCCATTAAAAGAAAAAATCTCATTCCTATGTGTTATTCATTTGAGTGTATTTTTGCATAAGATTTTCATACAATTTGAAATTGATACTCATTCTCACTATTGTTCTCTGAACATGCAATAATAGAATAAAATCTTATAAGAATTAATAAATATTTCTAAAATCTCAAGAAACACATAATAAATATTATATATTTAAGAAATAATTACAGAAGTCATTAGGATAAATTATTATATAACTTTTCATAAAACTCAACAACATAAAAAAGTTATATATTTATTTTGTAAATGTTAGGTGATGGTTATAATTTTCTTATAAAACTTAATAAAATTTATATAATTTATTTTATAAATATTATGTATTTTATTACGTAATATTATATGTCAAGTATGGCACAACCAGAAGTGGAGGAAGGGGGTTGATGAATTATTGTGATTTTAAAAATTAATTCAGATTTTTTAAATTAGTTTTTTAGATCTTAAATTACATGCAAGTTCTATATTTCAACATTTTTATGACATCACAAAGAAGTAAAGTATGTAAATTAAAGGTCCAAAATAAAAATAAAATAAAAAAGGACAAATTAATGTATACTTATTTAATTCCAAGGGTTACTATCCATTATTGAGTGCTCCACTTAAGGTTTCTTCTATTCTCCATTTTGGCCACCACAAGGTTGAGATGCACCTCTCCTTCATAGTTAATGGAGAAGCCTTTCACCCAATTCTACTTTTAGCATGAAGCATGCTACTCTTGCTTACCAACTAGTAACACTGTGTTTCATAGGGACATTTAATAGCTGGGTTATCTTAAGATGCAAAACAATGACTCCTAAAATGGTTAATTTTTTAAACCATCAGGAACATTAGGTGTAGAGTAAAAGAAAATAACCAATATAGACATTCTCATACTTTCTCTCTCATATTATAGATCAATGAGTTTTTGTAAGACAATCTCTATTTTCTATCCTTTCTCTATCTCTTATGTTAAGAGTTTGATATGAAATATGTTATATTGAGTGTTTTGCTTAAATGTCCTAATACCATAAAAAATGTAATGGTTGATTGTACAATATGATCAAGTTAAAATAATTCATGTCAAACTTTTCATAAGTTATGCAAATTAATTTTGATTTAATCAAAAAGACATTGGTTGCATAAATAGTTGATTCAAAATTTAATTAATTAATCTAATTAAGGCATCTCAAATTATTAATTAAATAAAAATAGATATGCTTTTAGTATGGTATATTGTATACTGCAACTAGTTCAAAATTTAATTATATTAATTAATTCAAATTGATATCATTTATACCAAAATAAGGCATATCATAAAATATAATGTATATAACATATTATATTTTAAGATCATTTTCTATTAATTACTAGATCTCTTACATACAAATAAAATTATCCAAATTCACATTTTGAAATCAAACCTAGTTGCACAATCTAATTCCTAATTTTGTAGTTTATCAAAAGCTATAATTTTTTATAGTTTTAAGTGATTGCAAAGTATGATTCATGTTCGTGAATTATGGTCAATTGTGCTATTTTTTTTTTATTTTTTGCCTTTTTTTTATTTATTTCATACAAGTTTGTGTTTGTTGGTTAGCTTAGCAATTTCAACAACTAAAAGAAGCAATAATATATGATTTTTAAGATAAAAAATATATGATTTTGATTTCTAAGCTTCCCTCTTGAGTTTTTTTTTGGCAAGTTTAAATGTCCTTGGATTGTCTTGAGTTACTTAGTTAATGAGTTAGTTGGACAATCTTGAGGCGCGACCTTCCTTTGAGTCCTATATATCCTATAGAGTGATCTTAATATTGGAATTACTTTTTCCAATTTGTATCTTGAATTTTAGTACTCAAATGTACATAAAATTTATTTAAAATATTGCTAACTTAAACTAAAAATTTTTTTGATAATCAAAATACTTTGTTACCACCTTAAGCTCTTTGTTGAATGAAGGCAAAATTTAATAAGAACATAAGAAAAAAATTGAATATATATGCCTTATAATGCACATATTTAGCTTGGTATCCCCCTTATATGTTTATTTGGCCAAATATCCCCCAACAATATTTGAACTAAAAATACCTTTAAGTCAAATACATTATGTCAAACAATATTGCACTCAAAACATGCTAATAATGTCCTAGCTCTCTAATACATATTCTTATATTTTCTTCTATAGTTATGTGTTATTTATTATTTCTTTTATTATTATATTTCTTCTCATAATATGTATGCTGATCATATGATATAATTGAATGGAAGAAAGTATTTTTAATCAAACCTCAGTACTTATGGGTAAATATTTTTGAACGTGAATGATAGTAAGGGCATATGATTAAAGTAATTATTAAATGATTTGTTATATATATATATATATATATATATATATATATATTATATGAAATAAAATATAAATAATAAGAAATAAAATAGTAATAAAATGTAAGGATGAGGTTATTTTTGTAAGAACTTGTTCATAAAGTGAGATAGAGAGTCAATGTGAGGTTTGAATCATGTTCAATCTTTGATAAAAAAGATATTTAAACAGTATTTAAATCTTGATACCTCTTGGTGCAAACATGATCCAAACAATGTTTAAACCCGTTTAGACTTTCTTGTAGAACCATGTTCAGACCTAGTTCAATTTTACTTATTTGCTAATGTTAATTGAACCACATCACATAAGTTACATTAACAGGTTTAAATGAAGTTCAAACTTAATTCAAGTGTAGTTTCAATAATGTAAAAAAATATTTGGATCAAGTTCAAATATTTTTTGAAGAGTATAAGTAATGTTTGAATCATATTTAATTGGCTCATTTTTAATTGAATCACATCATAGAAGTTACATTCAAACTAGGTGTGAACTTGTTTTAAACCTGGTTTGAAACCTACTCAAACTTAGCTTGAACCTAACTAACTAGTCATATTCAAATCACATGTAAGTAGTTGTAAATCCATGTTTGAACTAGATTTGAACATTATTATAACACTATTATTTTTTTAATTATAAATATAATTACATACTTAGTATATTTAAAAAATAATGAGTACATAAAGCGAACTTATCTTAATAGTTTCATGATGAATAAATTTTCACATTATTAATATATAATGTTAGAATGGTTGATTACTTACAATAAAATGGAAAGAGGCATTATTGCAATTGAAAAGATAGCCAAACAAACTCTCAAAGGGTCTCGAGACATTGACGAATCAATCTACACAAAGTTGGTCTTTAGAGAATTGATTAAGATCAATGTTTATTTCTATAACAATCATCTTTGAAGTTAAGTATGGAATGTGATGAATCATATGCATTCCATGGATACAATATAATACAAAGAAAAGAAACATTATCAATGTTTGAATTTTTGAATTCAAAATATAAAAGATAATGTGAGTATTTTTCTTAATGCTTATTTACCTTACATTAGCTTTTGGTGCTTTATCTATCCTTGCTTCAAAAGTGACCAGAGGATTTATTTTCTATGTGTGAATGTCTCATCCCCTTCCCATAATGTAGAAAAATAATGTTGGAATGGTTTTTTTATGTTATCCGATATTTTAGGTATACTAATTAGGATGCAGTCTTGTGAAGCCATAAATACTAAAGTTAGATTGGATTTAAATGATTTAATCATGAATTGATCACATGGTTGGTCTAGTCGCATTGGAAAAATTGCTTTTGCATCAAGTTAATAAGAACTAGTTACTAAAGGCGGTTGATATGAGGGAATTTATGTGATTTCAATAAATTAAATACCATATTATCTACCTTATTTATCATGATATTACGCTTGAGAAAGATTTTTTTTTTTTGTGATGTGCATGATATATGGTTTATGCCACTTAGGGAAGAAAAAGAGGCAAAACAAGGAGCAAAAGGAAGAAAAATAGGATCTCAGATCAGAGGGCTTGCATTTGTGAGCCTGTGGCTGCACATGCGCACACCTGGACAAGCACTCCCTCGCGCAACTCGAGCTGCGCCCGCGCGCACCTACACACAACCACCCCCGCGTTTGCATACGTGGATGCACTCATGCACTTCCGCTCTACATACTTGCTCATCCAATGCCATCACAACACTCCATGCCCCTCTTGTGTGCGCATGTGCAGGCAACCACTTTCAACATCCACGTGCATATGCCCCCAACGCACACCCGTGCACGTGTAGCAACGCATTGAACGCACCTGCGCCCGTGAGCTCGCCTAAACGACTAGAATTCACAATTTGACATATTTGGAAAGTTTTTATGCCTAATTTGGACCTCCAATGAAATACTTAAGTATAAAAACTAATTTTTGTGATGAGAAAAACACTTTTGGCCTTGGGGGCTGAGTCTATAGGGTTTAGGAAAGACTTTGGAGCTTTAAGGGTTTCTTCCTCGGGTTCCCTCGAAAGATTATGCTTTTACTTGTTTCTTCCTCTTTTCATATTTGTTTTGAGAGGTTTGATGATGTTTTAAGGGGAGATAAGTGTCATTGTATGAGAGGAGATTTGTGAGAGTTGTACTGATGAAGAGGAGTGTGATGAATTGTTAAAGACTGATTGGCTCTAGGTGAATGCTCTGGACCTCTTGCACTGCAATCTTTACTATTATGCCTGCAATAAAAGTTTTTGCCTTATCTTTTCTCATGCATTGAGATTGATTTTATGTTGTATTCTATGGATTTTTTGTTCCCACAACGTCTGTTTTTATGCATGACTTTTTGATGTTGATGTGTTAACTTTCCGGTCATAATTTGTTTTTTATCGGACACAATAAGAATGTTAAAATCCATCGTGAACTATGACCTCTACCTGTTGCGTAGTAGAACGAGCAGATTAAATACAAAAACATGGTAGAATATGCATACTCCAGTTAGAATTTTGTAAAATAGATAGGGGATCTAAAAAATCCTGGTACACGACATAAGGTTAATCAAAATTTAACTTTATGGGTTTTTATTCTTCTTTTGACTTGGCATAAGCTTAAGGAGAAATTTTTTATCCTTGGTTGCCAACATTAGCATTGGTGCCATATGAATACTTCAAGAAATCACCTAACCAGCGTCACAAGAACATGAACCTTACATATCTAAAAAAACACATAACTTTTTCTGTTATTTATGTTTACTACACTTTTAGAACTGTTAGATTTATTTATTGGATTTGATCACTTCAAACTAGATTTAGTGGTTCAGTAAACTAAAAATTCGTATGTTAGAGATATTTTGACAATATCTCCGTGGTATCAATACGCGAACTCATTTTTGTATATTACTTGATCAACATGCATGCTTGTGTGATTCATCGAATTACTTCGCAACAATTTTGGACATTAAATTTTTGGCACCGTTATCGAGAATAGTCGTAAAAAGTTTATAACCTTAGAAGAATTTTAGTTAAAATACTCATAGTTTAAGTTTAAAATTTTTTTATGTTTATTTTTATTTTGTTTCTGCTTTATATTGTTTTTGTGTATGTATTTTTAAATTTTTTTTATTTGAAAAAAGAAAGAAAAAAATCAAGATAAAAAAATATTTGAACACTTCATCATAATAAATCTTTGGGAAATTCAGTTTATATCTTTTCAGAAGTATGTCAACCAATTGATGGCTAGCTTTCACATGAATTTTAAACATCCAATAACAACCTCTAAAAAAAACCAGTTTGTACATTTTTAGGAGTATGTCAACCCATTGATGACTAGCTTTCACATGAATTTTGAACACCTAACAAAAACTCCTCTGAAAAACTAGTTTATACTTTTTCAGGAGTATATCAACACATTGTTGGCTAGCATTTTCATGAGTTTGAATACCTTGCAATAGGAACTGCGTTTGATGACCCATATTCTAACACCTACAACCTAAACTGGTCAACCCAAACTTCCCCTGAAATAATAAGAACCCAACTATAGAAAACCAATAGTGGTGGAGCACCCATGCCAATCATGCAAAATATTGGAATAACCAAGAGAGTGTTTATCATGAAGAAAATAAGTATTTGGAAGAATTGGTGTAAATATGGGGAATGAGTTACAAACAAAGCCAAGCTACAACCCTTAGAAACTTAGAAAATTAAATTGGACAGTTAGCTAATCTATTAAGCAATAAACCCCAAAAAGATGTTAAGGATAGTAGATAGCCAAGATTGTGAATCTGAAGAGTTGAACCTTGAAGAACAAATTGAGTTGGATGACGTTGTTGGACAATGATTGCGCAAGAATCTGCTCTTCTTTTCAAGATAGCCTCTAGCGTTGTTAGGAAGAGAGTTGAGCCTATAAGACCACCTATAGAAGTGCCCACAGGAAAGGAGTTGGAAGATAGTCCTAGACAGGATAGTTACTCAATAGAGTTAGATCCTGAACCTAAAAGACCTAGGGAGAATCCATCCGAAGATTTAGGAAACCCTAATTTAACTCCTACGAAACCACTTGCAAATTGTGAGAAAAATACAAATATACAAATATGTGAATTAACTTGAAGAATCATGAATTAAAAAAAAAATACTCTTATGAATGATAGTCTGAATAAACTCTCTACATACCCTCTAGAAAACTATTATCGAATTGAGGGGTAAAAGTTCTAAGAAAGAATGAAATTTGAGGGTTTAATAAAAACTTCAGAACTAACAAAAAATTGGGTAATTGATCAGAGATTACAATAATAAAATTTTGTTCATGAAGGAAGATAGTTACGTCAAGCTGAGAGCATTAAATAAAGCACTATCTTGGAAGACAACCCAAACGTTACCTGATGTTCTGAACATGTTACTTTTTTGCATTTATTTTGAAATTTACTTTTGAGTTTTCATTTAGATTTGTTTTGAGTATTATCATTTTGCTTTACTTATGCAAAAGTCACATGAGTTGATTCTTATCCAAGTTTATTGGTTCACATTAGTGATCTCCATGTGATGACATTTTATTATGTTGAATTGTCTGACATCAATTCTCTGTTATTACATGTTATGCTTTTGTCTTTTCTAATAATTTTCCCTGTGGCATGCATATAATAGAAAACAAGTTTGGGGGAGGGAGTTGTGCATGTCTTAAGATAATTCTCATGATTGAATTGGTTTTATGTGAGGGACTCGTGTGGAATCCTGATATTTTAATGAGATCATATCATAACCCCAGTTGAATTGTGAACACTTATTAAAGGGAGGATTAGAGTTACATATTATCATTGTGAACACTTATTAAAGGGAGGATTAGAGTTACTGACATAATAATTAAGTCTTACACTTTAATAACTTTCCCTGATTCTGAAGTTGTTTCAAAATAATAAAAAATATGTAATTAAATTATTAGTAGTTAACCAGAGGTACTTTAACTCTTGAATTTTTTAATTGAGTCTTGCTTTTGAATAGATTATAATATTTTGGAGTTCACATTAAGAAGAATTTTAGAATTATTATTTAAGAATAATCAGACATTCAAAATTCTTAAGAAAAATATGTTATACCACATACAATAAATCTTGGTGGAATTAAAAAAAGAAAAAGGAAATAAAAAGTAAAGAATGGTAAAAGATCTGATTTAAAAGAAAAATTAAAACAAATGACCAAGCGCCTCGAGAAGAAGCTTGAGTTGTGCATAAAAAAAAATGGTGTCTTAATTATCCCATAAGTAATAAGACTCAAAATTTTTTTTAATGAAATAATTAAGATATTATATTCAGAAAAAATGTTAAGGGATGTTGGATTAGTTGAATCTTAATCGATTTAAGAATATTTTTGGGGAATGAAAACATGTCTATTCAATTACTCTAATTTAAGGATTTTGAGATTTGTTTAGGTTTAGGAACAAGAGAAATAAAGAAAAAACTAAGTTATTAGCAATTAAAGAAAATCCTACCCTAAAATGAGATTTACATCTCCTTAATATAACTTATATAATCTAGTTAAAGAATTAATAAGCCGCATTAAAACTCCAAACGACTTCTTAATTCTTGTTGAGATATGGGATTAATTGAGAACAAATAATAAGTTTGGGGGAGTTGATACAAGAGAAATTTACATTATTTTATTACATTAAACACCATATTATCTTCCTTATTTGTCATGATATTACGCTTGAAAAAGATATTTTTATTGTGATGTGCAGCATACAGAATTTATACCACTTGGAGAAGAAAAAGAGGCAAAGTGAGGAGCAAAAAAGAGGAGAAAAATCAGGATTTAGGATCAACGAGCCTACATTTGCGCGCATGTGTTTGCGTCTGCATATGTGCGTGCACCATCTTCGGCACATGTGTGCGCCCTTGTGTTTCTCCAACCGCAACCATCTGCACTTGCCCGCAACTGCCCCTGCGTCGACATATGTGAATGCATCTGCACACCTCTTTTCTACACACCCGCACATACAACCCTGCTACCGCACTCCACACCCCTCGTGTGCGGGCATGTGCACGAAACCACATTCTACATCCATGCACACGTGTCCCTAATGTAAGCGCCTACGTGAGCGCTTGCACACCCACGCGTGCATTTGCCTGTACCCATGCCTGCCAACACGCCTAAACACACAGATTTCACAATTTGACCGATTCAGAGAGTTTTTGTCTATTTCGGACATGTAATGCAATACTTAAGCATATAAACTAATTTTTGTCATGAGAGAACAACTTTTGGCCTTGGGTAGCCTCTAGAGTTTAGGGAAGTATTTGGAGCTCTAGAGGTTTTTACCTCGGGTTCGCTCGAAAGAGTTTTTTTTTTTTTTTTTCCTTCCTCTTTTCATGTTTGTTTTGAAGGGTTGATGATGTTGTAAGGGGAGGTGAGTGCCATTATATGAGAGAAGATTTGTAAGAGCTTGTATTGAATGAGATGAGTGTGGCGTATTACTAAGAATTGATTAGGTGAGTGCTTTGGACCTCTTGCTCTGCAATCTTTACTACTATGCATGTTATAAAGATTTTTGCTTGTTCTTTTCTCATGCATTGTAAGTGATTTTGTTCCGTACTCATGTGATGTATATATGACTTTCTTGTGGTTTTCATTCTATGAATATTTGATTCCTTGCACACCTATTTCTATGCATGAATTTCTAATATTGATGTGTCAACTTTTTTGTCATAATTTACTTTTTATCGTGCGCGGTGAGAAGTTAAAATTTATCGTGAACTATGTTCTCTGCATGTTGCATAGTGAAATTAGTAGGTTAACCACAAAAACCTAATAGAAGAGGCATATTCTAGTTAGGATTTTGCAGCCTAGATAGATGATCTGAAGAATCCTGAAAAATGTCATAGGTTAAGCTAAACTTTATAGGTTTTTTATTCTTCTTCTAACCTAGACATAGACGTGAGAAGAAAACTTCAATTTTTGGTTATCAACAATAGTGTGTCATAGAAAAAACTTCAAGACATGACTAACGTCACAGGAGTATAAACCTTAAATATATGAAAAAAATTTAACATTTTTTCTTGCAATTTCTGTGTACTACACTTTCAGGAATGTTAGATTCATTTTTTGCATTTGATTACTTCAAACTAAACTTAGCAGTTCATTAAACTAGAATTTCGTTTGTTAGAAATACAATCCTCGTGGGATCAATACGTAGACTACTTTTTGTATATTACTTGATCGATATATATACTTTTCTGATTGACCAAGTTACTTCACAGTAACTTCAGACATTAAATAAATATTCAAAATTCATTATTATTTTTACGGAATTAAAGTTTATTTAGTTGTTTCTTTAGAAAAGATAAAAAAAAAAGGATATAATACTCCTATCAGTATAGTGATTTTAGAAAAACAATATTACCCATCAGTCAATTAGTCTCAAATACTTTCTTATCTACTTTAATCTTTAAACATAATAAAGCAAATGACTGTGTTTTTATTATGATATAATATTTTTAAGAAAAGGAATTTTATATTTGAACTTTTGAAATGAGTCTTGGAGTATTACCCTTGTTTGTAATAAGGTTCAGAAATCGACAGCTTGAAAAAAAATCACTATTTATATTTGCATTTGACTGTTATTCACAATTTTGTTGTCTATCTCTATCAATTTTGGTTCAACCAATCTACACAATATTACAAGCTTAAACATGGTGTTGGTAACAAAGCTTGGGCAACTATATTGGCAGCTATAGCAACAAAATACAAAATAATACCTCTTCAAGCTTCAAAAGTTCAACATGCATGACAGGCAAGAAAACCGATCCACTCATACATGATCATCTTCTTCATCTTCATCTTCCTCAAATCCTTCTCCATATCCTCTTGGCCCATAGCCTTCTTTCGCCAACTCCCAAATCAACAAACCCAATATTGAATACATGACTTCTCCTCCATGATGCAACACTTCATCATCACTGAAAGTAAAAATTTGATTCTTGATGCCAATCCAACTGCATTCACTTACTCTTTTCACTCCTCTTTCCTCCATAATCCTCCAAATCCAAGCCATGCTTTCCCACATGCCTCTTCTCCCATACATACGACCCAACGTATTGTATGGTAAAGAGCACTGAGGTTCTAACTCCATCATCTTCTCAGCAATTTTTTCAGTGAAACTCAAGCTCCCATGAATACTTGAAGCTTCAAGAAGCAGACCTAACATGGATGCATTAGGCTTGAATGGCATTGTTTCAATAATTTTGATTGCCTCTTCCAACCTCCCTGATCTCCCCATCATCTCCACAGCACAAGAATAGTGCTCAATGCCACATTTGATTCCATGTTTTTCTTCCATTGAGTATAGTATCTTCTTTCCTTCAGAGACCATTCCCCTGTGACTGCAAGCCAATAAGACACCAAGTAGAGTGATTCGATCTGGCTTGATACCACTTTCAAGCAGTTCTTGAAACTTTCTCAAACCTTCTTCTCCTTGTCCATTCTGTGCCAACCCAATAATCATTGTGTTCCAAGATATCAAGTCCTTGAAAATCATCGAAGAGAAAATATTGGTAGCAGATTCTTCTGAGCCCAATTTCATGTACATGTCAACTAAAGCAGTTGAAATGATAACATCTGCCTCCATTCCCAACTTATGAACAAAACAATGGATCTGCCTGCCTTGCTCAGGTAAACCAAAGCAGGAATTTGAGCCCAAAATGCTTGCAAAAGTGAACTCTGTCGGTCTAACATTTCTACCAACTGCCATAACAAAGAGATTCAGAGCTTCATGGACAAGCCCGGATTTTGCATAGACTGATACCACGGAGTTAAGAGTTGCAGAGTCCCATCTCTCCATTTCTCTGAATAGCCGAATGGAATCATCCAATCTGTCACATTGGGAATACATGTCAATAACAGCACTAGAAACTATAGAATTTGAAAGCAATCCAAACTTGATGCATCTACCAAACACCTGCTCACCCTTGACCAAGTCCTTAAGGTCTGCACAGACGCTAATAATGGCTGAAATGCTAAACTCGTCCGGGGACAATCCAGAAGCCAACATGCTTCTAAAACATTCAAAAGAAGAGCTTCCATGCCCAGAGTCGCCGAAAGCTGATATCATGGAGTTCCATGAAATGGCATCGGGACTCTCCAATCTCCGGAACACACAATACGCACAGTCAACAAGGCCGATTTTTCCATACATGTTGATAAGAGAATTTCCAACCACAACACTGGAAGAATCAAATCCACAACGAATAGCATTTCCATGAATCTGCTTAGCTTGCGGTTGGGAGAAAACGCAGGATGCAGAAATGGATATGGTGTATGCGTTACCTCTCAACCCAAGCTCTCGCATTGCGTAGAAAACAGCAAAAGCAACATCAAATAATCCGTTGCCAGCATAGCAGGACATCATCGAGTTCCAGCTAACAGTATCTCTTGCAGGCATTTCATCGAACACCTTGCGGGCGTCTGGCGGGCGACCGGCCTTTGATACTGCGGAAAGTAAGATGTTCCAGGTGTAGATGTTTTTGGCAGAAATGTCACTGAAGGCTCGGAGAACGGAGGGGAGAGAGGCAAGACGGGAGTAGAGATGGAGGAGGCGGTTGCAGAGGAAAGTGTTGCGATGGAGGCCGAGCTTGAGGAGGCGGGCGTGAACAGCGTGGGTTGATTGGAGGGAGCTGAAGGAGAGGCAGCGGTCGATGAGGAGGGAGGAAGAAGAAGACGGATAGAGATGCTTAGGGTTTGGCGCGGGAGAGGGAGATGACATGGGCTTTTAAGAAGCTGATGTTGGAGGCTGAGACCCATTGGAGTCCTCGCAAGAGTTCTTGCAGGGCGTCAGTTGATTGAATTTGGTCAGGGAGGTTTGGAGGAAATGGAATTGACTGAAACTGGAGAAAGGGAATTTCAGGATGACCGAGTCGGCTCAGCTCGATTCAGCTTGGATTAGTCAAGATTGGGCTCACCCAATTCCTATTTATTAACATAACTACATACCACTCATTCGATTCCTATCTTTTTTTGACATAAGTTGGGTGATCCATACATAAAAATTAATATTTAGGTGATTGATATATTAATACATAGGAATTGGGTAGTTGGCCGGTATATTTCTCTATTAAAAAATATATATACTTATAGTGAGCATCATAAATGTATCAACACGAATTTAGAGGAGGTCTAATAAACTAAGAGATAGGAAAGTACGGCCAGAGATGACCAATAGAAGAAAGACCAAAAGCACTATCACTTGAAGATGAAAGACCTGAATGACCAAATATAGATCCTTTGGGTCGGGACTTGAAGCCGGTCAAATTAAGGTTGTCGGAGCCAAAAACCAAGATCTATAAAGTCAAGAGAAGGCAATGGGTTAACTCTTTCCAACATCACCAGCCGCCTCATAAGAGTCTCTCAGACTCTTCAAGAGCTCGAAGGCTTTACCACGACACTTCGTGAACAACCCAAAGAGATCTTTTGTTAATGAGTGTGCTACCTATTGGATTACTCTGATTCACTCTCTGCCTGAGAACCTAGCCTCATTCCAGCTAGAAGAGCTCCTCATCTAGGGGTCGATACTCCACAGTCAAACAAAAGCAGCCGACCGAGCAAAGTTCGGATGACTCAAGATCAACAGGAGTCAATCAGCAGCCCCGAAGCCAGCCAAGTCGGTCGAAGGAGCCTTGCCGAACCAAGTCGCGCCAATCTCAGCCGATCAAGGGATATGATAGATGAGTCGTATGTTCATTTATATAAATACCCAAAAACACTCGGTAACACCTTTATTAAAGTGGGGGGAAGCATGTAATTATGTGGGCTCAAATTCTTCTATTGCCTACTTTTTATCTAAATTAAATTAATTAAAATCGAGATCTAGTAAAATTAAGCTTGTCAATATTCACTTCAATTAAAATTGAGCAGCTATCAGTTTATCTTGTTGTATTGCGATCTTAATGTGACCAAGAGACAAATGACGGGTTCAAATTAGTCAGCAGCCACGATGAGAAAGAGGAGCTACAGATTGGGGAAAGGTATCTCATTGCATTTTATTATGCCTCGATACCACCAAGCCTCAACGAAGAATAGTCATTGGAATATATGAAAAGAATAAACACAAAATTATCTATTAGAGTAGATGACCCACAAAAACATGATATACATATTGCATTTATTTGCTAAGATTATACAAATCTTCACAATAATATTGAATTTTTTAGTCAGTAACAAACATAATACAAGAATATATGAGAATTAATTAATCACATACAGCTTCACTAAAAAAAAACAAAAAACAAAAAAAAAAAAAAAAAGATAATTATGCTTACCCGGTTTCTCTCCCTAAACTAATGGTTTGTGGCCACGAGAAAATATTCTATAAGGATATCGCACGTCCAAACTACCAACAACCGTCACGTCGTCATACATCTCATCGATAAGCGACACTACATTCGATGATTTGACATCCGAACTGATTATTTTTTAGGTGGCCACAGTGTACCGTATTTCTTTTGCTCATCGTAGCTCAACGAAACGATGAATCTGGACCCGAACCTGTGCCTGGTTCATCCCTGCTCATTGAACTTCAACAAAAAAAGGTATCTCTACTAGCAGAAACGGGGCCCAGTGTCTTAACAAACAACAGGATGATAAACTTTGGGCGGTCATGTCGCTGATGTGGGAATAACCATGAACTCCACGGATGACAAATAATAATTTTTAATTATAATGCATGATTCAAAGAAATCAGAGAGAAAAAGCTTAATCACGCGCAGTTTCTATCTAAAAAGCCATTTAAGCTATTTTAGAAAATTAATCAAAAGCTAATCTGATCGTTCAACAATTACACTGAATTATTCCGTGCTGACATCGCACATAAATTTAGCTGTATTGTCCGATTGTTTTTTTTAAAATGGGGCCACTCTAAATTTTTTTACGGTAGGTTAGGGAGGATATTGAAAGGTTATATCCACGTTATACCTCATGTAACCATCCTACAAATATATGAAAATAGAAACGTGAAATTTACTAGTTACATATATGTTGCAGTTATGTTACAGAGGATGTGACGTTGATATAACCCTCCAATACCCATCATGTAACCTACAGACGTACACAACTCTGTGTACGTAAGACGTACGCAAATATTTCTCCTAGATCTGACACGACACACACTAATTTTTCGTTTGACAAGTTGAAGAAGAAGTGGTGCGAAATATAACAGGTGTGCGTGTTTAGGAGGTTTTTGTTTTTTTTGGTTAGGTTTCAGCCTCCAATGTAGGCTTGGCTATAAATTTATGTGGGAGTCTTGAGGAAATAAATAGATAGTGGCTTATACTTTATCAAAAAAGTTTAATTTTCTTAGATTTTTGAATGACAAGATTTTATGTTAATTTTCATATGAAGTTTTCAAGTGGTATGATATTAAATGAGTTTTTAACATACATTTATTTGATAGCTCTTCTATAACTTTTTTTTTATTATCCACAAAATTAAGGGTGTGTTTGGGATGACTCGTGACTGTAACTTTTTGCAGAAGCAATTGTGAAGCTGTATTTTGGAGAAGCAGTTTCATAAGTGTTGTCAGAAAGTTGTTGGAATAATTAGAATATGTTTGGATAATTTGTCGTTCTGTAACTGTTTTTGATGAATAAGACAGTCTTGCTCTTATATATGTTAATTAGCTGAATGTGTGCAGTTTTCAAAATAATTGTAATAGAATAACAAAAATAGTTTTAGCGGTACAAAAAAAGATACCAGAAGTCCAAAATTCTCTAATACATTAATTGTAAGCTATCATTTCATGTATAATATCACAATGATAAGAACTACAAAAAATGATTAGTAATTCTATAATGATATTCATCTTCATGTCCAGACGATCAAGCATTCGGGATAATTTTTTTTATCCATAGCTTCTCTCCTAACTTGGTTACTATTCAGAGCAAACTCATCTATATATTATCGGCCTATCAAAAATACCCACAATCTTCACGTGTCATGTTTCTGTGACAACAAAAAATTCTCATCTCATAACTATCTTATCTTCTATATGTGTATTCAAAATACTGCGTACCACAATAGTGGTACAAAGTTCTTGAAGTATTTGATAAGCTCATTTTTCATGAGATTATAATTTATTGTGCTTCTAATTGATAAATTAGACTGTATATGTAATAAAATGATAAAAAAATATATATTTGATTTCATAATCAGAATATATACATATATATGTATCCCAATATATATATATATATATATATATATAAAAAGGAAAAATATGCATATCTAAAGTTATAACATTGAAAATTAACAATAAAAGATGACGAGAAAATAGACATCAACCAATCCTTATTCAGGAATATCAAACGTCAACTAAAAGTCAATAAAAAATAAAAATAAAAATAAACCAAAAGTCATTACAAAATATTAATTAAATATACTCGATGATTTCACTAAAACATTTGTAATCTCTGCTCTTGACTTGATCATCTCCTGAATATCCTCCTCGTCGGATGAATTGAAGTCTTTCACACTTAAATCTTCATCGGGAGATGATTATCATGCCCGATATTCGAATGCTTCCACAAGTACATGTGTTGGATCTTCATTTAAGACCTTGAAATCAACATCGTCTAGCGAATGGATGCCATCTTATAAATTATGTAGCATTTTTTGTTGCAACAACTATCGTTACTTATTTTTTTGAAGGAATATGTCGGTATATCTTAGAGAATGACTGACTTCTTTCATACGTCAAAAACTCTATCAATAATAGTTCATAGTGAAGAGCATCTTTTATTGAACAATTCATTCCCCCTTCTAATCACTTAGCTGATGTGCTCAAAATCAAGAAGATGGTACTCATATTGGGGAAGGCCTTTAATAAACCTTCTTGTAATGAACATTATGAATCGACAATGTAATATTTCTCTGAATAATAACTTCATTACGACATATCCTCAACTTCAGCTCTTAATTTACGGTCATGAATGTACTAATGTGGTTGAGACATTAAAAATTTGTATTTACGTTGCCAAGTAGCAAATTTGAATATGTGATTATCATGAGCACTCATTTCCCATCCAGCCATTAAAAATATAAAACACATATTGAAGTCATATATGAACATTCTTACATGTTTTTTGTGATTGATCGAACGACATTCGATGGACATTTTAGTGTCTTAATGATTTCAGAATTGAGTGATATTGGACTCGTTGGATCTTCTTGCCGAGACACTTGATTTAACCATAAACATGCAATATTCAAAATCCATTTAATCTTCTGAGTATGCTCAGAACGCTTCCAACAACAATTGAATAACTTGGTTTGGATTGATATTGGTACCATTGGGTCCGTTCTTGTCGATCCGATCACTTTGACTATAATTTTGCCGAAATCATGATTCTAAATGACTTTTAATCAAAATTTAAATGTTTCTTACTTAAAAATTATATCAAGATCCATATCATATCTCAAAATACATGCCAGATGATAGAGATTTATTGATGATGTATCAAAATATATGATCGTATTCGAATATACACCATAACTTCCTCAAAATGATATATAGTCTAATGAAGACAAATAAAAATAAGAAGCCATTCATGCGTTAAGAGCGACTTGTATGCTTTAGATGCGGCCTTCGCATTGATTGTATATGAATCGTATATTCATATTATACCCCCTTCTAATGAAAACAAAACTGTCTATATTACGCATGTCTTAAAACATGAAAAATATTAATATTTTAAAGTTTAGTGGAAGTTTCCTTCCTAACTTCTCAGCAATGTGGCCCCAGCAACGTTCCTTTCACAATAAAGAACTGTACAATAAATTTTAGCCGGAATGCTTGATCAATGTAGTGAGATGTGATTTAATTAATCAAGTAATCAACACTGGCAGAGGAAGATAAGGACCTCCGTGTAATTAATTTATTTGAATCAATTTGTCCTATGAGACTACTTGGTGAGAAATTTTTTTTTTAAAGAAGAGTAGTTTTACTTTGTTGCATGAAGATAACATGTGCTTGAACGAGAAGCTCACTGTTTTGAGTCTGTTTGGGGAGCTGCAGCTTATCCATAAGCTACTGCAGCTTAGCTGTCCCAGGAAGTTACTGCGGATAAATTAGTTGACTGTTTGTTTTCAGCGGTTTGAAAACAGCTGTGTGACAGTTTTTTTTGAACGAATGATCATTCTGCCCCTGTGTAGTGATGTTATTTATAACAGAACTGTCATAGTCATATATTTTGATACTTCATAAGCAAAAAATTCACTTCAGAACAGTACAAAAATCCAGATAACATCTCACTTAACAGTAAGTTCAAGATTGCTAAAAAAAAACTACTAAAATTACCATTAATGATATGATAATATTGATGAATATGTAAATTTGTTAGATTATCTAATAAATTATAATATTATACATTATTTGAAATGCTAAATCTACAGATTTTTAGAAAGAAAGCAACATGGCTAATAAGGATCAAAGTAAAAAAAAAAAAAGTTTACTTGAAAGATCCACAATAAGTAGCAAATAATTTCAAAATACATAAAGCAAGATTCCACTTTACATAGAATTTAGCATATAGAATATTTTGAATGCTTAGAGGTTGACCCAACTTTGGCTTGCCTTTCCATTCTTGGATTAACCAAAGGGCTAATAAATGGAGAAAAGTTATGTTTCTTCATTGGTATCAAAGTCAATGTGGCTAATCTATTTATTGTACGCTTCAACATCTAATGTACCTTCTCAAGAAACACAAGTATATGACTTCAAAATACATGAAGGGAAAAAAAAGAAAGGTTTTTAAGTATATTCTTGTGGCATTGGTTTGGGTTTAAGTGAATCATATTGGGATATTGATCATTTTTTATTAAATTTAAGCTCATGTTTATTCCTCATTTCATTTTTTATTTGGTTCATTATGTATTAAAGTGTTGTATAAATGAACTAATTGTGTTTATGAGGTTATTATTTTGATTGTATTTAATATTTGAAATTAAATATTGATTTAATTATCTTAAATTTATAGATTTTCAGTGAGTTGAATTTACTCAATCATTAAACAATTTTACTTGAGTTTAAAATACTTATGGTAAAAGGAATGCTTAAAGTGGCATTAGGCTATGTATGGATTATAATTGCTTTGGATTTAAAGCCTAAATTATAAGGGTTTTTAAATGAATTTGAGTTTAACTTCATGTGGATTATATTTTTTTGTTAAGGTTAGCTCAATTAGACTTGAATTCATTTGAGTGTCGAACTCGAGAACTTCAAAATTGCCTTTATTAATTTTAGATTTTATTTAAATTTATTTGAGTTGATTAAGTCAGCATGGCCAGATTGTCCTTACATGTTAATCACGAAAGAAGGAGTACAAAAATAGTGAGGGAAGGTACTTCCCTCACCCAGAACAAAATAAACTACCTCTGGGTTATATATATATAAGTAACTATATATTTTTTTTTTTTGTGCAAAAAAAACAAAACAGCCACCAAGATCAGAATCAACTATAAAGTGTGACCACAAAAAAATTCCTCTTCAGAATGTGTGAACTTGAGGTATGCATAAATTATCTCCATGCAGTAGATAAGCTAAATCTGGGGAAGGAGAATTTGCCACAATAATTTGTTCAGAACATCTACCAGCAGTAGGCAAAAGGTGAGCAGGTCCATTGCCTTTCCTGTTAATACACTGAAATTTAACAGGGTAGCTGCCAAATTTCCTAGGAATTTTTCTTATCCATCTTCCAATGTGCCAAGGGGGGGTCTTCCTCGTGCTGCAAAAATTTAGTGCAAACATTGGAGTCAGTTTCAATGATTAAAGGTCCAATATTACATTGGACAACAATTTTAAGAGCCCAGTAAATAGCTATCATTTCAGTTTCTGCAGCATCTAAAGCCCAAGTTGGTGAGGAGAAATGGAGAACATGGTGACCAAGGGAGTTTCTGAAAACCCCACCACAACCAGCAGATCCTTTTAGAAAACTTCCATCAGTGTTAACTTTTAACCAACCATCAGGAGGAGGAGCCCATTCAATCAAAGAGAAACTGAAATTATTTTGATTATCAGCTTCAGGAACGCAATTCTTGAAGATATTAGAGAACCTTTGATATTTGATGATTTTCTGTAGGTAATAAGTAGCAAATAATTTCAAAATACATAAAGCAAGATTCCACTTTACATAGAATTTAGCATATAGAATATTTTGAATGCTTAGAGGTTGACCCAACTTTGGCTTGCCTTTCCATTCTTGGATTAACCAAAGGGCTAATAAATGGAGAAAAGTTATGTTTCTTCATTGGTATCAAAGTCAATGTGGCTAATCTATTTATTGTACGCTTCAACATCTAATGTACCTTCTCAAGAAACACAAGTATATGACTTCAAAATACATGAAGGGAAAAAAAAGAAAGGTTTTTAAGTATATTCTTGTGGCATTGGTTTGGGTTTAAGTGAATCATATTGGGATATTGATCATTTTTTATTAAATTTAAGCTCATGTTTATTCCTCATTTCATTTTTTATTTGGTTCATTATGTATTAAAGTGTTGTATAAATGAACTAATTGTGTTTATGAGGTTATTATTTTGATTGTATTTAATATTTGAAATTAAATATTGATTTAATTATCTTAAATTTATAGATTTTCAGTGAGTTGAATTTACTCAATCATTAAACAATTTTACTTGAGTTTAAAATACTTATGGTAAAAGGAATGCTTAAAGTGGCATTAGGCTATGTATGGATTATAATTGCTTTGGATTTAAAGCCTAAATTATAAGGGTTTTTAAATGAATTTGAGTTTAACTTCATGTGGATTATATTTTTTTGTTAAGGTTAGCTCAATTAGACTTGAGTTCATTTGAGTGTCGAACTCGAGAACTTCAAAATTACCTTTATTAATTTTAGATTTTATTTAAATTTATTTGAGTTGATTAAGTCAGCATGGCCAGATTGTCTCATTATGGGATAAAGGATTGTTTTTGTCGTTATTCATGTTCAACAACTTTAATACAAATTTACTTTAAGTATTTTATATTTAAAGTTATTTCATATTTCATTTGCCTTTATGTTGATTGCATTTTAGTTGTTTTTGGGTGAATTTGATCCAACATCACCTTTTGGGATATGTTTGAGTCAATAATACCAAATGACCCAAATTGAACTCAATTGATTTAGATTATGATTTGTGTGGTCAGATGTTTTTTTTAGGTCACTTAACCAAGTTTGATTGGTTTAATTTAATTTAATTTTAAAAATTCAATGGATCCAAGAATAGTCTGTTAGGTAAGGTTAATGTAGGTTAGCTTGAGGTTGATTTAATTATGGTATTTTAATGAGTTAAAGTTAGGTAAATTCATTATGAACCAGATACATGAGAAAGAAGATTTAATTTTATTGGTGGGCCCCATAAGATCATTATGAGTTGCAGGGTAAAATTGGGCTAATCAAGCCACTTGGCATAAGGGTGATTCAAGGAGGTTTCCAAAGGTTCCTAAAAGAAATCCTAAGGCTTAGGTTGAATCTTAGAGTTGAAGGGTTCTGAGGGTGATTTAAGGGTACCTTATGTCCAAGAAGAAATATTAATTTAGTTAATGGTTCTTAACAAGTTGACTATGGTCAGCTCAACTTTAATTAAATAATTTAAGAAATCAACAAAGTTCATTTTGAACTAGGGTTATGAATTAGTTTTATTTAATTTTCTTTTTTTGGGATTAGTCACATACATGTCCTTCATAAAAGTCTACAAAAAAAACTCAAAAGACCATCCTTGAGTATAGGGAAAGGCTTGAAGGGAAACTATGTCAACCTCATTCAAAATGAAGTCAACACTGAAACCAAGATATTTAAATATTTATTATACTAAAATTGATAGATAAAAAACTATGGATAATATAAATTAGTAATTTATATTATAAAATTTTATGAGAACGATTCTTTAGTGCACTTGCATATATCATTTAAGCTTGTCAAGTTTTTACAATTATTGTTGGAGATCCAAGCAAATTTTTTTTATAAGTTAACACTAATTTCAATACCATATTTTTAAATCTTTTTTTTTTGTTTGTAATTTCCTTGCATTTAAGTTTAGTTTATTTTTTTCTTTATTGTCTTCTTATATTTATTATTCTTTTTAATTAACTCTTTTTATTTTAATTATTGTTGTCTTATTTTCGAATGAGTTATCCTATGTTCTATGCTTAGTGTTGATAAAATTTTAATTGTAAAACAAAATTTAGAAAATGGAAAATCCATTAAATTACCTAGAGCAAGTTAACTTAAAAATACTATGTCATACCCCAAATGTATAGTGCGCACCAAAGCATTAAATGACCAAACATTCAAGTAAACAACTTTTAACAAGAACTTACAATTACCCAAATGATCTAAAATTCATAGCTTTCAGGTTCACCAAATAATAAATATAGATACTTTCCCAGAGTTTGTGTGACTATTAAGTATAATGAAATGTTACATGATGTTATTGCTTTTCTAATTTTCTCTATGAGATATAGTTAAAATATGGTTGAACTAATTACCTCTGTAATACATAAATTTCCACCATCTAAATAAACCAAACTATGAAATGCTATCACTTTTTTTCTTATTTAAAACAATGAGTACATCTATAAAGTTTTGGACATATTTAATGATTTATTAAAGAGTGCTATTAGGATGCCCTACCAAGTGGGTTAGTCATTTGAAGTTTTTTATAGATGCTACTGCTAAAAGACCTTTAATGTCTATACCCTTTGAAGAGGCATATTTTTTTTATAAGAAATGACTACAATTATAAATAGCCTTATAAATGAACAAAAGGCAAGAAACACTACAGGAAAAGTGCTAAAATTGACAGAAAACCTACGACCTAAATATATGTAGAAAAAAATGCTCTATTTTCCGACTACATAGCAACGGTTTATGAGCTGAGTTATTTGCGAAAAAAAAAACTACAAGACATGGCGTCGTTTAGCAAAAATAATTTTTTTCCCTCAATTTTTATTATTACCGATGCAGGATAACGTTGGTTATAAGAGAATATAAACCAACGATAATATTTTATTGGTTATTTATGAATTTATCATTTAGTAGGTTAATTAATCGACGAGTTTTTTTAGTAAACGATGAGAATTATCATCGGTAATAATGTTAATTATCGATGGCTTAAAAGCCATTTATAAGCCATCATAACGAATCATTTATACCGCCAAAATTCCGTCCCTCCCAGTCTTGTCCTAATCTTCCCCTCTCTCGGCAACTCTATTGCTCTAGCTACCCCAGCTATGACAATCGAACCACTCCTGCGATCCCACTGCTCCGACAACTAGCCACTACTTTCCTTTGCTCCCGTTGACGCTCCGCCTCTCACAGCTCACTGCTCACAGGTATGAGAAGGTAAGGTAAAAATTGAAGTTTAGGTATTAGATCTATAAATACTTAGATATTGAACGGAATGTAGGCAAAATTTTCTTTTTCTTTTCATTTATTTGGTAAAATACATTTAGGGTTTAGGGTTTAGCAACTAGAAGAAGGATTGAACAAATATTTTCTTATTCAATTATATTACATCAGAGATGAGCTTTAATACCATATATATTTGCTTTAGGGGTTATCTGATAATGCATTTAGAATGAGATTTAAGCTAAATATTGCCATATGGTCAAACAAGAAGAAGGTGTGGATTTGAGAAATCTAAATTTCACAGATTTCAACTGTAAATCCCATAAATTCTAAATCACACGAATGAGTAGATTTACTGGATTTACCACAAAAGTGATTGGTATCACGGTGCATTTACGCAGAGCTTCCCAAACTGTTTCAAAAGATTCACGATATTTAGAGGTCTTCATTGTCAGACGGTTTTTCTTTCCAGATTTAGTAAATCTGGATATATAGGATTTACTAAATCCTAATAACTTAAAATAATTCTGTTACCAGACATCCCCTTAGTTAAGGATGCTTATTTGGACATTTACAGGAGGATGTACCTTGTTGAATGTTTTTAGTCTGTGATATCTTTCATGTGGATAAGGCTAGAGAAAGAGTTTAGGAAAAAAATAAATTATGGACGTTTACATTGGAGTCTAAAGGCCATTGTTTGAGTAGATCATGAATTGAATACATAAAATGTACTTTTAGTAGTAGTAACTCTAGTGTCAGAGTTGTAACTATGGGTGGCCAAATCATTAAAAGTGTGAATGTTTTAGCTATCTTGGGTCTCTTGTTCAAATTTATGGTGGTATGGATGGGGATGTTATTAGTAGAATTCAAGTTGGTTGGTTGAAGTGGAGAAATGCGTCCGACCTATTGTTTGATAGATAATACCGCTTAAACTTATAAAAAAAAATTTAAGATGGTGGTGAGACCTGCAATGTTCTATGGGGCAGAATGTTGACCTTTAGATTAAGGGAATGTTTGGTTGCAAGCAATATTTTGTTTGAATATGATTTGGCAGAATGTTGACCTTTAGATTAAGGGAATGTTTGGTTGCAAGCAATATTTTGTTTGAATATGATTTAATAAAACCTGCAAATTAATAAAACCTACAAATATGAAGTTATCAAATCCTAAGATGGCTAAATACTATAAACTAATTTGTATTTAAGTAGATATTTTTTGTGGTGCATTGTGTATGGTTGTGAAATTAGCTTGAAAATGATAATCATTCAAAAATTGATTCTAAGTTTAATTTGTACATGAAACTCGAATTGAAATGAATGCGTAGAGCTACAAGCTAGAATTTTGGATCGAATTTATTTGGAACCTACATCATCTTTGTACATGAAACTCGAATTGAAATGAATGCGCAGAGCTACAAGCTAGAATTTTGGTTCGAATTTATTTGGAACCTACATCATCTCGGTTCATTGTCGGATCATTTAACATCTTAGTTATGTTAGTTCTATTGAAGATCATTAATCAATCAAACATTAACTTACAATCCATTAAGACATCTCTCTCTAATAGTGCATGCCACTATAGCTACATCAGTCCTCACATATATATTTGTATCATATTTTGTCCCAAAGTGAAAAGTTAATCATAAACCTAAACATCCTTTACTTTATAACTTTAAACTAGATTAGTTAAACACCTTTAAATAAATTCTGAGAAGGAAGCAGTTCATATAATGTAAGCGTTTTCATTTCTCCAAAAAAAAAAATTAATTTCCATTGCCAAAATGAAATGCCAAAATGAAAAATCACTTTGAACATTATGTTTTACAATTTCATGAACATAATATTCGAAGAGAATTTCCATTTCGATAATGGAAATTAGATATCTCATTGGAGAAAGAAATGAAAACTTTTACATTATATGAAACACTTCATTCTAAGAATTTATTTAGAGGTGTAAAAGTAATCTAATGATAGATGATTTTGAGACAAGAATACTTAGGTGGAAATATAATTGTGAAAGAGTTGGTATAGGTATGGTGACAGACAAGATTAGAGGTAAAATATGAATAAATGTTCGTTGATTATCATTCTTCGACAGCCCTAACAACCTTAGTAGGCTGTTAACATTTTGATTTTCCATTTAACTATGCTTGACTCTAAAGAAATTTGATCAAAAATTTTTAGCATTAAGCTAGGGGCTTTTATTTTGATTCGCTATTTATCATAGTCAAAATTAAAATCAATCAATTTCAAATAATAATCATTGTTTCTTATTAATAAAAAAATAATTTTGTCAGTTTATTTAGACTTTCTGACCTCTTTTTCTAATATTGTCTACAGTTGTATCTACTCTAACCCATTCACAGATATATTTGCTTTGTATTTTGTTTCCAACTGTAAAACCAATTATAAAACTAATCATTCTCGTCACCGCAGTTCCTTACGCGACTAATTGAACACCTTGAAATATTTTCTAAAAAAGAAATATTTCAAATGTTGTAAGAGTATTCACATTTTCTTCCTTTGTGATGTATAATTTCCATATCTAAAATGAAATATCAATTCAAATATAAGTTTCATTTTCAAAATGGAAATTCACTTTAAAATCTAATTTCAATTGCCACAATTCCCCGGGTCATGCACCGGGGAAATCATTGTCAACGAGCGCCCTAAGCTACAACACGAATAAGGTGTCCCGAACCCTAATTTTCTCGTAGCCCGTGTGGGAGGACCTCATGACTTTCTTTGACCACGAGTGGCTCCAGACGGATGTGTGGTAACTTCTAAACACTACAGCAAGAAGTGAATATGTCTCGCATTCTGAATGAGCCTTTTTTATGGCTAGTTCTTCCAGGTAAGGCTAAATCACCGCCAACCTTAGCTCTTTGCTCGAACAAGTGCTAGAGACTCCTGGCTGAGTGTCTTGAGCTACCAAATGCTATGGACAAATTGTAGACTATATCAAATCATGCGAGTGGACACCCCACACTCACAACATTAAAAATTGATGCCACAACATGTGCTTGAAAGATAGTGCATTTTAGAGAAAAAATGAGTAGATCAGCCCCTAAAGAAGCTATTTGACCAGATCCATTCATGGGAACCAAACGCCTTCCCACCCGGACAGACCGAGAAAGTGAAACAACCCCTCTAGTTTCAGAGCTGTTGATGTAGATAATCAGCAAGTAGCCGCCCGACCTTGTGACCGCCTAGTCTGATGGCCACCTGACATAAGGGTAGCCTGATCATATCCATGGGCCCCTAGGTCATATTTATGTATAAACTAAAATATCATTCCCGTACTTACATACTCCAGGGTACAACATGTAATTGTACGAAGACCCATTCCTATAAATATGTTAATTTCATGAATAAAGATTACACAATTTACTGTTCAATACCATGCTATTGCTTTTCCCTTTCCCTCTCTCCAGCTCTCTATTTCTCACGCATGTCTCCTAGCCAATTTCAGATTCAACACTATCAAATTTTTATTTCATGAGAAGCCTTTATTAAGGCATGTTATTATTTATTCACTTCGCTTAAATGTCATATTTCTTACAAATTATGCTTAGATTCCTACTTATAAATAGAGACACCAGAAAAGCTCGTCGTTCGCGAACAACTTGTGTTGGACTCGTTAAATTTTTTGTGCTCAATTAGTTCATTTAGCAAGCGAGCCGAACACTAACAATTATTTTGAGCTCGATTCATAAACGAGTCGAACATGAACAAAATTTTGTTCGTTTATGTTCAGCTCTTTTTGACTCGAAATAATATATATATATATATATAATTTCACAAGTAATATTTTTAAATAATTTAATTTACAAGGCTATAAAGATTTATAATTAATTAAAATTCTTAGTTAAAAAGATAGAATAATTATATTTAAATATTGTTTGAATTTAAATAATATGATTTAAATCTAGTCTCAACTGTTAACATCCTTCGACGGCATGAGTAAGATTGTCAAAATAATTTTCAGTTCACGAACAACTCGTGTTCGGCTCCCTAAACAAACAAACTGAATTTAAACAAATTCTTTGTGTTCGAAATAAAATGAGCGGAACAAAAAAGATGATATCTTTAGACAACCGCTTTTTAACACCCCTACCACATACTAGTTTTTGGATTTACTTTTACGAAACCTCTAAATTAAGCAGTCTTTACCATATTGAGAAGTTGCCAGCTTAATCAATTATATTTAGTAAATTTTGAATAACGTTCTTGAATTTAATAAAATAGCAACAAATTAAGAAGTATTAAAGAGCCGCAGCTTATTCTTTTAATACGTTCTTCCGTTTACTGTATTATTATCTTATCTTACGCAGTCATTAAAAAAAATATAAACATATTATATTTAGGGGTGTAAACGAGCCGCTCGTGTTCGGCTCGTTTATATTTCGAGTTCAGAAAGCGTGTTCGTGTTCGGCTCGTTTGCTTAGCGAGCCGAACACGATTTACGAATAGAGTCGTTTTAACAATCCTAATCACGCAGCCATAAGAATATTACGGATTGGGCAAGATTTAAAACATCATTTGAAACTAATTTAATAATTTTTATTCTATTTTTTTAATTAATACTTTTAATTGATTATTAATCATTGTAGCCTTGTAGTCAATTAATTTTTTTAAAAAATGCTACTCATAATATATATATCTCTTTAATGAGTAGTATTTCCAATCAAAACGAGCTGAAATATTTGTTCGTTCGTGTTCGGCTCGTTAACTTAGCGAATGAGCCGAATATGAGTTCCTTAATGAGTAGAACAAGAGCTATCGGAACAACGAGCCTTTTTGACAGCCCTATATTTATGTGTCTGGTTTTTAAAAGCTAAAAAGTATTTATGTAATAAGCTAACTTTAAAATGTTATGAAAAGCATTAATAATATAAAAATGCTGGGTAGATATGTAAATAAATTAAAAAAGATAAATGGAACCATTTCCCATCAGGTACTATGTTGCGACCCCATCATCTTTCCAATGTGTTTATTTTGCATATTGCGTGCGGCCTCGAGTCTGGACGGCCGATTCCTTCCCGGCTCTCTGTGGGTTCCGGGACCCACAACCTTTACTCTCTAACCGCCACGTGTCATCCCTACCGCCAAAGTGGTCTTCTTCGTACTCTTCTTTTCCTCGAGTCTTCTCCAGCCCCAAGCTGCAATCCATTTCTCCTCAGACGTTACAGCTATATATATATTTAAACGCTCCGATAAGTCGAGGTAGAGAGAGAAAGAGAGAGAGAGCGAGGGAGGGAGGAAGGTAGACGGAACCATCGTCAGCACGCGGCCCTTCATCCTCCTTTGGAGGGATTCTATTTGTTTTTTTTCTCGAGGTGATCAATCATTTCCTGTTATGATAAATTTTTGTGATGTATTGTTCGGCCCGGGTTTGGATTTTTCCGGTGGGTGTTTTGATTTCTTTGTTGTGTGTTCAAAACTTTCGCTAGTTTCCTTTTTGATAGACTGAAATCGTTGTTTGGGGGTGGGGGTATCGGTTCTGCTTCGGGTTTGTTCTGATCCCTCGTTTGGATTTTTGGGGACATATTACTGGTTTTCTTGATGTTTATCTGTCTGTGATTTCGTCCACGTCTTGTTTTACCTCTCTTTGAATGCTTTATGGTGCCTTTTATTGGTTGTTTTGTTTTATTTTTAATATATAGAAAGTGTTTCCAGCTCGATTTATTTGTTATAGTCGCTCAATCGAGTACTTTTTGTGTTTGTTCAGTACGGTATTATAAGACCTATCTAGGGTTTTGGATGCCATTGATCTCTTGTCGTTTGATAGGAGGGGCTACTAAGGAGAATGGTTGGAGGGAGGCCTGTGACTGGGAATTTGGATATGTGGTTTAAGAGTCTTATGGTTTTCGACGGCCGAGGTAAAATCGAAACTGGAGCTGCAATAACGGGGTGGAAGGACCTTCCAATGGAGCTTCTGATGAGGATTCTAGCACTTGGTGATGATCGGATGGCTATCGTCGCATCAGGTGTCTGCACTGGTTGGAGAGATGCAGTTTGCTTTGGGCTTAGTCGGCTCTGCTTGTCATGGTATATAGCTCAATCGTCTGTCTTTTATTTCATCAGTTTTTATATAGTTTGGAATCATACTCGATTGGAGACATCAATTTCCTCTTTTCTTTTTTCTGGCTCAGGTTCTTTTGGGCCGGCAATCTCCTCACCCCTCTTCTTTCATCCGTTTTAAAGTGGAGAATTATGCTCTGCTGAAGCCGCGATTGATTATTTTCTTACTAATTCAAATATTTAAATTAGTATTAATAGAGAGATAAAAAGTAGGAATACAGTTATGGATGCCTTCGATTGAGAATGACTTCGCAAGAAAGGAACTTTTATATGAATTTAACTCCATGAAAACTGAGAGATGAAAGTTTTTTTTTTTTTTTTTTTTTTTTTTTTTTGTTAATTTCCTCCAGAAACAAACGCTTCTTCTTCAACTTGCTTAAATGTTACTCAAATCAAGGCGTCTTGCCTTAATTAAGGGTGCGTATGTTAACCGTATGCCTAACCCAAACACATAGGAAGGGTAATACAGAATATAAGCTTACATTTCAGAGCTTTTATTTTTTAGATGGTGAGCACGACACACTCATATTCTTACTGGAACTTATGAGCTTTAAGATGGGGACCTAAGCACCAACCACTAGGCTATAGGGCGGAGGAGAGTTGCTTTTGCTTTTAATTAACTTATTTGCTTCCTTTCAAGTCATAATTTTTACTTTATTGGAAGCTTCCACTAATCTCATGTTAGGTGTTTCATTTGTTTTAAAATATTGTATTTCTCCTAATGCAGGTGCAAGGAACACATGAACAATCTTGTTCTTTCACTTGCTCCCAAGTTCACAAAACTTCAAGTACTAAGTTTGCGGCAAAACAAACCTCAAGTTGAGGATACTGCTCTTCAGACCATTGCAAATTATTGTCACGATTTGTGTGATTTGGACCTCAGCAAAAGCCAAAAATTAAGTGATATCTCACTGTATGCTTTAGCACATGGATGTCCAAAGCTTACCAAACTTAACATCAGTGGTTGCACAGCCTTCAGTGATTCTGCCCTAGCATATCTAACAAGCTTCTGCACAAAACTGAAATACCTCAATCTCTGTGGATGTGTGAAAGCTGCATCGGATAGGGCTTTGCAGGTATGCTTGCCTAATTCCTTGACTTGAACAATTTTAGAACATTTTTTGAGGCCCTTATGATTACAGGCAATTGCATACAACTGCCGGCAGTTACAGTCTCTAATCCTAGGCTGGTGTGAAGGTGTGACTGATAAAGGAGTGATTTGTTTGGCGCTAGGTTGCCCTGATCTCAGGGCTATTGATTTGTGCGGCTGTGTCCTTATAACTGGTATATCTCTTTATAAATGTGGAATTTATATTTTCAATTCATTGGGTGTATTTTTCATGATTTAGTGATTTTTTGCACTTTGTTGCTAGTTTCTATTTCTTTCTTTCTTATCCTTCCGTATGTTACTAGTTTATTCTTTATGTGTTTATAATCTGTAATCTACTGTACTCCCCACTATAGCAGTCTATGTTCTGAAATTTCTTCTAATGTTATGCTATGATTAAATCTAGTGGAACTCTTGCATGGGCTTGTGTTTTGCTTTCTGAGTTTTTTGTTGGGTGCCATTCTACACAATGCTTATGCTGCCTTGTTTCTTGCACTTGTTGCCATGGGCAAGCATTTGAAGCAAAAAAAAGTAAGGTTTTTATTTTTATTTTCTAAACTCAAAGAAATGAATAAGATATATTATTAATCTAGCTAGGTAAACCAATAACTCAAGTTATGCTGGAGAGACTAATGATACTAATTAACTATGCATGACGCCTCAGTGAAATGCCAAAGCCTGATCATGATTCATGCATGACGCTGTTAGATATGGCTCATATCTAGGGAGTTGGAGTTCTTCTTGATGTATTTTAACATTACCGTCTGTTATCTTTTGGTTTCCTCAGTTTTTTTTTTTTAACAACGCAATATGCTCAATTATTGTCATGGATTTCTCCCTCCCTCCCCTTTTGCATGAAGATTCATACTCTCATGAGGCTGTGCTGACCGCAAACTTCTCTTTAACTGTCTTTCCTACACCACTATTGCTTAAAATACAATGTAGAACACGAAAACAGCGTCCAAGGCCATTGTCTATCTCATATAGGGGTATGTGCCAAGGGCACACCTTTCTAGTTCCATGGTAGTACACACACATTTACTCTTTTACTTAATGTCATGTGCATGTACCTCTAGCAAGATGTTGCAATGTGGGCCCACATTAGTTTTGTTTTGTCCACTAGTTGTGAGTGGTATCACCAACTTTTGTTAACACAATTTCTCTTATTAACTTCTATTTTGCGAAGTACCATTTTTATCAATGTACAAGAAGAGTGGTGGCTAGATGGAAGGCTCCCTTGTTAATATCACCTATAGTAAATATTTTTTTACTTATTTTAGCCTTGGAGTTTTGCATCTCCAACAAAGAAAAGAAGCTACAATGAATTGCTCAAAAGTCTATTTTGATGCTCAACACTAAAATCTATATAACATTATTTTTTGAATTATTGTCTAATAAAATCACCTTGAAATCTCAAGGACAATCTCTAACCATACGCCATTTTTGAGGCGGTTCTTTATTTTTATAATGTTTGATATAAATGTTAAGTAGGTCGATATGTAATATTTCATAAGACTTTGCATGGCACGCCCATAGTCGCATTACTTACGCCATTTCTTAGTGAGTCATGAGGGATAAAAATGGTGGACTTTTTGCATTTTGTGCTAGCAACAACATAAGGTACCTTGTTAGCGTAGACAAACATGAACGAAGTTGGCGCAAGCGGGCAAAGTTGCAAACTCTTCGCTCTCTCAGCTTCAATGCTATTAGACAATCCATTCACCTGTTGGTTTGTGGCTAGTACTGAAGCTCTTCACACTCAACTTCTATAGATGAGGTCAATAAATTTGGTACATGTTTTTAATTTTGATGTAGGCGCTCTTGGCTTTATTACTAATGCACAAAAGCTTCTACGCTCTCAGGCTTTGACACTGTGTTACTCTTTATTTTTTACTCTTACAGTTGGCATTGTTTTTTTTTTACCCTAATAAGTTTTTATTCAAATCTAATTTTTTTGAGAATTATTTTAACAGTACTTATTTATTTAATTCATTAGTTTCATTATATATATTAAAATTAAAGGAGCATTATTTGTCTTCCTACGTGTTAATAATAAAAAAAAATGTACAAAGTTCGGTGGGAGAGGATCCCCAACTAATAATAAAAATGAATACATAACACACTCATAATAGGAAATCCTCATCGGCTTACAACTCTACCCAAAGCAATAGAGAGAACATATACCAAAATCATAAAGTATACCCAAGCATAAATAAATATATCAAAACCAAAAAATTAACCAACAAAGTCGAATAAATAAATCCAAAGTTATCCAGGGTGTAGCAATTGTAGTAGGCCAAAAAACTCGATGTGCCGCCATATTAGAGTTCTGTGTTAAACAATGCAGGCCCCAAACATCGTAAATAGAAAATGCATCATAACCGAAATCATGTGTGGAGGTAATGAAATCCTCAATAGGAAAATCCCTGCAGGAAAATTGAGTATACCAACAGAAATGGCTCCAAAAGACGATGTGTGCGTATCCTACAAATAAAATAAAACCAGCAATACTGATAGAAGTGACAAAAGAGAGCATTCCAGAAAAGGTAGTTTTTGACCAGAAGAGATGAAAACATAGGCAGGCATAATAACCATAATTAAAATTCCTGTCTCTGCTAATGATAGGGATAGTCTCAATAATATCAAAAACGTTATCTTAGCCCCCACAAAAGAAATGAGAGACGATAATTTGATCCAGTAAGAAGAAGGCATCCAAATATGATAAAGCAGCTAATAAAAATATCCCCAGCTGAAAAAAATAAGAATTTGGGGCAGATCTAAACCAAATTTACGCCTCTTGTACCCAATCCGATGGAATATATGGCAAACAAGTTCAAGTAATTTAAAGTTCTGAGAGGTGGTGTATTTTAACACCCAGCCCCTAAACCAATATACTACACACACACACACACACACACGAATTTGGTGGCGCGCGCGCGCGCGCGCGCGCACACACACACACACACACACACACATACATAAACAATGCTTTTAATCAATATCATTAATATTTTGCATTATGTTTAAGATCTCACGCATATGCTTTTAATCAATATTATTAATATTTTGCATTATGTTTAAGATCTCACGCATTAAGTCGTGCTATTTTTATATAGCTCAGCTGGGACATTTGTGCTATGATGTAGTATTTGCCTTTGGCATATGATCCGTTTTGTAGCATGATTAATTCTTCTGCCTTCTGCTATTTTTTCTGGGTTGTATTATTTAATTGGATGTCTGTATGTAATGCATTATATATTATTCAGAGTTTTATGTTTTAAATAAATATCTTGATAAATTTTATTGTTTACGTATTTCTTTACTATATAAAGTGATGTTAGTGTATGGATGGATGTTAGTTATAGTAATTATTTTAATTTGAGATGTTACATGTTATTTAATTAACTGAAAAAATACGGTTTTCTTTTTTCCTCTTAGCTCGATTGATGTTTGGCTTACTGTCTTAATGATGCGTTATAAATTAGCTAAGCATGGTACATGGTTCTGTCTCAAAATAAATATAGAACGCAAAGATGAATTTTGGAAGCAGTCATTTACTTGAATGTTTTCAGCTAGTTCCATACTTTTTTGTCATCTTTTCTGCTTAATTGTTGGTATAATTTCTAATAAGTTGGATTATATTACTTTTTTTCTCCTAACATATCATGATGTTGTTAATTCATATTGTCGGCACGTCTTAACCTGCTTATTATTATTTTTTTCAAATCTCAACTGTGAAGCTTGTTTAGCTCTAGCCAGTAGTCCTCTCTTTTCTTTTTAGTATTGACTGTTTTTTTCCTATGTTTTGAACCTGCATTATTACTGGTTCTCCTTTTAGTCCGCATAGATTGGAATGGATGCCCATCATTGTTTTATGCGCTTGTTGTTTAATTGGCTATCTATATTAAAAAGTGTTTCTTGCCAACATTTTCATCCAACCTTTACACTATTCTTACTTCCCTTTGCCATTTGTTTTTTTTAATATAAAATATTAGATAGAGGCTTGTGCTAAATTGGTCTTAGCAAGTATTTGACCGAAAATATATTTTTTTTGGGTAATACGTGATCCCGTTTAGCTTATACGGATGGTTTATATAAAAGATAAACCTATCAGGTAATCTAATAATTCTTATTGTTTTTATTTAATATGAATATTTTTAATTAGCTCTCAACAAGAATGATTGAAGAATGAGGAAAGTTGATTTCGATAATTGGGGTAAATTTGATGATGATGACGGCCTGTATTTATGATCTAGATGAAACCCTTCCATTCCTTTTCGAAGGGTCCTCCTATCTTTACCTATGTGGAGGTGATAATTCCATTCTAAAAATTATAAGGGTGCATAGGAGAATTTGGTTGTGATTTCCATTGAATATGTGAACAATATGATGGTGTTTAAATATTGTATTTACCCTCATCCATAAGCTTAAATATTTGATAGAAAATAATTTTGACTATTAGTATATTAGACCTCTTTGATCCATATTCTAAAACAAAATGTGTTGTCATAATTAAAGACTTGGTTTGGATTAAATAGTTCATTTGTCTCTCATGGGCACAGGCTATTTTATCATGTACATGCAATGTTCAAGATCGAACAACTCGCACACAAACTCCTTGTTGTTAAGTGTTCTCTTGATGCATGACATTTTGATGGTATAAAAAATTTCTCTTTTAAGGGAAGTGATGGCTAATATGGGGTGCTTTCACTTATAGAGAGATTGTTAAGGCATGTGAGAGTATCAAATAGCTGAAAATTTGTGTTGGCCATCACCTGTACGTTTAATCCTTTAATTTATATGTTGAATTTTTCCATGCGTATATCATACCCAATTTTGATTTCCTTTTATCCGTACACTAGCAAAAACTAGTTAAGATTGATTGTCTTGACGACTTCGAAGCATTGTCTGCTAGAACCTGTTGAAACATTTATTATTAGTAGATTTAGCTTCTTGAGATGATGTCAGATATAACTTTCCAAGATTAGGAAGTTAATAGTACTAAATCCAATATTTCACTCTTAGATTTGAGGGACTGTTGAGGAAAAATATTTAGTGGGGGAAGAGCATGCCTTGTAGTGTTTTTCTTTTTTTTTTCCTTCTCTTTTTATCCCTTTTGGATTTACCTCATCTTTGTGGAAAAAAATTGGATGGTGGAGGGATGTTGTGGGTGGAGTGATTATTGTTTTCTCCTATGGTACATGGGTCCCTTATCAATGATATTGATAAATAATTTGGTAACATTGATTTCATTAATATCAAAGTTAAATTCATTGTTGTTCTCCTAAGGTTCATTTGCCCCTAATACAATATTGCTCTAATTTAGGTAGCAAAGATTTCATTAATATCCAAGTTGAATTCATTCAAACATTTAAGGGACTATTTTGCTGTAGTTTGGATTTAACCTAAATGGATTTAGTAAATTTTGTAAATTCGGATATGATAACTCCCTAGATATTTAAATTCTGAAAATTGTTTGGTATAAATATGTTAAATCAAATTAATTCTCGTGAAACTTTTCGATAACTTATTTCAGCCTTTTAAGTCGTTAGTTTAAACATGAATTTAATATTATATGTTGACAATTTTATTATTAAGGGTCTGTTTGGGGCAGCTGTTGATTATTTATAATCTGCTGATAAACAAATTATTTTGATAATCTGCAGATTATCAGAATAAGCTGGCTTGCTGTTTGCTTATTTAGAACAGCTTACAGCTTAGTGGGAGCTGTTGTTGGATAAATGATCATTCTGTCGCTGTTTGGTTAAGTTGTTTGCAATAGAACTGAAATTAGAACAAAAGTATATAATACGAGGCGATCTGCGATGCGAGGCGAGGGATCTGCGATTCTCCTTGCGAAGGAGCGGAGGAGATCGAGGGAGATCTACGATTCTCCTTTATGCGAGCCGAGCGAGGCGGCGATTCTCCCGATCAATTGATGGAGATCTGCGACGATTCTCCTAGGGCGAGCTGAGGGATCTGTGAGGCGAGGCGGCGATTCTCCGAAGGAGGGCAAGGGAAATATGCAGGGCAGCACAAGAATTCTTCCCCTAATCGCAAAAGTCAACGCGGGACGCGGGGGATATCCAGCTTGCGAAGATACGAAGAAAATCACGATAATAAAACGCCCCGCCACCAAAAATCCAGAGCCATCGCGATTTTCAAACGGGAAGGAGGCGTTCTGAAAACTCCGCCGCACCCTATAAGCTGCCCCAAACGGGCACCAAGTCTAATTAAATTAGTTTAATTTTTAATTTCTAATTATATTTGTAAATAGTTAACTATTTATTAAGCTAATTAATCATTAATAGAACTTTTGTTAAACTAATTAGTTAGTTAGAAGTACTTAACATTCATTAATTATCAATTAAATATTTATTAAACTAATTTAAATTAATTAGATTTTATTAAACTTATTTTAACATTAATTTTTAATTAGTAATTGAACTTTAACCAATAATTAGTCATTAATAATATTTTTAAAATTAATTTAAAATAATTGTATTTAATTTTATTAAATTAAAAAATATTAATAGGTAATATTAATTAATAATGTTAATTAATAATGTTAATTAGAAAGGTTGCTTGAAATTTTTAATTATAACATTTATTTCCAATTCAACTTAATTTATTTCTAGCTTTAATTAATACTTTTTTTTTATTTGGATCAAAGTCAAGGAGTCAAGCTTGACTTGGATCAAACTTGTTAGTCATTGTAACTATTGGATCTCATTGGTTATCACAGCAAGGTGCAATTTCGAAGAGGATGACAACCATGTTTAGGATGCATGCAAACCCTAAAAAGGCATGGGCTGGCATCACCGAGGTCCATTTCCTTTTAATCTTATTCACAAGAGAACTGCTTTAACTCACATTGATGCTCAAGGTCATTGACATTGTGTCAGCAAAGCTCCTGAGCAGATACTTAGCCTATATTATGTCGGGGAGGATGTAAAGATCAAGGTTCATAAATTTGCTAAACGTGGATTTTGATCTCTTGTTGTTGCTATTCAGGGTGTTCCTCCTCCAGAGTTTTTTTTCCTGCATCAGGCCCTCCAAAGTTTCTTCCTGCCGCAAGCCTACCTCTGGAGCTTTTTCCTGCAGCAGGTCTGCCTCCGGAGCTTTTTCTTCTTTTTCTACAGGTCATACCCTGCAGTTTTTTTAAAGGCTGTCTACTTCCCTGCGAACTCCCTTGCAATAGTACATGTAGGAGTCTTCTGTCTACTTATAAACACTGCAGGAATTATAGTAAAAAACAACCGTAGTTGTCTACTTTCCTGCAACATTACCTGTAGGAGTCTTCCGCCTATCTACAGACAATGTGGGAACTGCAGTCAAAGACAATTGCAATATGGGAAAAAAATTTCAAATTCTACTTCACAGGATCTCCCTCGCCTATTGCTTGATATTTTCAAATCCAAGTAGAACATGGTTTCAATCATATTTCATCTTGAGGGAAAATGTTAGAAGTTATATTAGAAAACAATTTATTCTTGTGATAAGTTATAAGGAATAAATTATTTCCTTAGATTTAGACTAATTTCCTTTCCCATTTATATTTATTTTCTTGGATTATGAGTTATTTTCTTTTCTATTTTAGGTTTTTATATTTTATGTTCTTCTTTCCTTTTATCTCTAGTTATTTAATATAAATTGATTAATTGGAGATATTAGGTGATATCTTTCCTTTGATATTATTTCTTTTTTTTATTGTTTTATCTATTCTAGGATTCATGTAAGGGTTATTTATACTCCTTTCATATCAATAAAATGATTCTTATTTTTGCTTAATTCCGTATTACTCTGAATTTCAATGGCTTGTTGGACTAAAAATTTGTTTTAAGTGATTTGAAAATTAATCGCGATCAAATCAAATTTTGGCTTTAATCATACTCGAACGTTAGTAAACCATGATCTTGCAACTTATAATCAAACTTGCACAACTCGAGAATGACTTTGATCAATTTTTTGAGCTGGGGTTGAATCAACTTGAGATCAGATCATTAGCAAGCTTTCAAATTTAGTCAGGGTGAAACTATATTATTAGAAAGGATTTATAATAAAATTAGGTAGAATAAAGACCGAGTCGGCTTCTATTTGAGTAAGAGTCATTGGTTTTTAATATTAGCATTTTGAAGTCTTTGTTTCTTGTGATCTGGCAACTCCATGTAAGTTTTTGCCTTCTCTCTTTGTCCCCATCAGCTACAACTTCAATTTAGCGACCCTCATATAGCTTTTTGTCTGTTAGCTCTTCTTTGGCTTTTTCTTCGTGACCCTTCTTGTGACTTTGACTGTAGTAGTTTTTTAAATTTTTTCTCACGGCTTGTATTGAGCCTTCAACACTTGATACTATTACTATGGATCTTCCGAACCAGGTATTGTTATTACAGCCTTTTCTTTACGGTTGATTAATGGGATTTTCCATTTGATTTTATGAGTAATAAGGGGATCCGAGGCATGTGCAATAACTTAATTTGTGCTTATTTCCGGAATTAAATTTCTTGTTGAAGTCAGATATCTAAAGATTCAGGAAAGGTTACCTCCTTGTTCAAGCACTTGATTTTATTTACTAATTACTAGTCATCTTGTTTTTTTTCTCTTTCATGTTTTGTCATTTGGTTGTCAAAGTGATTATATGGAGTCAAGCTTAATGTAATATTGTTTTTATAAGTGCATGAAAAATGTTTGTTGCTTTTAATCCATAATTTGTTGTCTTTGGTTTATAATAAAAACAATTTTCTTTTCTGAGTTGATTTTCATACCTGGTTTAATTTTCTTCTATTGTATTAAATATCTGTGTAAGATAGCCGTTTGTGGTTTGTGAATTTTGAACGTTTGTCGGGGCAGTCTTCTTCACTGTATGTTTGATCTGAATTAGAAATTCCAAACTCTTAACACCTTCGTCAATAAGGTTATATAAATAGAGCTAAACTATGTAAGCATTGTACAATAATGAACAAAGAGGCACTACTAAGCAGAAATAGTATAAAGTGGAAGGAATATGAAGGGTAACTTTAAACTAAGAGGGTGTTTGGCAGCGCCTAAGATTCAAGTTAAATAGGATTTAGTAAATCCTTATGATCTGGATTTATTAAATCCGGATGTGTTAAATCCAGAATAATGTTTGGTTCGATTAATTTTAAATTTGATTAAATCCCTTAAAGTGTTTGGTGATGAGGGAAGCCTTTCTAACTTAAATCCGTTAAATCCACCTAAAAACAGGATTTAATAAATCCAAAATTTCCGTTAAAACAGAGAAAAATTCTGATTTAAGTTCTGCTTTTTCGCATTTGGCGGGATTTACGTTATTCCTTGCGTAAATTCTGCTTAAAATGGCATCGCAAACACCGCCGAAGGTTAACATGGTTAGAAGTTATGAATGAATTCATATTTTTATCTTTGAGCCATATGCTTAGCTAAAGTTTCCTCTGTCAAATTACAAATCCGTGCCTTGAAATCTCTTTGAATGGTAGGAACAGAATTACTTAAAGGAGAATCACATATTGGCTGATGTGGATATTGTACCACTTTCTTTCACACGTTGCTTCTACCAACTTCCTCACGTTCCACTTTTTCCTAACTGTTCTTTAGCGCATATAGATTTGGTTTTCCTGATTTAGGGGTGTCATAACATGCCATGTTTGCCAAATGCATCTTGCCATATTGTTTTGCCAATTTTCCAAATTAAATCACTTGGTGATATTTTTGAGGTTTTTCAATCGAGTCTTCTCAACTCCTGAACGCAGTAGCTAGGATGAAATCTCTATTATTTGTTATTAAAATGCCCATATGAAAGTTTTCACTCACCTGATGTTTGGTGGCCACAGATGAGAGCGTGATTGCTTTGGCAAATGGATGCCCTCGACTGAGATCCTTAGGCCTATACTATTGCCAGAACATTACTGACAGAGCAATGTACTCCCTGGCCAACAGCCGCCTGAAGAGCAAGCACTGTTCATGGGCCTCCATTCATGAAAGTAGCAACGGCGAAGAGGGACTCATGAACCTCAACATCAGCCAGTGCACGGCTCTGACCCCTCCTGCCGTTCAGGCCGTGTGCGACTCCTTCCCTGCGCTCCACACCTGTCCCGAACGGCATTCCCTCATCATCAGTGGCTGCCTCAGCCTGACAGCAGTCCACTGCGTTTGTGCTGTTCAGAATCATCGCCCGGGCAGAGCAGGGCTCTCTCACTAAAGCTTTTTACAGCTGCTGTTGATAAGGATCTTGGAGGAGAAAAATGGTTTGTACATATTAAGTATTATGCAAATGCCCGGGTTTAAACTGTGCCTGGGTGGGGTTGTTTGAGCTTGGATGGTAGGTATAAACTAGTGAGCATCATTTGGAATGTTGTTTTGGGTATATTTTATTAATTTCCCTGTCTTGCAACTTTGTCTAAGGAGTTGTGTTAGTCCAGCATATTATTTTTGAGTTATTTATAGATATGTTTAGCATTGAGGTTGCTAGCTCTTTATGAAACTGAAGGTGGGCTCAAGTTTATTTATCGGTCAAGTAGCAGGCAGCTCTTTAGATAAGACTGCATATTCGGTTCTGATTTTGAATCTTCAATTGAGGCCATTACATACAGACCACCAGAAACATTCTATTTACAAATCAACCACCCTCATTCATTTTTTTTTTTCAATTTCTCGCTCAAATGTCTAAACTCATGGCTGCAGAATTTCCTTTTGGCAGGCCCCACATTTATCAAATTCTCACTGAAGTTTCTAAGCATATTTGTTGGTAGGCCCCACATTTATTGTCCTTGTTAAAATCATGCAAACATTCGTGTCGAAGATACAAATCTCGCCCAAAGTAGACCTTTACGAGAAAGCAACCTAACAACACAAATAAAAAGGATAGCTCATAATAAATAACATCTTTTATTATATATAGGGATATTTACGTACCATATAATTAATGGTTCTATATGTCTTTGATATTTACATTGACTGAACTTTTGGTGTTATAAATTTATACATGAAGATTTTATTTGACATTTTGAATGTTAATAATAATAATATATTTGATGTTCTGTTAAAAAATTGAGTCTTACCAGTGTAAATATCAAAGTTTAGAAGTTAGATATGTGAATATATAAGAATTGTGTGGTATGCATGTGAATGCCCCTATTATATATGATTTAGAGTTAGTATTAATTGTTGTGTAATTTAAGGCGAAGAAAAATAAGAATTAACACAAAATCAGAAGAACATAGAGATTTAATGAGGTTCGGCATAGATGTCTACAGCCTCGGGAGCAGAGCGGTGAATTCACTATTTTAGAGAAGTTACATATTCATAGGGTTACACATTTATTTATAGATAAAACTCACAGATAATTTTACAAACACGCTCTCGCTCCCCGAACCCACTAATCCAAGAGATATCTCTTTACACTAAGAGACACGTCTCCAAATCCAAGAGACTCCAAATGCCTGATATATGAGTCGTACTTAACAATTCTCTGCTTGGCGAATATCTAACCCCTTAGGAAAAAATCTTCACCTTGCGAATACTCAGCCCCTTAGAAGAAAAATCTTCACCTTACAAATATACAGCCCTTAGGAGAAATATATTATGGAGTTTCTTATAACAAAGTGGGTTGGACAAACATGTCAACTAGCAACTGCAAACATTCAACAAGTTTAAGTAACACAAGAATTTGTTAAGAATGCCTGGTTTGGTCAACTTTCCTGCTGCATTTTCATCATATGATTCGACAAAGTGAACTTCACCTACAACTGTGCTCCCCAACAGTTTATAGATATTACCATCAGATTTCATAGCTCGCAATATCTTTAAAATTATTTATAGTGTCAACAAATTTATCACCCTTATTTGCCACAATCCGAAGTTCTTTGTTTCATCGAATTTAATCATCTTGAATTTTGCACCAAATATTGTCATTTGAAATTAATTCTGCAATAAACTTTTCCTGTCTTTTATTAAAACAAAACACACCACAAATAAATTTAAATAAACCTGAAATTTCATGTCAATTGCAGCAATTTTTCTGCAGTTTTCTGTGATTTGTGAATCAATTTTTTTACACGAAGCACATTTTCTGTTCGCACAAAAATTTGGGTGAAATACTGTGAATTCAGCCAAATTTCACCTTTCACAACAAATCTGCGAAAAATCAACGAAATTCGCTAACTCCACCTCTCACCATTTTTCCTGTGACAAACTTTACACGAAGCACATTTTCTGTTCGCACAAAAATTTAGGTGAAATACTGCGAATTCAGCCAAATTTCACGTTTCACAACAAATTTGCGAAAAATCAACGAAATCCAACTCCACCTCTCACCATTTTTCCTGTGACAAACTTGCTGTTCACGGAACCAAACTCCACCTGGCGAACAGCTCCAGGCGAACTCGCTCTGCGAACACCCGGCGAAACTGCTCCCTGTTCGCGCCTGTTCAAGCCTGTTCGCGCGGGTTGATTTGCTCCGCGAACTTCTCGGCAACTGTTCGTCCTTCTCCGCGGCCTTTTGACTCCCTCTCCTCTTTCCTTCCGCGGCCTTCTAAAAAATTCTTCTCCGTAGAACTCCTCCCACGACAAAACCTCGCCAAACACCTCGGCAACTCTGGCCCGAAACTGCCGCAGAACTGATTGCAAACGGCTCCTCGGAAAACTTTTCTGGC
>NW_018164444.1:23635030-23637935 GCF_001263595.1 Phalaenopsis equestris | reverse complement strand
CACGCCGAACTCCTCTTGCGTTGCATCGCGAACGATCCGCCGAAGGCCTAATGCCTTCCGACCCTGCTGAAGATCGCCAACGCCGCGATTCCTCTGTCGCTTCCGCGAACCCGCCAACTCCCGCCGCGCGAACCCCTCTGGGAAACTGTCGAAAGCCTCTTCCTTCGCGAACTTCGCTGCCCGCGGGAAGCCACGATTCGCGAACTGCTGTTTGGTGAACGATTCGTCCCGATCGCAGGAATCTGAAGCCTGTCGCGAACGAAGACCTCTTGTCCGCGCGCGTCGCAAGCCAAGCCTGCTCGAACTCTGGCACTCCCACTCCCGAAATTCGCCAACTGCTCCGCGTGAACTGCTGGCAGAACCCTCGGCAAGGCGCCCAACGCCTCTGTCGCAGAACTGCCGAAGCGCTTCGTCTGGCCTCCCTCAAACTGCCGCAAACCGCGGAATCGTTCACCGCCAAAATTTTTCTTTTAGTGCCGCTCTGATACCAATGGGTATAATATTAGGGCTAAGAAAACATAGAAATCGATACAAAATTAGAAGAGATTTAGTGAGGTTCGGTAAAAATGTCTATATCCTCAGAAATAGAGGATAACATATCAGTTTGAGGAAAAGACGTTGTAATTTGTATACTGGTCTCCAAGTGGGAGATTTGTTGTGTCGAGTCTGGTTCAAAGAAAAAAAAAAAAAAGAAATAACCTACTTGTGCTTGTCGTAACTGCTCTCACTTGGATTTCCCGTTTTTCTCCATACTGTTTCGCAAATTAGTAACCCCTTTGTGAAATTGCCGAAAGCCTCTTTCTTCGCAAACTTCGCTGGCCGCGGGAAGCGACGATTCGCGAATTGATGTATGGATCCCGCTCCAACTGCCACAGCCGCTTCGCACCTATTTTGCGAGCGATTGTCTCGATCGCACGAATCTGAAGCCTGTTGCAAACGAAGACCTTCACGACTCCTGTCCGCGCGTCGCACGCCAAGCCTGCTCGAACTCTAGCACTCCCGCTCCTGAAATTTGCCAACTGCTCCTCTGTCACGTGAACTCCTCGCAGAACCCTCAACAAGGCTACGAACGTCGAACGCCTCTGTCTCAGAACTGCCGAAGCACGTCGTCTGGCCTCCCTCAAAATGCTGCAAACGGCTAAATCGTTCTTCTCACTTCTTGCACCGCAAAATTTTTCTTTCCTGCAGCTCTGATACCAATTGTTGTGTAATTTAAGACGAAGAAACAAGAATCGTCACAAAACCAAAAGAAGAACACAGAGATTTAACGATGTTCGACAAAGATGCATACATCATCGGGAGCAGGTGAATTCACTATTTCAGATGAGTTGCATATCCATAGGGTTACACATCTATTTATAGATAAAACCCACAGATAAATTTACAAACACGCCCTCACTCCCCCCAACCCACTAATCCAAGAGACACATCTTCATACCAAGTGACACACCTCTCCAAATCTAAGAGACTCCAAATTCATTGTATATGAGTCATACCTAACACTAACAATGTACTAAATTAATGGATGAAATGACATATAATATATATTACAAAATTGTGATCGTAAATTTTTGTACTCTCATATTTCAGGAGAAGGGCGAATATTTATAGTTTTTTCCTAATTGGATTACTTTGGCTGGCCCTAGCACATGGTTCTTCCCTTTACAAGAATTTTTCTCAGAATATCCTAGTGTCTCCTCCCATGGCTATTCATTTTTGTGTGCATTAGATCATTATACAATACAAGGATATTATATTATTACTCTACCACTGTGAATCTCTAACACGCAACAGCAATTATCAATATTTAATAATTTTTAATGAAATTATTTAGTTATGTTATCTTATTTTATTTTATTTTTTTCATGGTAATTTATGGTGTAGGAAATTAACAATAGTAGTCATGAAAATAATCGCATTTTAATATCAATATATAAGAATATGTTCATAAAATTTTAAAAATAAGATACCACATAAAGGAAAAAAAGTTGGAAAAGGTGGATTAATATTCTACTCTTAAAACAAAAAAATTCTTTTTTTTTTATGTGATAGACATCACTATTTTTACAATGGGACCAGTTCATCAAGTCACTCGTGAATTTATTCTATAAAACAAGTAGTGTCCATATTAACTTTAAAATAAACGTAGAACATAGTAGAGATGTTCTAAGAGATTATCTATTTTATGATCTATGAATTTTTTATTATGTATTAAGTTTAGTTTGACTGAGCAAGCCAACTAGGTCTAATAGTCAATGGTAAATGTCTTCTAACTTAATATCTTCTCTAATGATATCTTATTTAATAGTACCTCCTCATATAAGATTTTTATCATTCACATACAAATCTCAATGCATAACTTCAATTTTGAACATCCACATTCACCAAGGAGCACATAATCTTTTATTTTTGGAAATGGGAGTCCCATAAGATTCTTCACTTTGATTCCAACCAATGGACAAACATTTAAATACACAACTTTTTAGTTTGCTCCGCTATAAACTTAATAATAATTCTATTTTAATTTAAATACCATTTTTACAACTTTACAAAACCTTTAAAATTTAGCATTAACAATAACTTGAATACAATGCATTCAGTATAATTAACCAAATAACTTCTTCAAAGTTTAAGAGAAATGGAATGGTAGTTTTAGAGGGTAAAAAAGAAATTATTACAGTGAAGCATTATCATATAATTAATATATTTATAGCAGCCTATGATACACAACTGTATGAGAGGAATAATAGATTTAAAAAATACATGATATATTTGTTAATACTTGATTCTCTAGATGAATATTTATCACTCAAATTTGATGCTATTTGATGACTTCCAAATAAATTTTATCTTAAAGACTTCTACAATATAGAAAAGCTATATATATATATAGATCTCTTGTTGT
>NW_018164444.1:23625361-23634138 GCF_001263595.1 Phalaenopsis equestris | reverse complement strand
AAAAGATATATATATATATATATATATATATATATATATATATATAAACTAAGCTTTTTAAAATTGAAGCTCATAACTTAAAACTTTCATAATCTCTCCACAAATTTTTTTGTGTGTCAAAAATTGGCTAAGATAATAATAATAATAATAATAATAACATATCTCTTATTAATTAGCTTATTAGAATGGTCTTGACACAAACTATTTTAATAGTAATAACTGAACATCCATTTTTAATAAGATTACATAATAAAATGTAGATGATTTCCCTATAATTTTATCAATAACATATGTTGAGAAGGATATATTAATGAGTTTTGATGTTTAATTAATGATTAGTGATTTTGATGTGATGAGAAAATATTGAACATTACTAAATATGCATAATCATAACAGAATTAATAAAAAATATATATATATTTTTATTTTCTAAGTTTTTTCAATTGTTCTTATTTCACCTTAATTTAATTATTTTTTAGAAACTTTTAATTTTAAGTTTGATTTATTTTATTTGATTTTTTTTTTATTTCACTACTCTTATCTATAAATTTTGTTATGCCATCGAATGGGTTTGAAGTTGTATTAAAAATTTACATTCCATTGAGAATATATGATGCAATAAAATAAAATAAAAAAAAGCCAAATTATGGAGATAAGAAGCTTGTTGGAGGTATAAATGCTAAAAAATAATGTTTTATTTTTCTAATGAGCATTGTTGTGTCTATGATATTTAAAATTTTATTTATTTGGCCTTAAAGAAAGAAACCATTTAATTACCAGAATACATTGATGACTATACATCTCTATTGTTACATTTTTGGGGGCGGTCAACTTGAGTACATTAAGAATATGTGACCTTAATGACTTGAGCTTACTTTATTGACTTATTGAAATGATTTATAATGCATACTTTACTCTATTGACTTATTGAAATAATATTTAAGAGACATGCCATTTAGGTTAAATTCATGTTGCAATTGCATATTATTCATTACCACTAATAGATATGGTTACCTCTCTCTCTCTCTCTCTCTCTCTCTCTCTCTCTCTCTCTCTCTCCTTCTCTCCCCTTCTATATGAATTAGATTAAACTTGTATTATCTTGGTGTTTATCTGATAGTTGTAAAGTTTTGTTTTGTAAACAATTTAACAGAATCATTTTCTCATACACCTAATTACATTCAACTCAAAATATTAAAATTATGTTCCTTGAACTTTAATAGCCATATTAAAGAAATTTTTATAATGATTTATTAACCAAAAAAGTGATAAGGAAGCTTTAATAACTTTAACTTACTTTGATATTAGTACAAACTAATTACATTAATGTAGCGATCTAAGTTCAGTATAGAAAGAGCTAAGAAAGATGTTCTTCAAAGGAAAAATACATGTACAAAAATATCTTAAAAAATTACTCTCTAAATATAATGACAAACTTTCTCAAGTCTTGCTTCCTAAGTGCAAATGTTTTGCTTATGTAGGATGATGAAATATGATAATTTCCATCAATGTTCTTATCACTGATATAAAAGAACTGATTCCTATTTTTTGTAGTATTACATGTATTAAGTGATGGTTATTATAGACCGATTATTTCTTCAATTGTGCTTCGACAAGAAATGAATTTTGCATTATAATTATTAATGATAATATTTGTCTGCTTATTTTTCCATGCTTAATATTGCTCTTCATTATATTTAGAAGTATTTAAATTAATCTGTGAAGTTATCCTAAGAGGATTTATAAAAAATAAGATTTTTCTCAATTAACCTTCTTTTTTCAAAAACCTACTTTAAAGCAATCTTTTGAAGATTCAATACTTAATTACTTTGGTATTAATATAACTATTTTTTAGTTCTACTTGTGTGTTTAAGAACCCTTTTAATAGCAAAGGGATGGTTAAGCATTACACTTTTCTCCAAATTGAAAAAAAAATTATTAATATGATAAATATTAAAAAGTAACATAAAGCAATTCTTAAATTCATCGCCTTGTCCCTTTTTGCACAAGTAAAATTTTGTACCATCTTCTTTGCTTGCTATAAAGCTGGATAAATACCATCCTTCGACATATTTGGTTCACCTAGGTCAAAGAAACCTTCCACATATAATTAGGAAGTTGTTGATGTTAATATATCTATGAAAGATGTTTTAAAAGATATGGGTTAAAGTGAAATAAAGCTATTATGGAAACATAAATTCATTTCTAAAATCATAGGATTTAGTTTTCATATCTCCTTGCTTGTTCTTACCTTCACAAACATTTTGGTAAACCTGGACATGAATTGTTGTTACTCTTGTGAGTCCAATGGCGAGCTAAAATAAGATGAGGATGACGAAGTAGAAGAAGATGATGATGAGGATGGACATTGAAGGGTTTTATTGTTGTAGGACACCATAATGACCATCATCAATCTTTAGATAAGGCATAATCTATCAATAGGATTCTCTAATAAGCATGATAGTAAGTTAAGAGATTTTAAATTACTTATAATAAATTGAGAGATTTGGTTTTGAAGTTAGAACCATTAAAATTGAATTGCCCATAAAGCCGATTATCTATGACAAATTAAAAGAAGCTTCATATATTTGAATCATTGTAACATCCATGGCTTATTTTTCCTTTGATGTTGAGAGGTTTAGAAGGATATTAAATAAATAATAAACATACTTATTATTAAATTAATTACAGTTATTTAAATAAAGTAATAATTTAAGCAAGTAATATACATCATGAAATATAATGCACATGAAATAAGCTCAACAAATATTACATTCTATGATCATCCATTTACTGCTAATAAAAACAATAAAATTTTACTGAGCAAACCAGCATATCAAACTAATAACAAATTGTAAGAAAATTTGCATCAAACCTCAACCATATAAATAGCTCAAATAAATTACTATTTATGTATGTATGTTGTAATTATATATAGAAACTGGCTGATTAGAGATCCCACATCAATTGAAGTTTATAATGAACAACATCAAAACCATCAATAATGTCCAATGTCCAACTAACCACCAAAAAATCAACTGGCCTGAAGATCCCAAATACTCAAAATATGCAAAGCCAAAGGCTTCAATGGCAATTTCGATGGTTCTACAATGTGCCCTTCACCTCATAACACATCATCAGATGGATCTATCCCACCTAACCCTGACTATACACTAAGGCTTCTTATAGATCAGAACATAGCCGCGACCCTCTATTCCACTATTTCTCCCTCCTTGGTACCGTACATCATGAATCTCATCTCATGTAAATAGATTTTGCTAACACTAGAACATCTTCTTCAACCTACAAATACATCTTGAGTAATTCAGCTAAAAAATGTTCATAACATCTCTATGAAGGAGCAATCTATGACATAGTACTAATCATACATTGATGCCATGGTGGATGCAATTGGTGTAGTTGTATCATCCTTGGATATGGAAGATATCATTCACTACACTCTTAATGGTCTCCCTCCAACCTATCAGACTTTTTAAGATAACCATTGGAGCACCCTTCAACCAATCAATCTCAACAATCTCTATTTGTTGCTATGCAGAAGCTTAGAAAGAACTAAAAACAGTCTTTCGCAACTACAAAAAACGCTCGCATTCAGAGCTTGCGAGCTAGAGGTCATGGATGATCTTCCTACATAAGGGGAAAATCTAGTTCACCCGGCAACTCCAATTCTAACTATTGCAATGCCAATTCTTCCAATCCAACTACTTGTCAAATCTGCTCTATGCCAGGACAATCCGCCATCAAATGTTTGTGCAAGATGGATCTCTCTTACCAAGCCCTAACCTCACGCAAGTCGGCCCTTGTAGCTAGCTTTGTTGCACAAGATACTGAGTGGTTACTGGACACAGCTTCCTCACAGCTAACATCCAACAAAAACAACCTTTAGCCGAGCCAACCTAACCATGGCAATTAGAAAATCACCATTGAAAATGGGCCAATCACTTCTAATTATTCATATCAGTCAAGGTCTCCTCCCTACTCCAACTCGTACGCTCTACTTAAATCCCTTACTCCATGTACCAAATACTTCTGCAATCATCTATATGTTCATAAATTGGCCAATGATAGTCGTTGCTCCTTTAACTTTGATCAATATATATATTCTATCAAGGACAGTAGGTCCAACAAAATTATCCTATGCGTTCCTTCTTGTAACAGACTCCTCCCTCTAAAATTATCATCCTAAGCAACAGTTTGGACCAGCACAAAACAATAACCACCTTTAGTTTGATTTCTAAGTTGTGGCATGAACATCTTGGCCATCCACATATATCCGCTCTCCATTATTTCGCAACAGAACCACACGAAGTACAAATATAACTTCAAACATTTTCATGTCTTTCAAGTAATACAACTTAAAGCAATAAACTATCATTTAGAACTTTCTCCAAGCATAGCTCAAAACCTTTAGAACTTGCTCACTCCGTTGTATGCGAACCCTCCCCAATTCTCTCTTCTCATTAGGATAAATATATTATCATATTTGTGGATTACTAGTCACTTTACTATTACCTGCACTTAATGAAAAAAAAATCATATGCCACAATCAACTTCTTAATTTTAAAACCATGACTCAAAAACAACTCCAAACTCATCTTCAAATCTCCCAAACTGATGGGCGTCATGAATACTCCAATCATCTCCAAACCGCATCTATGAACAAACACGGCATGCACCACCAAGCCTAGTCAAACTTAAATACAGACACATCTTAGAGATCTCCATTCAACTTATGTGAACAACCAACCTATCACCTACATTCCAGCCAGACCTGGTTCAAACAACAGCTTAGCTCATCAACTTAACCCCATCCCCTAACACGTAAAACAGACCATCCTTTCAGCTCATATGTCGAAGACTACCACAATATACTCACCTAAGAGCATTCAGATGTTTATGCTTTCTCTAGTTTACACCACAGACACCCAACACAATCTCACCCAGATCTATCGCAAGTGTGTTTATCAATAAGTCACCTTTACATAAAGGCTACAAATGTTATGAGATCTTTAGACGCAAAACATACGTATCACGCTGTGTTTGGATCCAATACACCCCACCCCCGTCGCCCCTCTCCTGCATGCCATATAGCACCCAGTCCACTCTATTTAGACGATATATCCGTCATCGCCCTAGCAAATAAAACAATCTTCCACGCTTGAATGAACTATCAAAATTGATGTACACTTTATTCGTGATTCTAATACAAGTGTCCATCACAAATCCACTACAAGTCAGCTAACAAACATCTTCACCAAATCAACTACCTCAAAGTCGGTTCTTCTCTTTATGCAACAAGTTAACACTCCATGAATGGACTATCAACTTAAGGGCAGTAATAACAAAAACAACATACTTCTGCTTAGCAAAACAACACCTCATCCACCGTAACAAGCCAACAACAAATTGTAATAAACTGAAACAAACTTTATCTCTACCTCAATTATATAAATAGCTCATACACTATTGATGTATGTGCCTTAATTCAATACAGAACCTGGCTGATTATGTACCCCATATCAGCTCACTTTCTTCACTTCCTATAAACTTCTCTGCAGCTATCATCTGCATCTCCTTACAATAGCTCCTCACTTCAAAGTTGCAACATTTATAACTGTTTCTAATCAAATCAATTCAACCACTCCCCATTTCACAGGTTGACAGGTTTGAATTCTACTCGTTGACGCCCAGTTCTCTACAAATTTAATTCTTTTTAATTGAATCAAACTGAATTGAGAACCGGTTTACAATCCTACCTTCTAACTCGTTGTAGCCAGCTCTCTATAAATAATTTTTTAAAAAAATAATCCAACCAGTTCTAACAGTTCAAACACCAGGTACAATGAGATTTTCCCAATGATTTAACTGCTCTAGACGAAACTTTATGTCTGAGGATCCTACAACAAAATTTTTCAAAGTAAACATTTAAGAAGCAAACACGAATCATTAAAAATCAATTTAACTTGAACTTTGAAGCTCAGCTTCAATGGGATACGGCTGCATCTGAAACGCCAATTTTTATGAAAAATTCACAGCCAAATTTCTTCAAAATCATAAATTGTGAGCGCTAAATGAAAAATGTTTAACAACAAGACCGCAAATTAAAAATCAAGAGTATACAGCAATTTCTAAGAATGCATATAAAAAAGAAAGCAGGGCACGTGTAGCACAAGCACTACCAGTCTGATGTACTGTCTCATAATTTTAAACATTAACCTGCTCCATTTGTACATCCTTCTCCTTCAGCGGCAAATACTCCCCTAAATAGACCTCCAAGTGATCCGCCAACGCAGACTTATCGATGCTCTCATGGTGATACGATTTACATACAAAATACATCACCGTCTGCACCACCAGCGCAAAAAGCACCACCACCGACATCAAACCCAGCATCGATGTCGCGAATCCCACCCTAACCGCCGTCGAAAACTCTCCGACCACCACTACTCGCCGGAAAACTAACTCGATCCCGATAAACGCCAGATTCATTTTCACAAACACCGTGGCTGCAATTCCCATCTTTCCCTTCACCAGATCCCTGCCCCTCTGCATTGCAGCCAGCCCACAAGCCTCCTCAAGCACCGACACCACGCTCGCCAGATGCCATACCACGCTGATCCAAACCAAGCCAACGAGGTAGACGAGGAAGAGGAAGAGGATGATGATCAATCCGATGATGTTTTCTCCGGTGATCATTATGGATAAAACGAGGATGAATATGGCGATAATGTTGTATGCGACCAGGAAAAGAAAGGCGATGAGGAACGTGAGAGCGAGGCGACGCCATACTTTGGGGACAACGGAGAGGACTTTGCGGTAGGAGAGGAGGAGATCATGCTTAGCGGTGTAGGCGGAGGCAACGGTGTAGACGATGGCCGCGGTGGAGAGCAGGGAGAAGATGAGGAGGGCGATGAGGTAGAAAGCTTTGAAGAGGAGGAAAGCGGACCACTCAGAGGAGAGTCGATGGAGAAGTAGGGTTTGTGAAGGAGAGCCGGCGGTGGTGTGTTCTAGGGCATATTCGTTGCGGTCGATTTGGGAGAAGAGTAGGTAAGAGATGTGGATGTGGAGGAGGAAGAGGAGGGAGAGGGGGACGATTATGGAGATGGCGATTTGGGAGAACAGTCGACGCAACGAAACGATTAGCTTCGAGGCTTCGAGGTAGATGCCCTTGATGCTTAGGAACTGGAGGTCCTCTGGTTCGCAATCCATGATGCGGTGTTTAGCAATGGAGATATTGGATGGATTTGGGGGAAGCGAGAGAGAGATTGGGGATTGAACGAGGAAGAAATGTTGGGGGTTGCAGAAATAGCTCGTCGATATCCACGAAGAAGCTGGATTGACATTGACTTTGAAGTCTTCAACGGGAACCAGGCGAAAATCCTATCTTTTACCTAGAAATTTTTTTTGATCATAATGAGATTAATTTATTATATTTTTCAAGTATTAATTAGATAATATAATTAAATGTGAAAAAAAGAAAAAAATTAAAATATATGATAATTTAATAATGAGATTAATTTATTCTATTTTTCATGTACCAATTAGGTAATATAATTAAATATATTGGGATATAGCATTAATTTTTTGTAAAGGGGAAATAATTCGTATTATTTAATTTAAATAAAATTAAGCTAAAATAAGAATAAATTTAATATAAGTATAATTTAGATTTAAAAATTTTAAAAAAATTTAAGATTACTAACAAAATTAATGAATACTAGGACTCTCAAAAACGCTTCGTGTTCGGCTTGTTAAGAGTTCGTGTTCGAATCGTTCACCAAGCTAACGAGCAGAGCACGAATAATTTTTACGCTTGATATATAAATGAGTAGAACATGAACAAAAATTGTAAATTAAATAATTTTTACGCTTGATAAAAACAAACTAATTTTTACGCTTATTAAGATTGATGAATAGTATTTAAAAAAAATTAATTGACACTAAAGTAACAAAAATTTATAATCAATTAAAATTATCGATTTAAAAAATGAAATAAAAATATATTAATTTATATTTAAATGATATTTTAATATAAGAAATAAGGTTTAAATCTTGTTATGATATGACTCATATATCATATAGGGGCAGATGTTGGAACGAAGCGGAGCGGAGCGGAAGAATCTGTCCAAATCGGGAAGTTACGTTATGTGGGTTGGGGCTATACAGTACATGAGTAATTTAGGTATTACATATTGTACTGTAGGGTTTACTCTAGGATTATAAATAAACATGTTCGTAATCCTAGGTCTTAGAGAGAGTTGAATCTTGTATTATATACTTTTTCTGAATATTGAAAAGGAGATCGCCGCTCTGCTCCCGAGGATGTAGGCATCTTTGCTGAACCTCATTAAATCTCTGTGTTCTTCTGGATTTGTGTCGATTACTGTTTTTCTTCGCCCTAATTTTCTCAACAAGTGGTATCAGAGCCAGGTTCAAGGGCGGAGAAGAAAATTTGAAAGTATTTTCTGAATTTCCTTGACTGGAGAAAGAAAATCTTGGCTACAGCGCAAAAAAAATATAAAATTTGGCGGATTGTTTGCAAGGCAGACGGGCTCGCCGGAACAAACAGATGCGAAGCAGTTCGGATAAAGAGCTGCGGCAGTTCGACGAGTTATGCTTCGGGGAGTTCGCGGTAGAGGCGGTGTCGCGATTTTGAGGCGCAACAGTAGACAGTTCATGAACCGTCGCGGCATTAGACGAGGTGGAGTTCGCGAACAGGAGTTCGTGGGCAGTTACCGCGAACAGGAGCTCGTGTG
>NW_018164444.1:23585269-23625307 GCF_001263595.1 Phalaenopsis equestris | reverse complement strand
TTTTGCTACAAGTGGATTTCGGTAGGGTGCTGGCGAGCGAGCAGACGTGATTATGCTCGAACAGTGGTTTCGCGGAGGTATTTCGCGAAGGGTTTCGCTCACTGGACAGCAGTTTAGCCGAGGTACTGGCGCGAACAGGAAAATTGCTTCAACCCACATTTTTGCATAAAAAACTCCATGTTAGGTATGACTCATAATACCAGAATTTGGAGTCTCTTGGAATGAAGAGACGTCTCTTGGAATTAAAAGGGTGTGTCTCTTGGAATTTAGTGGGTTGAGATCAGCGAGGGCGCAACAGAAGCATGATGGCCCAACCCACATTGGTGCAGAAGAGAGCTACAGGCTACAGCTGCTTTGGAGTGCTTGATAGTTTGGCCATTAATAGAAATCTGTGAGATGCTTCTGAAAAGTTTTTTTTATAGCTAACTGTGCCATTTTAGCATGACAGATTTTCTAAAATACTCTTATTTAGAATATTTATGTTGAAAAATTATTACATACGGACGGACACCGCATGTGTCTGATTCTGACCATAAATCAGGTGATCTACAGTCAAGATGTATTTCGGTGAGTCTCACCTAAATTTAAAAAAAAAAACTGAAATATATTCTAACTGTAGATCACCGTGATCTACGGTCAGGATCGGCACCGCATGCAGAGATGCATGCGAATTTCTCATTTATTTGAGTGAAGCTATGACACCAAAATATCATATTTATAAATATAAAAAATTTTGGTCTTAGATGTGTTAATACATGAAAAAAATGTTGTCTGCATGCTCATTTGCATTATTGTTATTTGCTTGATGTAGGAATGGGAAATTAAGGTTGGCTTATACTTTTATGTTGAGCAAAAGGTAGTCTAGATATGCCATCTTTTTGTCTTTAGACATGTATGATTGTATGGTTTGTATCATATGACATTATTGGGAATTTCTATGTTGAACGAAATTAAGGTTGTCTTTAGACATGTTTCTGCTCTGCTATTACATTTTCCTCGCTCTTTCAGGTTTTTGATCTTGGTTCCGAAAAATTTGATTTCCGGTCTTCTTGCATGCATGTCGCTTTCTCCTTTTCTTCTAGACAAAATAGGAATTTTTGATTTAACCGTGTGGCCGATGAATTTTTAGTTGTGGTGCATGTAGTTTGGTATATATGATCAATTCGATTTGCTAAATTCAATTAGTGGTTGCTTTACATTGCTTTGGTCCAAGATTACCAATGAAGCTTTTCATCACTGTTTTAAGACTAAGGGTCGGTCTGTTTGGGGCAGCTTATAAGTGCGGGCGGCATTTTGAAAACGCCGCTGTACTGTTTGGTTCGCGCGTTTCGCCAGCTTATCTGAAACTGCGTTTGAGTTTTTACACTAAACGCAGGCCGCGGGTCGACCCTTGAGGTCGGCCCGCGGGCCGCGTTTCAGAATAAGCAGCTTATCCTGAAATGCACAAGCTGTCCCAAACGGACTCTAAATAGAAAAAAATATATATATAAATTTAAGATTTTTATAAGGCAGTGGCCACTCTAATTAGACTTTAGTGAAATTTTATTAATTCTTTAAGTAGCAATCTAAATTCTTTAAGTAGCAATCAACCAAGCTAATTATCATAAGTGGAATCCGGATGCAAGATCTTAACCATATTGAATTTCCACATGGATCTTAGCTTTTGTTAATTACTTTATTCTATCTTTAAGGTAGATTTATGTTTAGTTTTATTTTTTATTTATTTGTCTACTTTTTAATTTCTATATGTTATCCAACCTATGTACTTTCAATAGTTGGTCTTTGATCCCTATTGGTAGATTCACTTATGCTTTATTATTACTTATTCAAGCATTTTCTCTTATGTGATTGCAGTCATAGTGTGGTACACCCCAATCAAACTGTTTGTACAATCGTCAAGGATTGAAATATAAATATTGTTATAAGTTGGCTATTATTAGTTTGGAAAATTTTATTTTATTTTACTAATTCATTTTATTATTTTTTTCTTATTTGATCTATTTAGTAGGTCTCATCATGTTATATGCAATATTGTATTAATGAACGACTGGCTCATTATCAACGATCCGAACGTATTTGCGGAGTTCGTTTTACAGAATGAAATTTCGATTGAAAATTTTTTTGTGAGACAAAATTTTATGCTTGAAAGCTCGCATGCAAAACTTCATCTAATAAATGATCTGATAGCCACTGAAATTTATTTCACACTATTCAAACATTGATAATGAACCAGATGTAGCAGATAGCATGAAATGTCAATCACTAAAATGATATATGGAGTGAACAATAATTTCAGAGCATAAAAACGATAATTTATGAATATTCTCTCATCAAGCTGCATTTTGGTCTAACTTCAGAGTTAGATTGAATTTATCTGCATTTGATTTTCATTTTGCACATTTTATTTTATTGTAGATCCTTGGGGTGAATGAAGGGTTGACCAAAATTGAGGTAAGTATTAGTGAGCAACACCACAACCACTACAACACCTCCCACTCCATTCCGACCACCGTGTCTTTTTGTTGCAGTCCCTCCTACACCAGCTCCCTCTCAGACACGAGCTCTCACACCCAAGCCTATTTTCATTCAGCATCCAACTTTCTCCTCCTATGAGCTGGGCTCCTTGACTCCCACCTCTTTGAGAGTGGGCACCTCCGTTAAGGTATATACTATGTCAGAGGGAGACTGGTAAGTTATCTTTAATATTATAATAAGTTAAATGTTGATTCTTTATATTTTGTGTAATTAATAATTCTTTTTCACGTTCATTTATATCACGCTTTCTGTAACACGCATCAAATAGATCATTTGGAGTATATATGATTGTTTGTAGCTATCCTAGAAACAGATCTCAATTGCGACTTGAGATATGTGGTTCTGATAGTTTGAGGTACGTTCATTTAATTAGAATTATAATATTAATTTTATGTTTATTTAATATACTAATTAACATTGCATAATTTTTAATTTGTAGAGGTCATTCTACTAACAATTAGAGCATCACTAGCAGATCTACTACAGTTTTGAGTTTCGTAGCAGTCATCAGCTGGGTGATACGTTCACTATAGCTTGCAGGAAGGGAAAGCGACCCATCTAGGCGGGGGAGGAGGTCTGGGCTGAGTTGATCAAAGCCTGGGTTTCTCTAGATTATCATAGGAAGAGATAGACGAACCAGAAAAAATTGGGCGACTTAGGGGGCAAGGGCGTTGCTCTCCACATTAGAGGCTTGGTCCCTCACATGGAGCACTGTCGAAGTTTGGTAAGATTATCTAAATATTTAAAAATTCAATGATTAATGTAATTATATGGTACTAAGCATCTGACATCTCTCGGCAGGTCAATGTAAGTAAGATGTAATTATATGGTACTAACCATTTTCTTATGCACACAAACAAAGAGCATTGATATCCCCCCACCTCAGCAAAATTGCATGTTTGGATGCTTTAGGGCCAAAGGACGCACCAACGAGCATCTGACATCTCTCGGCAGGTCAATGTAAGTAAAAGTTTCATTTTATTATATTTTTTACTATTAATATTAAAAAATGATAATTAATCACTTGTTTAAATTTTGTGGGAGGAGTACAAGCGGCTTTGAGAGAGGTAAAGGGAAGCATAGTCTGATTTTGAGCTATGGACGCAAGCTGTGGAAAAGAAGAGGAGAAGGGTCTACAACCTAGGTCTGAAGGGCATAGCATTCGAAGTTAAGCTGTCTCATGCCCCTATGGGTGGCTTGAGCTTGTTGTAGGTGTGGCACAATGAGCTTGCCAAGCGAATCATTGCTATGAATGAAGCACTTTGTCAGATGAAAGTTGAGGATTTCATAGCATGCCTGACGCAAAGTAATGCAATTCATCGAGGTAAGTGGCCTATGAGTTCTGTGGATGAGGAGGATGTGGAGGATGAGAATAGAGAGGCTGATGATTAGGAGTTTTACGTTTTTTTTTTCTTTTTGAGCATGAAAACATATAATATGTATTAGATGTTAATTTTCGCAAATTTAGATTAATATTTTTTGCATTATGTTTTTTTTTTCATTGTCGGTACTCGTTTGTGATATAGATTTTGAGTTATGATGATTAAATTGTTATGTTATGCATGCTTGTTGTGTGTAGGCTGTGAAAATCTAAAAATTATGTTGTGAAAATCTAAGAGTTCTTTTTTTTTTCTTTGATGCGGGTTTTCATCAGAAACTGTTTGCATCAGAAACTCCAACGCTAATCTTTCGTTATTTTGAACGCCCCTCAATACAGTCCAACACTAAAACAATGCAAATATGTGTCCGCAAATTGTCGACGGTTTTCATCAGAAACTCCAACGCTAATCTTTCGTTATTTTCAACGCCCCTCGATACAGTCCGACAATAAAACAATGCAAATATGTGTCCGCAAATTGTCGACGCAAACTCCAATGTTAAATGTTGCAGTGGCGTAGGGGTCATTGTTACTGGTGAACGACAAACATTACAAACACTAACTTCAAACCAAACAATTAGCGTCAGATCTTTTTGACACTAAATATATTGCCGATTTCATTTTTAGCGTTGACTATACAGACGATGCAGAACTAATGCTAGCGTCGAATTTCGGATTTTCCCCTTTTCAACATTAAATTTGTCCGACACTAAATGACATAAATCCTATAATACTTTATTTACTACTTAATTTGCTACTTGAACAATCCTCTTAATTTCGTTGAGCTGTCAAATACCATAAATTCTAATTGAAATTCCTCCATCTATCTCCTAACCATTACTTAATAACCTTAAAAGGGAGCATGTTGAGAGCTTATTTCTTCCATAAGAAGGATTTTGTAATCCATGATCTCTAATACTTGTAATGATCAACTATAAAAACACATTTTTTTCGCTTAATAGTGCTTTATCAACACCATCATAATATCTCCATTAGCCTTATCCATTATTTTAAGCTTATTCCATAAACTCCCAACTACTTCATTCCATGCCTTGTAACATTCTAAGAACATGAATCCTACAACTTAATTTGCTGCATAATACTACGGTGGCTTGGTGGCAACCAGCTCAAGTTTTGGTTGGTCCAATTCGTTAAGATAGGCACAAGTGGGATCTTCTTTTATTTTTACATTTTTCTCATTAAATCAAATAATATTTACTACCATAATAAATACTATTTTTAATTAATTATTTTGTAAGACAAATAGGAATTATTTTTATTTAAAAGGTTTAAATCTCTTAAATAGTTTTAAAGATAATTTAATTTATATTAAAAAATAAAAATTGTTCGAGTGGGCATTTAAAAAATAAAAATAAATAATTGATCTTAAAATAGCTCGGATGGCACTTTTAGAAAATGGGCTCTTGCATTCATGACGAGGTTATTTTAATGGACTTTATATGGGCCTAGTGTTCATGGGAATATATATTTTAGGGTTTAAATGGCCTTTTTCATTTATGAATTTTATTTTATTTTTTTTGGGTCCGCTATGTTGAGTATCAGTTTGGACAATTGACATTGATCTGACGTTTGAAATTTAAATTGAAGTTTCTTAAAACGAAAAATGCAAGCTTTTATGACAATCCTTAATTTTGGATGGATAAATACGCAAATATATTGACAAATATATTAAAATTATTTTGAATAAATAATTTTTTGGGCATTCACACACAGGGCTGTGAATTTAGCACGAAGATTGTCAATCGTTGGAAAATTGATTCGAATCTTAGCACGGATTACGATAAACGAATCGAGCTAGGAGCCAAAATTTTGATTTAAAAATTTTTAGTAGATTTTGCACTTACCCCAACCTTAATTATGTTAGGGTTGTTCATTTAATAAATTTAGCTTGAAGATGGTTAATCACACCAAAATTGATTTGAATTTTGGCTCGCTCCGAAATAAATAAGCTGAGCTATGAGCCAAAAAAATTTTCGAGTCTCTCGGCTCAAAATAGAATCGTTAACAGCCAAATTCACATACATACTGCCTAACTTTTATAGACCAACCTATCTAACACTCAAAATTCATATTTACATACATTTCACTTAATGTCACATAAGAAAAAATATCACTATTATTAAATTATTCAAAGTAATGTATGCAAGTTTTTAATACCAATGTCTTACAAATAGAAATGTCAAACTCTAAATATTAAATATGTAAATACATAAATATTGTGTGGTATGCATGTAAATTTATTTTAATATTGTTTTTAGTTTCATAGTAAGGCTCAATTGCAACCTCCTATTGCTTGGGTAAGGTTTTAAGTTTTGTTACTGTGAATTAATTCTCTTACCTTGTCTCTTCTAAATATATCTTGTTTGTTAGCTTACAGATGTTTCTGAATTAATTGAAAAAGGATCCAAGGATTTCTAAGCTTCGTTTTATTTTGATCGTTTGGGTAAATTGAGTTTTGACATTTTGTTCAAAAAACTACCGTTGAAACCAGTGTTTTCCCACCGCTCCTGATCAGACGCGGCGGGAGCTTTATAGTTGACTTATTTTAGAAAAGAAAAATTTGTAATAGTTACACCGTAATTTTTTGCAATATCAGATTATTTTTCAGCAGCTTGACACCGTAGTTTTTTGCAATATCAGATTATTTTTCAGCAGCTTGACAATATCTTTCTAATAAACTGCAACTGCCTCAAACAGAGTCTTAATTGCAGTGAACAAATTAAAATTACTTGTTAATTTTATGTGGATTACTATCATTTTCTTGTATAATGAATAATCTTTGATTTTTAGTTGTTGTCATAGATGGACTCTACCTTTTGCTAGAATTTACTCTTAGCAGAGGTAACCATCTAGATTTACCAAAAAAAACTTATGCTTTACTCAATGTGAATTTTGGTTGCAAAGGGGAGAGTTAGATTTTGAGTGTAGAACTATCTTTAGATATATTTAGGAATTTAATGGGTCACTTGAACTATTTTAGTTTCTTATAAAATAAAATAAAACCACACCAATTCCAAACATATAAATGAATAGTAATACAACATGACAAAAAAGATTAACAGTAAGTATAATCGCTAACTAAATTTTCATCTACGACATAATTTATGTTTTGTTAATATTGAACGTGTTCTTAAAAATTGATAGATGTAATTACATGTAAAGCTAATGAGAAAAGTTTGTTCTACTAAAATTCAGATGATGAATTTCTTTAGTTTGATTATAATTAGCAAGTTGTCAAAAAATATCAATGCCAAGTTCCTTGAGTACATTATTAGCAACATGAATATATATTAATGTATTGAATTGTTAAATCTTTTTTTTTTCCATGGAATGTTCTTTGAACATACTTGGTATAATCAGAGGTTTTCTTGATAAAACAAAAATACCTAGTTTTCATGTAATTAATTTCTTTGGGTATGTTAAAATTAAGAGATGAATGTTAGAATATGTGGGTGTAGATCCGCCCTATTTTATTATATTCTCTCTACTTATGATATCCACACTCTTTTAAAATTATGCAATTAGGAAAACTATTTCATATGTGAGCACAGTATTTTAAAATTATTTTGGGTGACATACATTAGACCCCTTAGATCTTTAGAATAGGAGCACTGTCGACAATTCCCTCAAAGTCATATTGTAGCCTCCACCCATGTACTGCGCATGCACTTAGATGTTGTGATTAGGACACTATTAGGCAGATAGTGTGCAAGGCTAGGACCATGATGCTTAAGTATTCTTTTTGATGTCCTGACTATTGTTCTCTGTTGTTCAGTGCCCTAGCTAGGCATCCTTTTGATTGCTGCCTTTGTGCATTTACTAGGTGTGGACTTGCACACTAGTATATTATGGTGATTTTCCTTACAGAGAGCCATGCCTAAAACTAAATAAAAGGGGATGAGCAAATAATGATTTAAAAACTACCGCTTTCTGCAGGGGATGCTAATGTTGTCCTTCGGCCAGACATGGCTCATTATATATTGCATGAATATAACTTGTACTAACTCTTTTGTAGGTTGAGTCTTTTTTTTTAGAATTTCATATGTATTTTTAGAGTCATTATGGATTTTGTATCAGAAATAAGATATAGGCACTAGTTACGAGGCCCATGACGCATTGAACCATATAATGGGGACTAGGAGCAATTGCTTGTGTCCCGTATCTCAATTCTGAATTTCTACTTGTATAGAATTAGGATCAGACGTGTATATGCAGAGTAGCCACTTTTTTTTTGATACGCTGTCGAACCTGCAACGCTTAGCCTTTATATATCTATTTGACATGCTTTACATTGCGAAACGTATTAATTTTTTGCTTTCTTATTGTATTGTGGCTTATCTGGTTTAATAAAAAAAAATGAAATATAGGCTCATTAAGGAACCAAAAATACATATTCAAAATTTCTAATAATAAGAAAATCAAGATAAAAAAAATTTAGGACTAAAAGATCCCAAATTTAAAATGAACAATTTATTTTCCTGCACGGTCTTTGGCCAGTTTTGAAACTGGTTGCATAGCTTGGACATCACTCAAAATCATCCCTAATAGGGTCTCCACACTTTCGTTAATTTTGTAGATAACTAAATGGTTGTACATGTCCCGAGGAGGAGCCCCCGTGCTCTTTTAAAACCCTGAGAAAAAGAATATTATTAGGGTGTGCTAACTCTGATTTGCAGGGACGAACATTCAAACCCTGGAGCAAAAGGATGAACCTTAATTAAACCATTAATGACAAAACAAAACTCTATGATAGCACAAATCCTTAGAAATCTTTTATCTTTAGGATAGAAATTTGACATTACTTTCTTTGACAATGACACTTGAATTTTGTGAGAACAAATTATAATCTCAATCGGGAGTTTTCTTGACTAGCTATTGCTAATTAAAATATAATTAACTATAGGGACTTGTTCGTACAGGAGGATGCGAACCTTAAAACAAGTATGTCAACCTGAATTCTTGACTAGTTATCTTTCATAAAATTTCTTTCATAGTTGTCTTTAAAGCATATTGATGTGTTCTCACTTTGGATTTATTTTTTAGATAAATCAATGCAAACATTTATTTTATGAAGGCTTCCCATACATTTCTTTATTCTCATTATTGCCTGCCCCAGTCCTCTGATTTCTCATCTATTAGTTCATATGTATGATTTTGAGATGGAGAATTATTAGGAGAGAAGGGCAACATAATAGAAAATAAATTGGCGACTCCTCAACAACAACAACGACATCAAGCATCAGACGTAATGAAGACAGGCGGCGCGCGATGAGCGACGCTAGTTACTTCATAGGCTTTGTATGTTTATGTGTTCATTGCCCATGTTGGGACCGTGAGAGACTCACTCTTTGTCATGTAGTTTAGTTGAAGCTTTAAAATCATGAGATTGTTCTCATGCGAAATAACCATCATTTGATAGCCTTGTGATATCTCTACTTATGTATGCAAAACTTCTTTGTTTTAAGACTATTCTTGGCTAACCCTCAAGATGTTATTAATTAAGTGTGATATTTCCTCTTTGGAGCACTCTGGACCCCAAAACAAACAAACACACCGGAATCTCTAGTTGTGGGTGCTTTAATAGACATTAATTCATGGATATTTGGCACAACCTATTTCAACCCGATCTTGTTCGGTCATATATGCTTGACCTATCGTAGTAAGGTTTGTCACACATAAGTTATCCACATTTTTTCTCTTATTTGTCTACCTTTGTCATTTGTTCTGCATTTTTGGTTTCTCTCTTCTCCTGATCATTCACATGATCCGGAAAAGAGAATTATTCAAAAAATGAAAGTATATGAAGATGGACAAACTATTGGCTCATTTAAAAATAAAAAGAGAAAGGAATGAAAACATAAGTAGACAAAAAAGTGGTATGTATATTTAAATGATTAGTTATGCACCTTCTTGCATTTACTCTCGCTTCTCACACTATAGTTGTTTTGCTTACTTTTTTTTATTTTACATAATGATCCTGCTTACTAGTTCTATTCTAATAATTTTTTTTTTCCTATTACAGATGGCAAATGCTTGGTCCTTGAAGAGACCTCATGTTTAGGGAACTTCAACACTTACATAAGGTTGAAGAAGATCGTCACTCGCGTTGAGAAGTACGACACTCCTATAACCACTTCGATCACTCCTCCTGTTGCCCCTCCCGCACGTGCTCCTTTGTAGGCACCATCTCCCACACCTGCACTTATTTTCCATCCAGATTATTCTCTGATGAGCAAGGCCCCACGACTCCTGCATGTTAGAGGTTGTCTCCTCTGATAGAGTGTATATTGTGTCGAAGGGATACTCGTAAGTCAACTTTTTTTACACATTAGATTAAGTTCAATTTTTATCTTGATTTTTGTTGTAACAAATATTTCAATTTTAGATATTTCCCTTTTAAGCTGCCCATAACACACATGACAGATTATCTGTAGCTAGTGTGATCAGGCATTGCTCTCTTGGAAACAGATCCTGATTACGAATTGGGACAAGTTGTTCTGAGAGTTCATGGTATGATCCTTTAACTTAAAATATCATGCTAATTTCTATTTTATTTATACTAATCAAATTTACAAAACTTGTGATTTATAGAGGTCCTTTTATTGGTCTTCAAAACATCACCAACATATCTAACAAATTTTTTAGGTTATTGGCAAGCATTGACTCGGAGATGTGTTAATCACAACACGTAAGAATGGGGAGAGGCCCATGTGGATGAGTGAGGATGTTTAGGTTGTGTTGAATAGAGCTCAAGGCTCTCCAGAATATCAGAGGAAAAGACAAACAAATCAACAAAATCAGACGAATGAGGGAGTCAGAGGGGTCGCACTTCACATTAGAGATTCAATCCCCCCCACACAGTACTGTTAAAGACTGATAAGATCATATCAAAATTCAAAAGCTTAAAGATATATGTAATTACATGATAATTACTCTTTTATCATGTATACAGGCTAAGCAGCATGATCGAGAGCCATCCACTACAGAGTTGTATGTCTACACACATCGGCGCCCAGCACATAGCAGCGGGCTCCGATCACTCCCAGCGTGTGAATATAAGTAAAAAAAATAGTTTTCTATTTTTTGTGACTATTAGTATTTAAAATTTTAATTAAATCTTTGATTTAAATTATGCAGGAGGAGTACGAGCAACTTTGGGAGAGGCAGAGGGAGATGACAAGCCATACCTCGTAGTTCTCCAGCAGCAGTGTTAGCCAGTCTACACTGCTTATTTGATTTTGAGCTGTGGACACAGACAACAAAAAAGAAGAAGGAGAGGGTGCACAACCTAGGCGTAAAAAGCATTATATTCGATGTTGAGCATTCTCATGTTGTTGTGGGTAGCTCTAGCTCGTTACAGACTCAGTGTGACGAGCTTGCCAAGCAGGTTAGTGTCGTGAATGAAGAGTACTTTCAGGTGCGTGAAAGCCAACGGATAATTGTAGATGTCTTAGCATGCCTGACGGAAAGTTTTAATCATCAAAACAAGTGGCATATGACTTGTCTATGAGGATGTGGAGGATAAGGAGGTGAATGATGAGGAGTAGGATTAGAAGTTTTATTATGCGTTTTTTTATGGTCTCCCCAATCACAGAGGCTGAATTTTTTTTTTCCATTTATGTTTAAGTGAACTTTTAGTTTTTGTAGGTATGAACATTGAAAATTTAGATTTAGTTTTCTGTAATTAAATTTAGTATCACTGTTTAGACATGTCGGTGATTTTTATTTTTAGTTGTGACGATATATATATTAGTATGTTATTATGATGCATGTGTTTGTTATATGCGGGTATGTGAAAATCTATGCATTTTGTTTTTATTTTTTTTTTGCTTCTTATATGTTTGTATCAGAAACTCCAATGCAAACATTACAATCATCCATTTTTACAGTGGGTTACTATTTCGATACAAAAAGTATTTTGTGTCAGACAATAGGGGACACTAATTTGTGTCACACAATAGTTGACACAAATTTGAGTCACCTATTTTCCGACGCTAATTTGCGTCCACCAATGTGGACACAAGTTTGATGTTAGAGTTCTGTAAAGTGATTTGCTGATAAAAAAATTACAATGACTGAATTTTTCGACTAATATGTTGAAGCAAAAAAAATTGTAACGCAAATGTAGTTGTTAATTCAATTAGTGATGCCAATTTTAATGTCAAAATTTTCCTGATGCAAATTTCCATTTGTGTTGAAAATAAGCTTGATTAGCGTTGGAACATTCTGAAGCTAATCTGCCAATTTCCTGGAGTGAAAGCTTCTCTAACAGTCTCTTGATCAAATCTTCAAGCCATAAGGCCACCATCTTTCTCATTTCATTTAGAAACAAGTGGCATATGAGTTGTCGATGAGGATGTGGAGGATGAGAAGGAGGTGAATGATGAGGAGTAGGATTAGAAGTTTTATTATGCGTTTTTTGATGGTCTCCCCAATCACAGAGGCTGAATTTTTTTTTCCATTTATGTTTAACTTTTAGTTTTTGTAGGTATGAACATTGAAAATTTAGATTTAGTTTTCTGTAATTAAATTTAGTATCACTGTTTAGACATGTCGGTGATTTTTATTTTTAGTTGTGACGATATATATATTAGTATGTTATTATGATGCTTGTGTTTGTTATATGCGGGTATGTGAAAATCTATGCATTTTGTTTTTATTTTTTTTTTGCTTCTTATATGTTTGTATCAGAAACTCCAATGCAAACATTACAATCATCCATTTTTACAGTGGGTTACTATTTCGATACAAAAAGTATTTTGTGTCAGACAATAGGGGACACTAATTTGTGTCACACAATAGTTGACACAAATTTGAGTCACCTATTTTCCGACGCTAATTTGCGTCCACCAATGTGGACACAAGTTTGATGTTAGAGTTCTGTAAAGTGATTTGCTGATAAAAAAATTACAATGACTGAATTTTTCGACTAATATGTTGAAGCAAAAAAAATTGTAACGCAAATGTAGTTGTTAATTCAATTAGTGATGCCAATTTTAATGTCAAAATTTTCCTGATGCAAATTTCCATTTGTGTTGAAAATAAGCTTGATTAGCGTTGGAACATTCTGAAGCTAATCTGCCAATTTCCTGGAGTGAAAGCTTCTCTAACAGTCTCTTGATCAAATCTTCAAGCCATAAGGCCACCATCTTTCTCATTTCATTTATCATTTGTTTGTAATACTAATTGGGCTTGAGCCGGTGCAATGGAATGATGATTTTCTTGACAAATGAAAAGTTATGTGTGCAAAGTTGTTGTGGCATTAATCTTTGGATCACTATGATATGTCTTTCCATGGTAATTGGATTTACTTATTTTTTTCCCTATCATTATTGTTATACATAGTAAAATGATCCCAAACATGTCATCTTATATCCCTATATGATAATATTTTTACATTCTCATAACCCATCCATTTTTCCCATTTTCTCTTCTCTACATTCATTTTATTTTTTACCATATAGCAAATAGGTACATAGAAAAACACGAAATATTCCCTTTTCAACTTGAAATATCCCAAGCAATGAAGCAAACTCTTAATACATAAAAAAGTGCAACCTTTCCCCTTTACTCACATTAATAAAAATGCTCAAGCAACCTTTTCTCTTTACTCAAATTTAAAAAAAACAAAAATAAAGGACCCAAACAAACCCTCATATCTTAATACATAGAAAAGTGCAACTTTTTTCACTTTTCTCTTTACTCACATTAATCAAAATGCATCAGCAACTATGAATATTAAGAAATCAATAATTAAATAATAAAATATAAAATCATTAGAAAAACATTTGTCATTTACTATGCAACATCTCTTCAAAGAAAGTAGTAACACTCAGTTCTTCCCCATTTTTAAAAGACCAACATTAAGAATGTTATATATGGCAACAATAGAAACACCACCAAAACCCTACATCTCCCAAAGTAGAGAAATGATAGCTTCAATATCAAATCATCACCTCTTTTGCAAAGTGTCAAAGTGCACTAATTAACACAAAATATTGAATAAGTAACCACATTTGGTAGATATTTGTGAATTAGTGAATGAGTAAATGTAACCAGCTGCGACACTAAAAAGTTGAGGAGTTGCCAGTTGGAAGCTATCGATCGTCGGAATGAAAATCTCGTCACCCGCTTCGGAAAGACATTTAATTTACATATATATAAGTTTTAGAAAAATATAAAATCAAACCAACCCCATATCTTTCATAGTTTTAATGAAAGAGCACTACACCTCAAGCCATGTATCTATCCCGAAAGATAAACACAGGACTTGAGGAGACTCGATTAAATAGACTAATGATTGTATGACATCCGTTAAGTCTGCAAAACCATTTTTTATTATAAGCCGACAAATTCTCCTATTTAATATAAATGATTAAATAGAGTTTATATTAAACTTGGTTCGGAAATGTTTCTTATAAGGGCAAGCCCCTATAGTTAATTACATTTTAGATAACCGAAGTCACCTAAGAAAACTAGATAAAAATCAGGGGACATTATCTTCAAGGAGTTCAAAGGATTATGACTTTTCAATGAGATCGGACAAAGAGGTGTGAAAGGGGAATAACTCAAATTTGGAACATTTATTTTGGAATCCAAAAGGAGAGAGGCTAGGGGATGTCATAGATACGGAGGAGAACATCAGTGACTTCCCAAAAGTATCCTACTATTTGGCTTCAGTTTTGGAGATTAAAATTATTGAATGTTTCATCCTGCCAATTTTATTAATTAGGGCTTACATGCGTGTAAAACGATCACACAAATGGCTTGGAAGATTTCTCAAACAAGGCATAATGAGTTTAATCATACTTCAAGATATCCAAAAGAGTATGAGAAAGGTCCAGGGAACAGGCCCCAGGCATCTCACGATCCCTTAAAAAGTCTTGAGTTTGTTCAAACTCATTTTGTTGCTTAATAACTCATTCCTATCACACCCTTATGCTCAATGAACTGATGTTCTAGACAACCCTAAGGATGGGATAGTTATCACTTGATGTTTTATTTATAAATTATATAGGTAAAGACCCTTATAGGCAATTTGGTCTAATTAAGAAACTTAGCATTTTGATTTTAAAGATGGGCTTGTAGTGTTTTAAAAGGTTTTAAATTAGTTATAGATCATTTTATAAAACTATAAACCTCATTAAACAAAATTATAATTAAGTCTAGTTCATTACTAAACCCTTAAAAATTAATGTGTAGATTTGTGATTTTAGAAAAAAGATTTAAATGTATATCTTTAATCCTTATCATTAATTATAAGTCATTTCAAAACCACTAATTGGGGCTTAAAATCAGTGAGTTATGATCTTCCAAAAATCAAATCCCTCACCTTAATATCTTTTTTTATTTAAATATTCTTCCAAATTTCATCAATTTTAAGAAAATTACAAATTTATCCTTTACAAGACCAAAGTGAGGTTGGTTACTAGCATTTATCCCTTTCATATTCCAATCATCAAAGCATATCAATTAAGATTATTTGATGCCCATTTAGCCCTTTGGTTAAGCCTTAAATATTAATTATGCCCTAAATTCCAAAATTACCTCTTTGCCCCTAAGGCCTTAACACCCTATAATTCATTGAATTTGACTCAAATGACTTAAAAATTTTATGTTACCTCACTCCTGGATTAATTAAAACATCAAAAGAGAAAATGTGATTTTTCTGAATCTATTTCATTTCATAATTATTTTTAATGCAAAATAGGGATTTTCAATGAAAATTTAATAACTCAACCAAAAACAAAACTTTTATCCTTAAGAAAATTATTGGAAGCTCACTTAAGTGATAGGACCACTTAAACGAATTTTCACGATTTTTAGAGGTTAAATTTAATTATTAAAATTATTTGTTTTTTAACATTAATTGAAGCTAAATTATTATTTAAGTAGAAAATTTAGTTTTATATTTTTATTAAATCTCTCTGAGTCTAGGGAACCCAAAGAAATAAATTTCATATTTTTGTGATTTATATTTTAATTATTGGAATTATTTTAGTGAAAAATTAAAGAAAAATCATTTTTAAGTCTTTAAAATTAATATCTTGACTTAGAAAATTAGGAAAATTATTTTAATTGATTCCAAGTGATCAGGAAGCCAATGGTGGAATTTTAGTGTGTTTTTACAATTTTGCAATTTTTATGTTTTTTAATTAATTTTTAATTATTTAAATGCCCAAAAATAGTTAAAAAATGAAGTATTTATTTTAATTCAAATTTATTTTTCTTAGGTTCCTCTGGTCATAAGAGGCTCCCAAAACCAATTTTCATAATTTTTAAAGTTTTATGTTACCAATTTTCGTAATTTTTAAAGTTTTATGTTAATTAGTATAATTATTTTTCATGCTAAAAAAAAATTTCACTTGATTAATTCATTTGAATGATCAAATTAATTTCAATTGACTTGAAATTTTTATGGCGAGCTCCTCTAACATTAAATCACAGTAGAGAATGATTTTTATGTCATTTACATTTATAATTACTCCAAATTAATTTTATTTCATTTTTTAGGGTTTGTAATAATTAAGATTATTTTTAATGAGTTAAATCAATTTTATATTTTTCCTGGGGTCCTCTGACCACAGTGAACCTACCAAAATAAATTTGGTATTTTTATGATGAGTATTTTAATTTTTATAATTATTTTACCAAAACAGGGACCATTAACTTGAAAATTAGATATCTTTGGTTAGAGATGCCCTATGACATTGGAAAAGTCAGGGGAGATACCTAACAACAAATACATCAAAAGCCACTTGGTCCTATGACATGGTGAAATGTTTAGGCAAATGAAAATTTCAAATAATAAAAACACTATTTAATTAATTAAAAATAATACATGCATCAAAAAAAATATGAAACCATTTCCACATTTCTCTCATCTATTCACAGAGCAAGAGTGTATTTTTACTTTTTTTTTGTAATTTTTCTACACAAAGATATGAATTTTCTAAAATCTGGTCATTTAAATAAATAAGAAAAATCCTATTTTTCTACTTATCCAACACATCCTCGTACGCGTCGAAAGACCACGCATCACCACGGGATTGGACGTATCCGAGTTAGTCCGCGCTTTATGAACCCCGCTCTCGTCTAACACAATCCCGACCGTCCATATGATACACACTTGATCCAACGACGCTCCGTCATCGTCCCCAACGAATCAGACCCGCGAGCCGTCCAACTTCTAGACTTAATATCTCGCTCGATACTCAACCAAATCACGTGTGGTTTGTTTCTATAGACTCGTATAGACTAGGAAAACATATCCATACGGTTAATCAAGCCTTAATTTAATTCTATGAGCATGGAGAATCAAATGAAGCTCGGTTTAGGGTTAGGTTTCAATACCTTTTTCCAAGAGGTGTGGCCTCGATTAGGTGCTTCCAAGATTAGGTGCTTCCAAAAGGTGCTTCCAAAAGCTTGCCTTGAGTCTAAAGAGATTCGAGATGAAGCCTCGAGATGTGGTGAAATGCCTAGGTATGAATTCTAAGGCCGATTTAGGGGTTCGATCAAAGTCCACCCTAGGGTGGTTTGGTGATGGGGCTTTTTGTGGGGAATCTTCCTCTCTCACTCAGGGGATGGTGTGGGTGCAATTAATTTGGATTTGGTGGAGTCTAGAGAGATGTCATGTTTCGGGCTTGATTTTGAACTCCAAAATTGAGCTCGAGTAGTAGGTTTGAAGGCTTGAGGATGGTTGGATTGAACTTAATGGATCTTGAAGAAGCTCTAAGATCAATTTGGCAGAGTCTCCCTAAGGAATTTCAAGCTCTCCCTTCTTGGCCATGGAGGGTGGGTTTAAATAGAGGGGAAAGGAGAGGCCATCAGGGGCAATTGGTGGGTGTCATATGCTACTTTGGTGGAGGGTAGGAAGGGGAAAAAATCCAATTGGAATGAGCCAACTTGGTTGGGTTCAATTTTGAGTTTTGGCCTAGGTGGAGCTTTTGGACATGATTTTTTCGGCAGCCTGGGTGGTTGGCCGGTCAGGGAGGGGTCACCATCCAACTCATGGAGGTCAGGGCTTGAGTTTGGTGAAGTCAATTGGGATTTTTCATTTGTAAAGGAGTTGAATTAAAAAAAGGATGTGGGAAGGGTCATTTTGGGTCAAATTGGGTCAAGTCATGGTTTGGGACTAGGTTCACTCACCAATGATGGTTTGGATGTTGAGGGAAATCATATGATTCAACTTAATCATCATGGTGAGGTCTCTAGCCAAGTGATTTGTCATAAGCATGAAGTTTGGGTGTTTCATGAAGTGGGTTAAAAAGGATCTTAAGGATATTTGAATGTAGCTTGGCCTCTTGCCATTAATAGCTTGATGAAGTGGCAAGGCTCTCATGACTCACCTATCATGACTCACCTATGGCTTGGGCTATGGCTTGGGAGTAGCTTCATGGCTTGCATGTGGCTTGACTCTTTTGCATGAAAGGGGATTTTAGATTTATTTGGTATTTTTGGTAAAATTTGGCATGATGCTCGATTCAGAATGATTTGATTATATATTTAGAACTTAGGGAATGATTTTGATTAAAGGGATGATGAAGAGAAAAGAAGTTATCATGTGGGCCTTGGATTTGGTCTTTTGGAATTAGATGCAGTGGGCTTGAGCTTTTAAAATTAGAGTGAATTTGGGCTAAAATTTGGATCAGTTGAATGTTTAATTTGATGTAGGACTGTATCATGAAGAGTTTGGAAGTGATTTGAATTGAAATTGAAGGCCAATTTGGTGGATTTAGTCATATGGTCAAAATTGAGTTAAAAATTGGGGCATTTTGATTTAGGTAAAATTGGGCTTACAATTGAGTCAAATTGGGCTTGAATTTTGTTTAGATTGGGATTGGGGGTACCAAATTTTGTTTCGAAATTGAAATTAGGCAAGATTGGGGTCATTGGGTTAATTGGGCCATGATTGAGAATGAATTAGAGAAATTTGGGCCTTTAAGGACAATTTAGGGATTTTTGGTCAAATTGTGTAAAATTGGTCAAATTGGGTCAATGTGATGGTTAAAAATTGAAATTGGGAATATTTGGGATGATTTTGAAATTTTTGGGGATTTTTTGAATTTTTGAAATTTTTGGGTCATGAGGGGCATTTTGATTATTTTGGGTAATTTTGGAGGTATTTTGGGAATTTGGTGACTTTGGTCAATTTGGGTAGTGGGCAATGATTTGAAATGGCTTTTGGACAAATTTGGGTATTTTGGGTAATTTTGGGATTTTTTGGCAAAAATTAGGGTTATAGGGGTATTTTGGTGATTTGGGCTAGAATAAGCAAGTAAGCCATGAAACCATGCCAAACCAATAGGAGCCATGTGAGGACTCATTTTGAATGCTCAATATGTTGGTTCTAACCCTCTTAGCCAAAGACTAGGGGTATAGGTTCATTCATATGAGCTTTCCAAACGGAATCATGAGACAAAATCAAGGGGTCTTAGGGTTTGGGGTATGTAAGAAAGTTTAGTGTGTGCAAGCCATCTCAACCAAAACCAAACCACCCAGGGTTAGTCCTAAGGTCTGACCATCCTAAGGGAGACTCCCCTTAAGCTCCCCCATACTAACCCCACCTACTAAGTGCTAGAGGTTAGGACCAATATGTGGAACTTCAAGTTGAGCAAAGAAGAATATGGAATTTCTAATGGTGAGGTATTCCTACTAGTCCTCTAGGAATAGTCAACAGGAAAATCCTATGGCTAGACCCTAGACTACTAAAGAGGACAAAGCTAGACCTCAACTAAAAATGAGGTCAACACCGACAAGTGAAAAATATTAATTTTGCTTCCTTCCTCATACTTTGATATGTAACTATAGTAAGCCTAACACTCTTTTGAGTTTTGAAAATGACCTTTTCTCTCATTAATTGAAGAAACTCACCAAAACCAAACCACCCAGGGTTAGTCCTAAGGTCTGACCATCTAAGGGAGACTCCCCTTGAGCTCCCCCATACTAACCCCACCTAATAAGTACTAGAGGTTAGGACCAATATGTGGAACTTCAAGTTGAGCAAAGAAGAATATGGAATTTCTAATGGTGAGGTATTCCTACTAGTCCTCTGTTGACCTCACTTTTGGTTGAGGTCTAGAAACTTCTTTAATAGCCTAGGTCTAGCCATAGGACTTTCCTATTGAAAAAATGAGGTCAACACCGACAAGTGAAAAATATTAAATTTTCTTCTTTCCTCATACTTTGATATGTAACTATAGTAAGCCTAACACTCTTTTGAGTTTTGAAAATGACCTTTTCTCTCATTAATTGAAGAAACTCACATAATTAAAAAGTAAACAAATCACATGATTCACAACCTACTCCATGTGATGAAATAAAAAAATTAAAAAAAAAATGAAAAGCCCTTGCATCGACATAGTGGCTTACTTAGATCGAGTGGACAAGTGCTTCCATCATAGTATGAAGAAACATGAATGAATAAATGGCTTCAAAGAACCAAATGCATTTGCTTTTGCTTGAAAAGTTGAAATACTTGATATCAATTAAGTGAAACATGACAATAGAACTTAAGAAAGAAACATTAAAGATTGGGCGGCATGAGTTGAGTTTTTTAATGGGGATAGAGGACACCTCAAGGTCATACTCAAAATGTATTACCCTCATCCCACCAAAACTTCATATTTCACCCTAGAGCTTCCTTGCATGAAAAAGGAAACCCGTTGACATCCAATGACAGACAATTCCTCGCTACGAGTCTTCGACTCCTAGAATAGGGAAAAGTCAAAAGTCAAGACTTGAGAGCTTGAGTGGCTGTGAATAGAGAAATAATAATAAGGAAAATCCAAAAATAATAGTATAATATAGGAGGATTTCAAATTTATGGATTATTTGACTTTTTAAAATAAAAATTCAAACCATAACCCAATAATAAAAAAAATTATGCTTTTAAAAAAAATTCATAACTGATTTTCCAAACTGATCGAAATTATCCAAATCGGTTTGAATTTTTGGTTTTATCCAAATAATGCACACCTTTACGTTTGGGTATCAAATGAGACTTTGTTCGGGATTAGGAAGAATATTTTAGAGAAATGGACAAAGACATAGCATAAGATCAACAAAATACAAAGGTATTAGTAATAAGAATGAACAAACACAATTCATGATAGTGCGAACAATTGGTTAACCAAATACAAATTATAATAGGGAGTATGTAGAGATATCCATCTAGAAAACATAGTAGTAAAGAGAATAACATAGACTGAGCACTTAAAAAGGTCTCATCTAATCAATTCTAGCAGTCTAACATAGATCAACAAAACATTATTATAGATTAAGAAACTCCTAGGACATCTAATGATAAAATTTAAAAATTGGTTAATTTTTAAGTGTTGTATCTGAAAATCATTACATGTCAATAAAAAATTAAATAAATAGATGAATCCAACAACCACCAAAATAGAAATAACATTAAGGAAAAAAAAATAAGGCCAAAAACCTTCAAGCATAATGCATGATAGATTCAAAATTGAAGCCAAAGGAATTGACGAGAGCATGAGTAGTGAAATCTAGAATGAAAATAATAACACATAGGACCTCTTTGATATTCCATTTCCCACTTTTATATCTAATTACAAGGTGACTTTTCTTAAAATGATGTTAGCATGGATGATGTCACCTTCAAAACTTTTGGAACTCCTTTCATACCAAATATATTGAGCAACAATATGAATAGTAAGCAAAAAAAAAAAAAAAAAATTGCTTAGTAGTTTTGTAATTTAAAGTGCTTTTGTGAGCCAACATAGGATGATGTCACCTTGGCTTGCTTAAGCAGTTGAGTTTTTCTCCCATCTTATTAGACCATCCTCCCCTTGTTTATGCCCAAATTTTGGTTGTTTGATGGGAGAGGAATGATCAATAATATTTCTAAAATCAAGCGGTAACATTGCTATGCTCCCTCAAAAACAAGAAAATTTAGAGGAAGGCATTACAACACCAACCCTGACATTTAGGAGCCATAGACTTGCACTTATGCGCTTGCCATGGGGCATAAAAGCCAACTAGGGTGCATTTGCTTTGTGCAAAGCATGGTGCAACAATTTCATGCCCATTAATAAGGTGGAGTTTCCTATGGGAGTTTTAGGCTATGTATGAGCATATAATGTGGCTCCATGAGTTTAAAAAAATATAATTGTACACGATTCAAATTTAAAAAAAAATGATGCAAACATCATTCCATAAACATATGCAGTTTCTTATTAGTTTGATGCATACCATTGATACCAATGCCAACACCCACAACAATGCTAATGCACATGATCATCAATGGTGCTAAAATATGCCATCTATAGTGAGACTATACTTGACTCTTTGATTTTTTAACTCCTCTCTTAAGAATGTACGATTGAACATATCATAAAATATATCCTAAAGATAACTCTAATGCCTCCAGTCTTTGCCAACCTCTATCATGGAATCTTTTCTACACGATTTATGTTTAGTGTATTGTATCTAGGGGTGTAAACGAACCGAACACTATCATTTACAAAATATAAGACACTAATGAAATCATTTCAACTATTTCATACCTTATGATTTTTCTTTTATTTTTTTCACTCTCTTATTGGTCTTTCACCTAAGAAATAAGAAACCCCTTCTTTTAGCTATGTGGGAGTTAATCTTCTATAAAATTAAGACTTTAAACTCTCCCTTTACCACCATAAAACTTACCGCTCACAACAAACATCAAATAGAGTATATTTGAATTTTATATACATATATCTATATCTTTCCTAAGTTAGAATGGAAGATAAAATTATATTGTAACAATCTTTTTATTATAATTATTGAAATGCTTATTAAAATAAAAAACAAATTTAAAAATATATTTCATTGTTATATTAGAAGAAGAAATAATGTATCATTTTTTTTAAAGATTAAAAGCATAAGATAATGAAAAGAATAAATACAAATTATTATTTTTAAATTTTTAATCTCCCATGCAAACGCATACCGTATTATACGGATTCACTCATAAAAAAATATATATATATATAAAAGGGGAAAAATTCTCTTTTGACATATCGCCACCTACTTTCATTAAAAGTCAGTATAGTGCAGCTTTTTTAACGCCTGCGAGAATCTGGACCTAGTTTATGCGGTGCGGGCGCATCACAGTAGCCAGAAGTCGCCCTCGAGTCCGCATTGAGCACACGCACAACAAACATAAGACTCCTTGTTTTATTGTTAGCAGTAAACGTTACGCATTAGCCTTTAAAGGAACGTGACTCAAGAAACTGAAACGAGGTAGAAGGTGAAAAGTGAAATCCTTCCAGAAGAGCAACTCAGACACACACAGAGAGAGAGAGAGAGAGAGATGAGGATCTTCATCGAGGTAATATCCTCTCTGTGCCTGTAGATATATTTAACTATTCTACTGTAAGGGTGGATTTGGATCTGCTCTATCTTGCTCGGAAGTTTAGAAATTGAGTTGTTGGGGTTTTCTTTTGATGCGAAGATAAGGATGCGCGGGATTGATCTGCCTTTTTTTGTAGATTATGACAGAGTTTATAGCAGGTTCTTGCAAGCTAAAATATAGTGTTTCCCAAATTTCAGGCTTTGACCGCGAGTAGCAGGGTCTGATGCTGCATCCATGTTATGTAGACTGTGATATCCGCGTCCAGTGTTCGTTTTGCTGGGTAGGATTTTTTTTATTGTGTTATTGCTTAGTTGTTACTTGAATAATGTTTCTCTTCCCGCAGTTCATTTGAATATATATATTTTTTTAATTTAAACTACGGCGGATTGGGTGTTTAATGATCTTGTAATTAGCAGATCTGTTCTTTTTATTTTATTTTTCTTTTCGACAGAGGGTGAATTTGGGTGTGGGTGGTGTCTGGCTTTAGGATTTCTTCAGGCTTTGTGCTGGTTTAGTTTCAGTTTCCGATATGTCGATGGATTTTCGGTACTGAATGTTAATTGTCTTTAAAAATAAGAAATCTCCGCAAAGAACTGAATTTCCTGCTATCTATTGAAGTTTGACACAACAATAATGGTAATATGCTTATAGCTATAAGGTACTGAAGGTATTTTTGTAATCCCGTACATGATCCCATAGCCATAGCAAAGTACTGCACGGGCATATGGAAAATGGATACCATTGGACACGCATGCAAATCAAATAGTGAATGTCAGTTTCGAGCATGGGCAGAACCATGTGAAACCCTAGGTGGGAAATTGCCCACTCTAAAATTTGATATTTCCTTAAGTTTAGTCATTTTTCTCGTTATAGTTTACAATTTAATTATTTTGCACCCTTCGATAAAATTTTTTCCCATCACTTCATAAGAAGTAAATATTTGGTGATTTTACCCATTCTAAAATTGAAGCTTGTTGTGCCCTTGTTCTATGGTAAAATTTGGTCACTTTACATGCAATCGATGATGTTATGTGTACTAATGTTCTAACATCATGAAGCTTTTGGCTTTCGTCTTATTGTGAAGTAGAGCTTTTTCATGTATGATTAGCTTCACATGGTGCTTGTTCTCTATTTTAGGCTAGAGAGTTTATGGAATGCAGGAAATTATGTCTAATTCTTGGTATGATTGTTGCTTTGATTGTATGAGAGTCATGGTTTGCACCTTATCCTCTTTGATTTTTTTGGATATATATAAATGGAAATTTTTTTCCAAAAGTGCAATACATGTTTAAATAAAATTGTATTTATTATGTTTTAATTGAAGTAGAATTGTTTTGAGAATCTCTCTTTGCTCCTCAGTTTAATTAGACCATGCACAGTTACATCAATATATAGTATTATACTTTATGGAGAAATGATGACGTGCAAACATCTGTTGTAGCTCTACATGCAAATGTGAGTAGACTGTTGTTTATTCATTGTGTATTATATACACAACTACACACTCATTGTATACTCTTAAGTTTTTTGAGGGTGCAGTGAGCAAAACTTATCTACTTGTGCACTTAAAAAAATGGAGTATACAGTGAGTATGTAGTTGTGTACTTTTGAACTCAACACCTCTTTCTTATGATATGTTGTCTACACCATAAAATTTCTTTGTAACTTTGCACAGATGCCTTATTTTTGTTAGGATACAAAGGTCTATGTCTTTTTTTATTGCAATATATGGTTAAACTGCTATGTTTACCATTGTAGAATCTTTTGTGATCAAGTGCTTGATTCAAAATAGATCTTAGTGGTTATATGGAATGCTAGGCATTGGAAATGGATAAATGAAATATGAATTATTATTTCAGGTTCTTTTAATAGTGTAAAACACTCACTCCCAGGGAAGAACTCGAGTTTGTGAAAATTGAACTGACCATTGAACCGGAAGAATGAAAAATTCAAATGTTGAACAAAAGTTGAATAGAGGGTTGAATTGGATGATGTAATAAATATTAACATTATTTTAATATGATTTAAATGATACAATAATATAAATATGTTAAATATTTGATAAAAATAAATAGAACTTGAACACAAATAATATCTTTAATAATTAAAAGTTTAAAATTTGATATAAAGCTCATCAAAATATAATTATATGTGTATTATAAAAAGATAAATATGTATTTATGTATATATTAAATATATTTGAAAAGTAAAAGAATGCATGATATAGATATATAAATATTAAAATAATTTATTGTAAGAATATAAGTTATAATAATAACATAATTTATAATAATTAATAAGAAAAAAAAGTTTATATTATACAACACAACAACAACAACAACATCAACAACAATAAGGCCTTTATCCCACTAAGTGGGGATGGCTACATGAATTCTTTTTCTTCACTGTCTTATTGAGTGTCATATTTTCATTTAATTCTAATAGATTAAGATTATTTTTTTTCACAACATGCCCAAGACTTCTTAGGTCTACATCCACTTTTCTTGCCAAAAATTAAATCTAAAACATCTACTCTCCTAATAGGATCATTAGACGGTCGACGTTTAATGTGACCAAATCATCTAAAGTGACTTTCTAATCTTGTCTGCCACTGGAGCTACACCAGCCCTTTCACGATTATTCATTTCGCATTGTCTCTAAGTGTAAAGCCACTCATCCGCCTAAGCATTCTCATCTCAGCAACACTAAACTTAGTTTTATGTTAGTTTTATGCTTCTTAAACTTAGTTTTATGCTTCTCTTTTATATGCCTACATTATGCACCATAAACCATTGCTTGTCTCACCACCATCTAATAAAGTTTTCTTTTAAGTTCGAGCTGCATTTTTCTATCACACAATAGACCCGATGCATTTCTCCACTTCAACCATCAAACTTGAATTCTACTAATACATCTCCATCTATATCACCATCACTTTGAACAATAGACCCGAAATATCTATAACATTCACTTCTTTTAATGACTTGATCACCAATTATTACCACACACTACTAGATCTACTACTATTAAAATTACATTCCAAGTATTCAACTTTAGATTTACTAAAATTACGAAGAGTTTATATTATAAAAAATTTAATTGTTAAAGCTTATTATGATATTTCTACATTATGTAACCTGTTTAATATTTTCAAAGAGTTGCCTAAACCCAACTCATATTTCAGCCCCCATAGTTTTTTAAAACTTTGCATTTCACTATTTATATAAAAAATATTTCTGCAGCTTGAACTCTCAAGTCGTCTAGGTGATGGGCATATAATAAATTAGTTTGATTGAACTCATATTAATTATTATATTTAAGATTTTAAATTCATAATTATATGTTTGAGTTGGCATAATTTATAAAATTGTCTAATATAAAATTTTTAAAAAATTTAATTGAGAATTAAAGATAATTAAATAGGTAATTTGGATTGACCGATTCTGTATAATCGGGTCCAGTTCATCAGTTTTTTGGTTTGACCAACTGTTCACATTGGTTTTGACATTTTTGATGTGAAAACGGTTTTTTAGATTACCTGGATTGGTCATATGCCTCATTCACAATCGAACCGATTAAACTGGTTAGTTCGATCCAATATTTAGAAACTTGGAAGAAACTTTAAGACAGATACAAATCTATTTTACGAAAAAAATAAACTACAGGATTCCATTTGCTTCTTGTGGTTGCCTACCTTTGCTGGAAGTAGATCTCTAATTGTAAAACCATTGATCGCCCCTAATCCCTTATCCAAATGGAGAAAAAAGGAAACAAAGCCATAAAAATAATAGAGAAGTTGAATAATTTTGAATATATAAATGGAAAAAAGATGAACCAAATTGGCACCATTGTTCTTCAATGTTCTTACTTGGAACAATAAGTTCACATGTATTGAAAATGAGAATTTTATCTGGGAAAAAAAAATATTTATAGCGAAAGAGGATAGGAAGAAATGGTGATTATCTTTATGCAAGGGATTGAAAATTTTTATGATTCGTCAAGTTAATCTTGAAATTTAGGTGTATGACCACAAATATGAGGTGGGAACCATAAATCGAGCTCATGTTCATGCGTAGTATGGTGCCATACATTCATTCATATATCTACTTTCTTATAATAATTCACAATAGCTATGATGGCACTACAATTCTTAGCATCATGGATATTTGTAGGGAGAAACCATTTTTAATAGGTTTGAACTTTCTTGTATAAACTTTGCTATGATCATTGATCACTAAAGAGAACAAAATCATTTAAATCCTTCAGAAACTAATAAATATGAACCGAATTTCACTTAAGATTTTCTGCTGTACCTTACTGGATTTTACTTTATTCTTGAATGCAATGTATGATAAGAAGTTGTAGGATTGTAGCTGGCTTATTCATTTTCTATGGCAGGCTACTATTATAGGTTGCTGGCTTGCTTCCTTTTGTCATTTTGCAGCACGGTAGTTACTAGATTCGGTTGAGTTTTGTATCTAATGTAGGGTCTTATTTGTAAATAGATGAAGTCTAGGGATTTATTTGTAAATGTTATAATTTGTAAAGCTATATATAAGCTAATCATCAATGAAATAAAAGGACATTTTTTTAAGCAATAATTTCAATTTGGTATTAGAGCCTCACCTAGGTCAATCGTCTCTTGTCTTCGTCTTCTCCTTCCTCTCGCAGCAACCAGTCGGAAGGCAACTCAGGGCTTGCAGCAAACGGGGAGCCGTGACTGAACCATGTGAGACAATGACACTGTGAAGGCGATGACGTGAACACATACACAAATCGAATCAATGGGGATCAACGCAGAGAGACGCAAAACTCCTATTTCTCTTTTTCTTCGGTCGTGGTCCTCGAAAAGTAGCGGCGCATCGCACGATCTAGTTAGGATCGACATACGTAGACGTAAATCGGCGTGAACAGACCCAAAACTCCCATTTTTCCTCTTGGTCCTCGCAAAGCAATCTTGGCTAGAACTAACAGAAGCTTTGGCTTCGGCTTCGACTTCGGTGAAAGAGCGTGTGGAATTGCGTGAAAAGGGTGGAGGCAAATAGAAGTTTTGCGGGACCGGGAAGAGGGAAGGTAAGGATGGCTCAGATAGAGGCGGTGTGGCTTCGTGCGGGCTAAGGCAATGTGGATTACGTGAACTTGCAGGAGGGAAGCCTCGTGTGATTTAGAGTTGATTCTTTTGATTAAAAATGTCCAGAGACAGAGATAGTGCTGGAGTTAATGGATTGGAAATTCTTTGGAAGATGGATCTCAAAGTTCTGAAGGTATTGGTCAGGCTCATACATGGAACTAACGTCTCGATGAGAGCCGCTTACTCAACACATGCTCCGATGCAGGTGATCCCTCCAATGGATCTAAAGCTCGATGGATCGATCACGTTTCTGAGTTGTTCAAGTCGGATCGAGGTAGCTCTAGTAGGGAATATAATAGGAAAATACTTGACAGGGGTTGAGCCAAAGAGCAATAGTGTTGAGACAGATGAGTGGAGGACCACACATGCCTTGCTTTACAACTGGTTATTCAACTCGATGGCTCCATCGATTGCCTCATCAGTGGATGATATTCAATAGGTGACGACATTTGGACAAAGCTGAAGATCTATGCTGGAGCTGAGAACTACATGAGGGTGTTTCAGTTTCAGCGTGAGATAGAAGCAATAGTTCAGAGTGATAGATCGATTTATGAGTACTTTATAGACCTATAGTTGTTGTGTCAAGATTTTGATTACTTCTCACTTATGTCGAATTATGGTGATCAGGGGTGCAATAACAGAGAGATTTTTGCACAAATGAGGATTATGTTGTTTTTGGCTCATATGAACCCGACTTTTGAGAGGAGTTCAGTTCTCCTACCTTAGGGGACTATTCCCACACAAGATGAGGCCATTGCTGCGATGATACAAGAGGAGAGTCGCATGAAGCTATACTTTGAGCGGAGTGATTTTTGAGGTGATGATCAACATTGGCTGCTGCGAGCCCAGGTACTCTGGGTGTCAAGGAGGAGACGCATAAGTGATACAATTGTGGTGAAGTTGGTCATATAAGCAGAGCCTTCTCTAAGTCATTTAAGGAGAGAGAGACGGTGGACGTCGACAAGGTGGAGGTTGTGGTTGTGGTCGTGGGGGTCAGAAAGGTGGAAGAAGGGGCTACCGGGCAAATCCGATGATAATAGAGGTGTGAGAGAGACATTTGCGATCTTTTCTATTGAGGATCATGAGTGCCTGAAGCTGTAGAAGAGAAAACAGAATGCAACAAGAGATGAACTTGATGATATTTCAAATCCATCGACATCAATGGGTGATATTGTCACTTATGCTTGCTTCAGCAAAAGTACCGGTGACTCACTTGCTCTCGCCTCTATTTTCACCATAGAATCACTAGAATGTCATAGATTCTGGTGCTTCTTGTCATGTGACAGGTACTGCTGGAGAGTTCTCTTCGTATACTCATTTAAAAGTATTAGAGAGTGTACACACTATTGGTGGTAGTGCGTTGTCTGTATTTAGTAAGGGTATAGTGAGATGTACCAATCATATGACTGTCCAATATTTTGCACGCTCTTTCTTTTCCAATAAACTTCATATTTATTAGTGTTATTATTCTTTAGTTAAAATGTATTGTTTCTTTTGATATTTCTCAGGTGATCTTCTAAAAGAAACGGATGAGCTGAACACTTGAGACTAGAACGTTGATATGATGCTGATACTTTTACCAAGTGGGGATAGACTCAGTTCTAACATCCATGGTGGAAAGTGCTGCAGTAGGAGAATTTGAGAGGAACATCGAGGATGTGTTACTGCTACATCACAGATGTCTGAGAGTCTAGTCTTAGTTTACTAAGTCAGTTGTATTCATCTATGTATGAAAACTAAATAAGGAGAAATTGGTGTGTGATGCTTGTGAGTTTGGCAAGCTCACTAGGAGCTTTTATGTCAGTTCTGGGAATAAGAGCTCTGATATTTTTGATTCCATATATTCTAATGTGTGGGGACCTTGTCTTGTTAGTTCTATGAATGGTTATCAGTATTTTGTAACTTTTATTGATTGTTTTTCTTATGTTACTTAGATATACTTGATGAAACATAAGAGTGCGGTTTTTATTTGCTTTAATGATTTTCACAAGACAATTCAGACCCAATATGGTGTAGTTGTGAATGCACTGAGATTTGATAATGAGACAGTATATATCAACAAAATATTTGGGGACTACCTGTCAGCTTAAGGGGCACAACACCAAACCACATGCCCATACACACCAACACAGAATGAAGTAGCAGAGGAAAAATTAGCATCCTCTAGAGGTAACCTGAAACATGATGATGATAATGAATGTCCCACATCACTTATGAGGGTAAGCCATGTTGACAGCCACTCAATTGATTAATAGGATGCCTACAAGAGTGCTGGAGTGAAAATCTTTTTGTCAGATGTTGAAAGGAGACAATAATGTGATCCTTCCATTGAAGGTATTTGGATGCGTATGCTTTGTGAAAGACAATGACCATCTGTAGGGTACTTGGATCTAAGAGCTGTGAAATATGTGTTCATTAGTTATTTTGCTACTCATAAATGTAATGTCTGTTGGAGCTCGATTGAGAAGAGACACTTTGTGAGTATGAATGTGTCATTCAGAGAGTTTAAACAATATTACACTTTGGAGATGAATTCACTCTTCGGTGAATCGACAAACATTAAAGATATGAGGCATTAGACAGTGAGTAGCAGTGGCGATGGAGTGGTGCAAGTGGGAGCAATGTCATGTCCTTTGATTGACCAAGGAGATTGACCACAGAGGTGGTGGAATTCAGGCTGAAGGTGAGTTAATGGTGTATGCACGAAGGAAGAAGCGATTGAGAGAATAGAGTCTGTAGTGCCAACAAGTCCCCTGCCTTAATTTTCTCCAATTTTTGAGACACACCATTCACCTTTGATTCAAAACTCCCAGGTGATATTATTCCTCTCCGTGCACTCCAGCCCCACCCCCACCAATGTTAAGAAAGACCTCAAGCAGCAATGCGAGGCATTCATCTGATCATTTTGGTTGGGAACGTGACATTGTGAACTTTATTTATTATTTTGACATCCACATTTGCATGAAACATTCATTACATCATTGAACTCTATCTCTATATCTAAGTGTTGATAGATTGCTAAAGAGGTTCTCAAGTGGAAAGCGGTGATGCATGAAGAGCTTGAAGCTCTTGATAAAAATTGAACATGGGGGATTGTACCACTACCTGTAGGGAATAAGACAGTTGGATGCAAGTGAATCTTCCTGATAAAATAAACTCGAGAAGGGAAGGTTGAGAGATACAAAACACGACTAGTGGCAAAATGGTACGGTCAAACATATGACATTGACTATGAGAAAAACTGAACATGTGGGATTGTACCACTACCAGTAGGGAATAAGACAGTTGGATGCAAGTGAATCTTCATACCACTACCAGTAGGGAATAAGACAGTTGGATATAAGTGAATCTTTCTGATAAAACAAACTCGAGAAGGGAAGGTTGAGAGATACAAAACACGATTAGTGGCAAAATGGTACAGTCAAACGTATGACATCGACTATGATTAAATTTTTGCACTAGCATCTAAGATAAGCACGGTGAGGACACTGAATTCTCTGGTAGTGAATGGTGGATGGGGAATTTACTAACTGAATGTAAAGAATGATTTTCTTCATGTGGAGCTTTTGGAGGAGGTATATATGGAGATACCACTGAGATTCAATACATCTCAGATAGTGGGTAAGGTATGTAGGCTTAGGAAGTCATTATATGGTTTGAAGCAGTCACCTCGAGTCTGGTTTCACAAGCTTAGAATAACAATGATTGACATAGGATATCAGTAGATCAATGCAGACCACATGCGTTCTTTTGACAACATGAAAAACACATTATCATACCTGTTGTGTACGTGAATGATATAATTATCATTGGTTTTGATGAGACATAGATCGCTCAACTGAAGGGAGATTGGGAAAATAATTTGAGGTAAAGGATCTGGGACAAGTCATATACTTTCTTTAGATTGAAATGACCCATGTACCTGAGTAGATGGTCTTATCCCAAAGAAAATATGTATTGGATCTTTTCACGAAGACATGTATGCTGGGGTGCAAACTTGCAGTCTCTCAAAATTGATCAAAATGTCAAGCTCAGCATAGATGCAGGTGAATCGGTTGATCGTGAGAGGTACCAAAGGCTGGTGGGCCTCCTGATCTATATGCGCCACACTCGATCCGATATTTCTTTTGCAGTATGTGTGATGAGTCGCTACATGCATGATCCAAGGAAGGGCTATATAGGTGCAGTGTATCGCATTTTGAGTTACCTGAATAGTTGATCAAGGAAACAATTGATATTCAGGAAGAATGTGCATGTAGATATTTAGGGTTTTGTGATTCTGACTGGACAAGTTGTGCTGATGACAGACGATTCACATCAGGATACTGTATGTTTGTAGGTGACAACTTGATCTCGCAGAAGAGCGAGAAACAATCAGTTGTAACAAGATCAACAACAGAGGCACAATATAGGGTCATAACATTATGAGTTGCTGAGATGATGTGGCTGAAAACTTTGTTACTTGAACACACAGTGGATCAAGAAACTCAAATGAAGTTGTGGTGCGACAAAAAGTTAGCGATCAGCATCGCTAAAAACCCGGTGCAACATGATAGAACCAAACATGTGGAGATTGATAGGTTTTTCATCGAGGAAAAGTTGAATAGCGAACAACTGAAGCTAAGCCATGTAGCCATTGGAGAGCAAGTGGCTTACCGCCTCATCAAAAATCTTAGCTAGTTGTATTTGTCTACGTTATGTGACAAGATGGACTTAGTGAATATCTTTGCTCATCTTGAGGGGGAGCGTTGAGATTTGTATCTAATGTAGGGTCTTATTTGTAAATAAATAAAGTTTAGAAATTTATTTGTAAATGTTATAACTTGTAAGACTATATAAGTTCTTCATCAATGAAATGAAAGGATGTTTTTTTGAGCAAGAATTTCTATTAATTTCTTTCTTGTTTGCCACATCTTCCTTCATTATTTATCGCTTTTTCAAATCTTTTGGAGGCCCTTTAGCATTATGTTGCATGGGGCTATTACTTCCCGTCGATTATGATCCTGCACAATACTTTTTTGCGGGTATTGTTGCAGTGCTATTCCTATAACTAGATTACTAGTCACTATATTTGGGATTTGTAGCTTTATGATTTTTGCTTCATTGTGTTTGTGATTGTGTGGTTGTTGTGATTACATTCTCTATATTTTATGACTATTTAGAGGATTAGATTTTGCATTGGACCCATGTATGATCATACTGATATTGATTTTATTTTTTCAATTTTTAATTCAATGACATGAATTCACAAAATGAATCTCATAAGGAGTGCTAAATTTCTTTTTTAGGAAAATATTTTAATATTAAATGTCTTAAAAGAAAATTGAGTTATAAATCTGGATTCACCAAGCGAATCTTGGACGTAATTCATCACATTTGATTGCCAATTTTTTTCGATTATTTTTTTAAGAGATTGTTCATTTAAACAACCATATCTTATTTGTACTGGTTTCCTATTTTTAATTTTTTTATCATCTCATTTTTCAAGTACTAATTATTTGTCATTGTTAAATTCCTTAGAGTTCATGTTGCTCTTACCCTTCTTATTACATGCCTCATATCATTTTCATAATTTACATGAATTGTATGAGGATATTCAAAGATAAGTGGCTGCTAATTATGACAATTATAAGCTATCTATGGATGCAAACATGAATTGCTTAAAGCTTAAACCCGGCGATAAAGTAATAGAGGGTTTAAATGGAGGTGAAGTTTAAACTTGGTGGTAATGTAATGGTGCATTTAAATTTAAAATAGCTTCATGACCTGGTAGCTAGCGAAAACACGAGAGCGCCCCGCATGTGATCTGTGACCTCGTTTCCGCAAGACTCGATATTAATATGGATTCCAAGTATTTCATGATATTGACCGCAAGTTTTCTTTAATTTTTGAATTCCACAAGCAGAATTGAAACCGTGTGATTCTGCTTGTTGCGAAATCATCAATATAGAGACGCAATATAGTTGAACTGAGTAGTCCCTGGTGCATTACCAAATTTCACGTAGATTTTTTCCATTTCTACCATATTTCTCATTTCTTTTTTTCTAAGTAGGGTTCCTTTCTAGCAAGAACCATTTATATGCTCTTATTTTGTTGGTTTAGCGGCTATTGGTTATTGTTTATGTTTTGGAGACCTAGAGTGCTCTATCCTTTCTTTTTGCAAGTGGTGTATCAGTATCTTGCTCAGGAATAGGTAGTGGATCCCTCTTGCCTCTTGTTTATCGTAGTTTTAGAGTTTGTTTTGCTGTTTTCTGTTGGGACAACTGTTGAATGACACCTATCCACTTCCAAAGGCCATCAAACTCACATATTATCATTCCATTGTCATTCCATATCCACGTCCCTTCTAAATCTACTTTCCAAACACCTTCTAAGGGCTTTAGAACGATATCATCTGTTATCAGAGCCTATCAATCCCTAAATTTTTAAGGAATTTTCCTTCCTACACCTAAACCAAGAATTCATACAACCTAACCTAACACTTTGACCAAAAATTCTTTTCCATCATACTCCTAGCTTTAGTACTAATCTTAATCCTAAAGCAAATTTTTCTTTTACATTTAAACTTTTATTGAAAGAACAAAACATAAGCCGCCATGGAGAAATCTTCAATGAGTTGTTCGTGAGCTCACTGTTGAAGACATGCAAAGGGAAACTCAGCGACTACATAGTGATTTATTGCTTGTGAGAGAAGAAAATCTGTTGAGATCACCTATGCCACAATAGTTCTTGCCAGATTTAGAGGGAAAAGTAAGTCATTTCCATCAGGCAACTTCCAGTGATAATGAACCAATATTCCGACTATTTTGCATGAAATATCAAAGAGAAAGCCAAGATTTTGGAGTGAAGATTGATTTGTCTAATTTTGATGATCACATGAATCCGAATGAATTCATCTAGTGGCTCTAAATATTAGAACAAATCTTTGAGTATAAGGATATTCCATCAGACAGAAGGTTAAAGCCAACCGACATTAAATTAAAGAAGGGTGCATCTCTGTTGCGGCAGAATATGAAGCATCTTAGACAGCGCGAAGGGAAAAGTAAGGTCACCGCCTGATTTAAGATGAAAAGTGAGATACAATGCAAATATCTTTCTCACATTACTTACAAGATATGTTCACTAAAATCCACGACCCTCGCCAAAAAGATTCTTCTGTGGAGTACACAATTGAATTTGATCAACTCATGTTAAAATGTGAGTTGGCGGAACGAGATGAGCACACAATAACAAAATATTTTGGAGGATAGAGGTTTATCTATTCGGAATGTGATGTAGCTGCAATCATATTAGTCCCTACTTAATGTATAAAATTTAACTTCAAAAGGAAGAAATAACATTTCATCAGCTAATAGTCACACCTTATAGGTAGAGCTCTGCCCCGAGATTAGATAGAAAGAGTACACCTGATGGAGTATCCAAGTTGACTCTGCCCAAGAAAAAAATCAATGCAGAGTGGAGAAAAAATGGAGACCTCCAACACTCTTAAATCTGTTTATACGAATAAGTGCCTTAAATGCCATGAATTTGGACATATTGCATCTGATAGCCCAAATTGGAGAGTGGTCTCCTTCACTGAGCAGGGAGCTGTTAAGAAAATGGATCGTAACACAGGAGACACTAAAGAAGATGCAAAAGAGGAGTATCAGTTTCCAACTGATGAGAGAGAGATGCTACTGATTTAAGTTGAGCCCATGAGAGACTTTAAAATGAATAACATTGATTGTCCTAGAAGATAATAAGTCTGAGGAGCCAATACCAGAAGAGGGGCAACCCTTGTTGAAGGAGTTGCTGAATATCCTGATCGATAGTATATTTCCTGAGTGTTTACCCTTGAGTGTAGTCCAATGTGCCATAAATTTCATTTTAGAGCCAATTCCTCCAGATAAACTCATTTATCATACGTGTCCAGTTGAGTACGAGTAGTGAGAGAAGCAGACTGTGACAAAATTTGCATTGGGATTGCCTCAAACATAATAGGCCGATGACTTTGTTATGGTGGTGATAGATTGGTTCCATAAGCTTCTAAGAAAAAAGATGAAGCTCTTCCTACCGAGGGAGAATGACTCGAGAGCTAGCGAAAACGCAGGTGTGTCTCGTGCAGGATCCGCGATCCTGTTTCTGCAACACCACGTTGCTACGGTTTTCACCGATTTCACGATCACGACCGTAGGATTTCTATGATTCCGGGATTTCTCAAGTGGAATAAAAAATCATCAATACCGCGATGCGATATAGTTAAATCGAACAGTCTATCGTCTTTTTATCAAATTCCACCTAAACTTTTGCCTTTTCTAGTTTATTTCCTATTTCCTTTTTTTCTAATTACGGTTCCTTTCTAGCATAAATTATTTATATGCTGTTTTTTTTGTTGATTTAGCAAATTATGTTATTGCTTATGTTTTGGAGACTTTTTTCTCTTTTGTTATGCTCTTTGGAGTGTTGTATAATTTTATTTTGTTAGTTGTGTATTTGTATCTTTTTCAGAAACGGTTGGTGGATCCCCTCGCCGTCCATTTATCGTAGTTTTAGAGTTCGCTTTGTTTTTTTTCCACTTGGACGACCACCGAACGGCGTCTATTCCCTTCCAAACACTGTCAACCTCACATATTATGATTCATTTGCTATTCTACAACTACTTTTTTAAAACTGCTTCCCAAACGCCTTTTAGGAGCCGTAGAACAGTATCACTTCATTTATGAATCCTTAAGAAATTAGATGCAAGAAAAGCATAGCCATTTGAAATCTTAGAGCACGGTAGAATTAATGCTTGCGGAGTAGAAATTTCATTAAATTCTTACATTGATTTTATTTTTGATGCAATTGATCTAAATTGCTATCAATTCCTCGGATTCTTCTCATCATCTCTATGCGAAGCAAATTAATACTATAGGGAATTCATTATAACTTCTTTCTGAAGTTATTAAAGGCGATGAGATTATATTTTATTGTTGATGGTGTATTTTAGTGATATACTGTGTATTGACATGATACAATTAATCATAATGATTCATGATTATTTTGCATTAACTGCAGAACTTGTGTCACTATGTATTTGATGAATATGAAATGTCAAATTCATTGCTGACAGTTTTCTAAGCCAAGCTTATTGACTTGCAACTGTAGTTGGCCTATCATAATTCTTTTAACTAGCATGCTACTATTATAGGTTACTTAGGCCATTTTTCATCGTTGCAGTTATAGGATTCTTTCATTAGTGATTATGGGGTTCTTCCTTCATTAGTTATTGGTTTTTGTTTCCTAAGTCAATCTCTTATACCGCTTTATATTAGACAGCTTTTGATTTCTATTGACTTTGTTCTTATGCCATCTATTCCTAATGTGCTGTAATAATTATTTTTATTGCATTATTATTATAGCTGCATCTTGTCTCCATATTTCTAGAAATTGCAGTTCTATGCATTTTACTAACATGCGATCACAGTTGCATCTTTTTTCTGTTTTGTTTTCTATATTTTTTTCTGAAAGTGCAGGACATTTAAATTGAATCATTGAGAAGAAACTAATTAGTAATTAAATGTATATTGATAGATAAACTTTGACATGTAATGGAGAGATTTTGATTTAATAAAATTTCTAATTTCAATTTGAATTTTTTGTTTGCAAGTTAGATATTTTGATGTGTGATTTCAGTAGAAACTAATTTTTCTACAAGAGTAACAACTTAATTATGTGAGAAGATATTTGTTGTATTAGTGCTATACCTATATTTCTTATACGTTCTCTATTTGATCTACTTTCTTTTAAATATTTGATTATTAGTATTTTAGTGTTCTATATTTTTTTTTAATGTGATATAATTGGGATTTTAATCTTAGTGAATAAATGGCAGTTACACGTTGATTTTTTATGTTTAGAATTTCTTGTTGGCTTTGTATTTATTTGATCATGAACTTGGGTTTCAATTCTTATGTTCTCTGATTTGCGCCTAAATGATATTGAGTTTTTGATTATTTAGTAGTCTTTAATCTGTAAATCTTATTTCTTTTATTTGATCTGCATATATTATATCATTTTTTTGCATTAGGATTTCTTCCGTAAATTTCAGCAATTTGCTGAAGTAAATTCCTTTCTTCGCAATGCCCTAACCTAAGTATGTATCTAGAGGCATATATCTAGCGATCTAGCTACTAAGCATCGAAAGGATGTGATAGAACTACGTGTTTCTTACTATAAACTGGAAGTCCAGCATCATTTTCCTATCGGTTGTTTGGGAAACATGTTCAATATGAAATATTGATGGTCTCAATTTCGAGTTCCAGATTCGTCAAAAAAAAAAAAAAAAAAATAATAATAATAATGAAGTTTGCTTGCAGTTAGCATGTGAGGGTAACATGCTAAGCTTTGAAGTTTGTAGGTATTACAAAATATTCTTTGAAACCCTTCTTTGATTGACAACTTTTTGTGTTTTTGTTGCACAGCACTTACGTTGTTGTGAGCTTAGAAATAATACTCTGACAGCAACTATTTTAGTGAAGTTATATAGATATATATATATATATATATGTTGAAGATATATATATATATATATCATATTCTCAGGTTCGGCTTTGAAGAGAATATCAGCTGAGTTTTTACTTTTATTCTCTAAGCTGATTGAAAGCTAATAATTCAGAACTTTCTGTTTTAGTTTGATTTTTGTTTCATGGATTTGAACTAGCATGGCAGTTAACAATGATATGAAAAACTTCCATGGTTTTTTAACTTATTTTATGGTAAATATTAGTTTTTTCCTTTTGCTCCTCTTTTTCGGATACCGAGGATCTTAAAGGATCTTGTATAATGATGCTAAATTCAACCCACACTGAGGAATAGAGGGTTTATATAGATGCGCAACAGAGCTAATGATTATATGATAAGTGTGAAATAGGTTGGTTTCGTTTTGAGTATCATCTCACGCATTTTTTTACCTCATAGGTTGGAAGTTTATTAATTTCAAGCTAAGGATATTACTTTGCACACTACCATTAGTATCAATATGTTGGTTGTTGACCTCGCTTTCGGTCAAGGTGTAGCTTTCCCCTCCTTAATAGTCTAGGATCTAGCCGTAGGACCTTTCTGCCGACTATTCCTAGAAAACTAGTGAAAGAGCCCTCCCCGTTAGCAATTTTGGACTTTTTCTTCGCTCAACTTGACGTTCCATGTGGTAGTTTTGACCGCTACTGCCTAGCGGGTAAGGCTACTCTGAATGAACTCAGGGAGCACTCCTATAAGACTGACAACCTTAGGATTTACTTTACTCGTTGATTTGGCGCTGCTGCACTCTCCGCCGTCGTGTTTAATCGAATTCTGGCCGAAATTTTGATAAGATTCGGACTGCGACGCGTTTTGGTCCCAATCGTCGACGAAGTTGCCCGGACGACTCCGGATGACGAAACGGACTGCGTTGACGCGTCCGGAACGTCGATTTTGCTTAAGAAGGACATTCGTTTCATTGCGACGGCGCGTCTTGGGGAAATACCTGTTAAGTGTTAATTATAATAATAAATAATATTTTATTATTATAATTATAATTAATAACTTATATTAAAATCTTTTAACCTAACTCCATTTCTCTCCTTCTCCCATTAAACCCTGAGTACCATCGGA
>NW_018164444.1:23536899-23585198 GCF_001263595.1 Phalaenopsis equestris | reverse complement strand
GGGCCCCCCGGGCCCCCCCCCCCCCCCCCCATGCGCGATCTCTTATCCTTGCTCCTCTCTGCGACGATTGTCGCCCTCCTTCCCGGTTCCCTCGCCTCTGGTCTGCGGTGGGTGAGTTTAAACGAGCTCCTCTTCCCCCTGATAGATATATTTACCCCATTTGGGGAGATCCAAAAAAAAGGAGTGCCGAAAATTTGTCCAAGGGAGAAAACTCTGCTTTTTTCTTTTCTCACTCACTTCTTTGATCTTCTGGTGCTTGAATTGGTTTCCTCTTGCTGTTGGAGGAGTAATTGAAGTTGGGGAGTGCGTTTAGAGTTCTTGTGTTACTTTCTTTTTGCTTCAAGGGGTACCTTTTCCCCTTTTGTGCCTTGCCCTGTTTTCAGTTTTGCTCTATGCCGAGTCTCTATTAGCTTGGTACAATAGATAATGTGGCATTTTAACTTAGCGTTGCACTTATATTTTTGAAAGGCATGTTACTCCAGCATCTAGAGATGGAAGTATGAGCATGTTCTAGGGATTGGATTTGATTACTTGCTTAAGATGGTAGGAATATAGCATGATATAAGTTTTTTCTCTTTTGTCTACTTGCTTGAGATGAAATTATGGCATATTTCTATTACTGCGAATGAGAAGGTTGAAGCATGGCTTTGAGACAATGTTAGCTCCTCTTGCAAGTATGTTGGGACATGCATTATGAAGCTTTTCATTCATTCTTATCTTTCATGAGATATTGGAGAGTTTATTTGGCCTTTCATGCATGTTTGGGGCTCAGTTTTGGCTTCCTGTGGCTTTTCCTTACTCGAAATGCATGCTATAAAAATTTTTTTATTTAATTTGGAAAGCTCTGCAACCTATTTTGAGAGCTTGGTCTAGCTCCTCATGAAACATCATTTTGTTTAAATACTTGCCGGAAGTTGTTCATGTTTGGAATACTCAAGTTAGGGGTCTAAATATACTATCTATGTTATTGTTCTTGCTTAAGGCATAAATTGGCTCTAGATCTTGATATTTCAAAAGCTCGTGAGCTGTCCCTTGGCTTTGAATGGTTCGGTTTTATCTCGAAGCGACTGGAATTTTAATTTATGCTAAAGATTGGATTTTAATCTATGCTCAGGCTTTGTCTTGGCCTTGAACGGCTCAGTTTTGGGACTTTGTGGGTACTTGGTTTTCATTGCAGGGGCATGAGATGTTAATTTTTGTTGAGGATGAGCTTTTGGTTTTGGTTAGAACATCCTACTAACTGTTTAAACTTCATGTATGAGCTTTGAAGGGTTTGCTTTTGGCTATGTTTGGGGGCTCGGTTTGCTTGCTTTAGCTCCTATCCGAGAGCCCGTTTCCCCGTTTCTGGTGTTTACCTGCTCTATAGCTGTGGGAGGATTCAACTTCATTTGCTTGTCCTTTGGCTTAATTATACATATTGTGGAAAAGTTTATTTTGAATTTGGATCTCCATAGCTGTTCTTGTTTGAGACATATGGTCGTCCTATATTTTGATGTCTTGAAGGCATAGAGATGTTTTCTAGTCCTTGTTGTGGCCTGGGTTCGAGCCTTAGCTGTGGCTCGGTTTTGCCTTGTCCTGCCCCTACCCCAGGGGTGGTTTGGGTTCTGATTTCCATTGGCCTTAACTCCTAGGGTTTTGGAAGTGTATAAGACTGCAGTTTGATGTTTGCTTGGTCCCTAGCCATGGGTTTGTGATGTGGTTGAGTTAGCCTTCCCCTTTGGTCTTGTCCGTGAGCTCACCATTGGGATTTGCTCCTCTTATAGTCCCTACTCGTGAGACCTATTGGAGTTTGTTTGGTGTGATTCGGTCCTTCTCGTTGGGCTTGAATGAGTTTGCCTTCCCCTTTGGTCCTGCCTGTGAGCTCACCATTGGGATTCACTCCTCTTACAGCCACTACTCGTGAGACCTATTGGAGTTTGTTTGGTGTGATTCGGTCCTTCTCGTTGGGCTTGAATGGCTTGAATGTTATTGATGAATCAAGTTTGTCATCCCAAAAATTATAATTATTTCATTTATCCTCTTATGTATGCCGAAGGAATATAGTAGTCACTGGTGGTTCTTTTGGTTGCCTTAGCCGTGAGCACTACTTGTGCCTCGGGTTGCCTTTGGTCGTGGGCTTTAGCAGCTGTTCCTTGCTGTCTTTAGCCGTGAGCCTCTTTTGGCTTCGAGTTTTTTTAGCCGTGAGCTTTAATAGCTCCGCCCTTTCTTTTTTGTTGCCCTGGCCGAGAGCCTTACCTGCTGTTCATCTCTTTGTAGTAACCCCGGTCGTGAGCATTTATTTGGTTTTATGGGAAGATTTTATGCTTATTTGATATGTGAGACTATGGATTAATTTGGAGGTTGGAAGATTTTGATATCAACTTTGGGATTTTAGGAAGATTTGCAAGCTTTATTTGGGAGAGCATTCAGTTGATTTGATTAATCCTACGTCTTTGGGGTTTGAAAAATCAGCGCAAAGTGGCATTTTATGTTTGTTAGGAAAGACCTTGGGCCCTACTTTTCCGGGTCTTTTCGATAGAAGTTTTTTTTTAGAGCTGACCCATTCTCCTTTTCGGTGTTTTAGATGGATCAGTATTTCCTCTCTCACCCCATTTTTGTTCTTTTCTTTCCTTGCTTCTTGGTTCGATTTTCGATGCTTATGTCCGATGCATAAGTGTCCACGTATAGCGTTTTGTTATACGTGAAACCATCAATCAAGGTCGCAAGTAGTTTGTTTTAGGGCGTAGGGTGTTGATGATAAAGACACACCGAAAATAGAGCAGAAAGATGTCCTATCCTATAACATCAAGATTCAGACATTTGATGAACAATAGGATATGATATTCTTCACCGACATAAGTCTAGCGGGAGTTGGCTCGAACCTCCTCAGCCGACAATGTAATCGACTCGTGGACAATGAAAATTTCTAAAAAAAATAATGATAAGTTTTGATAAACCCTTTTCAAGCAAAAATATACTTTTCTACGAAACAAAAATTGATAACTCTTCTTTGCATGTTTAAAATTTGTGTGCATGTCAAAAACATAAATTTTAAAATTGATTGTCCATCTGACGAATATCTGTTTAGGCTGGGAAGTAGCCCTCTAGGTGAGGCTCAGGACGCACTTCTAGACGAGTGACGGGTTCTATACATTAGGGTGACTGAGTAGCCTTTGTGGACCCTCCAGTACATATACATATATCTGAGCCTAGCCCTACAACGAGTGCTTGCGGTCCCCCTTACCTGGACTTTTTGCTTTATCGAAGCTTTGGACAGAGCACTCGTGCTTCTTTGCTTTTCTTTGAGATTTCTTCAAGATTTTTGAAGATTTTTTTTTATATGAGTTTTTCCCTCGTTGATTTTCTCAAATTTTCGGTCATGAGTTGTCGTTACACTTTTCTTCAGATTTCCTGGATGACATTTCTTCCAGACTTCGCTTTTTGCAATGCATTTCAGCTTGCTATATTTAAGAAACAGCGGATCTCACGGGCGTACAGATTTGTTTTACGTTTACAACACTTCATTTTCCTGTTTTACCTGCTACTGTTCTGTACAACATGTTATATTATTCTTGTTTCTACTTACTACTATACCTGCTACTGTTCTGTAAAACATGTTATACTGTTCCTTTTACTGTACTTGCTACCATGTACTTGCCACCACTCTATATAGCATGTTACACTGTTCCTTCTACTATACCTGCTACTGTCATGTATGACATGCACACTATTTCTTTTATTGTGCTTTCTACTGCTTGTCTTGTACTGCACATTTTTATATTACATAGCCTTAAACATGCCTCCTTTCCATATAGGATGTTTAGAAGACTATTACCATTACCATAGGGTCTTTGACATCATAACTGGACACTCTAGAAAACTTAAACTCATCACAACAAGGAGCTTGGAGTTAGCGCGGTGTTAGCGCGGTGGGCAGCACGCAGCACGACCATCTTCAACAGCAGAACATGTCTCCCCCAGCTAAACCATTCTTTTCCTAGAATTTAAAACGACAATCCATAGGATTTCGAGGTTGTTCGCCTAGTGCAACATAAATCCTTAACCTTTTCGTTAGGCTTTTGTATAACTCTGCTATACGATCTAAGCCCTAACTCGTTTTAGGATTCTGAGGTTGTCGTTCGTTACGATCTAAATCTAAATTCTCAAATCTTCCAGGCAAATCTTCCAGGCTATTTGTGTGATCGTTTCACATGAATGAAAGCCATAATTAGAATAGAACACTTGAATATTTCTCTCCGAAACTGAAGCCAAACCATAAGGTAGACTGGGAAGCCACCCCACCGAGGATCTCCTCTGGATCCTCTGGATCTGTGGCATCCCCTAGTTCTTGTTCCTTTGGATCTTGTAATAAATGTTTCAAGTTTTAACCATTCCCTTTTGCACACATCTTTGTCAAATTTCGTTGAAAAATTCTATCTTTTTGAAGTCCTTGAAGATAATTTTTCCTGATTTTTATCGAGAGTATACTTAAGTGATTTCGGTCGTTTAAGATGCAATTAACTATAGGGGTTGCCCTTATAGGAAGCTTTTCCGAACCCAGCTTAAAATAAACCCTATTTAATTTTTTATATTAAATAGAGGAATTTGTCGTCAAATAAAACGGTTTCGCAGACCAAACAGACGTCATATACACTTTAGTTTATCTGATCGAGCCTCATCCTCAAGTCTTGTGTTTTTTTATTCGGGATAGATACAAAATTTAAGGTACAACGCTCTTTCATTTAAACTATGGAAAACTATGGGGTCAGTTTGATTTCATAATTCAACGTCCTTTATTTTTAAGCTTAAATCTATATGTCCTTCCGAGGTGGGCGACGGGATTTCAATTCCGGTGACCGACAGATTCGTACGGGCAACTTCCCCACACCCTTTTTCCCCGCCGACATTGGTTCAATTGGGTGAAGATCCCAGAATTTCTCTTTTTTGCTTAGAAACACTTTTTCCTTGTAGGTGTCTAACCTTTCACTAGGCACCACTGTTCTTCCTGTTAAGGCATATCCTGTATATAGCAGTTTGAATGATTTAGAGGGATGTACAAATCGCTTTGGATGGGGAGATTTTGTATGCTCGTGGTGCGTTTTTATAGAATTGCTTCCTGCTGGCTCTAACAATCTCAAGAGTTATAGAATTGCTTATTTAATTTTGAAGAGTTTGATAAACTTCCCACGATATAACTATTGAGATTTTGATAAAAATGAAAAAAATTTTGGTAGGGTTTTTATTATGAATTTTGATATTTGACTGTGAATTTGAAAAATGGATGAACAAGGGTACTAGATTTGTAAATAACAATGTTTCGTGTGCTATGTATGTCAATGCCCCTAAAAAAGAGACCTATAGAATTTGGTGGTGTATATCAGGCACCATATCAGCATTTGAGTTTCTTTATGAATGATTCAATTTGCTAATATTCCATTCTTGTTGAAGCTTAAATAAGAAATTATGGGATGCTTATAGCAACTTTCAGAATATGATTAAATGTGATCGTAGTAGTTTCTTATGTAGAAGTGAATCCATTTTAAGTGAGGACAATAAAATCACTCTGTGATAGACTATATATTTTATTATTCTCTACGTATCAATCTAGGATGTTCATAACACTTATGTCTCCATTCTGCCTCAGAGATTGCAATGTTTACCTTTTTGTCTTTTTAACGGCCTGATTTGGATGATGTTCTTGATTCGGCCTGATAGAAAGCAAACTAATTATTTATTACTTTTCAAGGACACCATGAAATTGTTGAGCCCAGCCTTGCTTCTACAAACCTATTATGATTATCTTCAAATGGATCTGCCCTCCTCTAAAAGCAGTTGCTATTAGTTTGTTTGTAAGAATTATATTTTTAGTGATCTTTATTAAAGATTAGATGCTAAAGAGGGTATATAATCTATCCAAATAAAGAGATAAGAAAAATAAAGATGCAGTTCTAGTTAAGTGTATTAAGAATGGAAATGAAAAAGTGTTTTTCTTAGATCTACTATATTCAACATAGATGGAGAGATATTTTGATAAACTTTTTAATGAAGATTTTGAAAATATGATCGATTTTAGTGATCTTAGTATAGTTAACAATAATAAAATTTTTTATTTTTATTGTCGCATTGGTAAAATAAAAGTTGAGGAAGCTTTAAACGAAATGAAAGTTAAAAAATCAATACGACTTGATGGAAAATCAATAAAACTGTGTAAATATTTAGAAGATTTAGGAATTTCTTAGCTTATAAAGCTTTTTATATTATTTTAAAAATTAAAAAGATGCCTGAGGAGTGAGGGAATAGTATTTTGATCCCTATTTTTAAGAATAAAGGGGATGCACAAGCGTGTGCAAATTATATAGGAATTAAATTATTGTGTAATACATTAAAATTATGGGAGAGAATAATTGAGCATTGGTTAAGACGTCATACAAATGTTTCTTAAAATTAGTTTTGATTTATGCAGGCAAGTCTATTACGGAAGCTATATATTTATTTAGTGGTTTGATGGAGAAGTAAATCGAGTGTAAGGAGGATTTACATATGATTTTTGTTGATTTAGAAAAAGCTTATGATAAGGTATCAATGGAAATAATTTGGAGAGTTATAGAAAAGAAATGTATTGGTATGATTTCTATTTAAGTCATTAAAGATATGTATGCTAGAGTTGTTACTTGTGTTCGAACAAAAGGATGATTAGCCAAGTATTTTCCTATTTCAGTTGGATTACATGAGGGATCAATTTTAAACCCATACCTTTTTGCTTTAGTTATGGATGCTTACCGGATGTTGCACCTTGGTGTATGTTTTTTTGATGATATCTTTCTGATGGATAAGACTAGAGAAAAAGTTCCATAAAAATTTGAATTTTGGAGGTCAACAGTAGAGTTTAAAGACTTTTGTTTGAATTAATCTAAAATTGAATACATGGAATGTAATTTTAATAGTAGTAGATCTAGTAACACAGTTGTATCAATGGGTGATCAAGTCATTAAAATAAGTGAACGTTTTAGTTATCTCTGGTGCATTGTTCAATTTGATGGGGATGTTTTTAGTAGAAATCAAGTTGGATGGTTGAAGTTCAGGAATGCATCAGACCTATTGTGTGATAGAAAAGTAACGATTAGACTTAAAGAAAAATTTTCTAAGATAGTGGTGAGACCTGCAATGCTCTATGTTTCATAATTTTGGCCTATAAAATAGAAGCATAAAACTATGTTAAGTGTTGTTGAGTTGTGAATGCTTAGGTGGATGAGTGGCTTTACACTCAAGATACAAAATGCAAAATAAATATATCCGTGAAAGGTTTGATGTAGCTCTAGTTCTAGAGAAGATTAGATAGAGTCATCTTAGATGGTTTGATCACATTAAACATCGACCAACTGATGATCCTACTAGGAGAATAGATGTTTTCGATTTAACTTTTGGTAAGAAAAGTTTGTTGACCTAAAAAGACTTGGGCATGTTGTATGAAAAATGATCTTAATCTTTTTAGAATTAAATGAAAATATGACACTCAGTAGGACACATTGGAGAAAAAAGGATCCATGTAGCCGACCCCACTTAGTGGGATAAAGGCTTTATTATTGTTGCTTCATTAACTGATAAATTATATGAACTTGCAAAATAAATTTCATAGTGGATGGCTCCTGAATGAGGTAAAAAATCCTTGCATGGTCATGGAATGAGTTTCTTACGCATTCTCTTTTGCTTTATAAAGTTATATTTATACTTTTCTCTCAATAAACAAAAAGTAGGTTACATGTGAATAACATATTTCTCTCTCGTTCATATAGTTTATAGTAATAAAGAGTTAGTGGCATGTGATGATGGATATTAGCAGTGATATGAAGTTGTCGCTTTAATTTTACATACACTGATGTTAACATGCAGGCCTTCACAATATCATATTTATTTTTGAAGCACTACCAATCTCCCTGATGAGACTTGCTATGAGGAAAGTTTTAATGAGAGAATTGGTAACTCAAATCTAGCAAATAACTTCTATTAAGCATAAACGGTGAGATATTGTGACATATATCATGAACAATTAAAGAAACATGAGTTATTATATATTAGTACTGTGATGGATGTAATTTAGTTGTCAAGGTTAAATTGGTACTGCATCAATAAAAGAATTATGCGTTTCAAGAAATATTTAATATAATTATGCTTATGTTCACAGATATGATAAATTATAAAATGAACCTATCTACCAATATTCATATGCTACCCCATCATACACCCTCAAATGAGAAAGGATCTAATCATTCCCTTAAGGACTTGTTATTCTGACTAGCTATTATTAAAAAGTTTAATACCGACGTACATATTAGTATAAAAATTTTACATATTATTTATATCACCAGTAAGCTGTAAGCAAAAGTATTATGAATAGCATGATCATCTTTGTTTATATATCAAAATCTGAGTTATGGGAATAAAATATATTCTATTTAACATAAAGTAATGTGCATGGAAACAAATATTACAGCTATAAGAATATATTAACTATATAGGAATTTCTGTAGTAATAAATTGAAATAAAATTATCGATGTGATTTATTGTCCTAGTTTAAGCATAAAGAGGAGACCACATGCATAACAAATAATAGAATATTAATGACAATGTTGGCAACCTATAAATATTTAGCAGCATACAGAACTTATGAATAACACTCCTCACAAAGAAATATGTTTATTTCTTAATAAATAATAGTTATTAAATTCGCGGCACCTGGACTTCCACTCTCTTGAAATCTAAAGAGATTTCATTATAATTGTATTAACTCGAAAGTTCTAGTGTACGGTTTAAATTAATAGAAACACATAAAAATATTAGAAATTATGTAGTTATTGTGATAGAAGTTATACCCTCCAACAACCACTGTTTATTTTCTTAGTATAGAATAAAATTGTAATATCTATCTTACATTGTAACCTAGGTGAAAGATAATTATGATAATTTTGAATCAATGATATTAAAAGTAAATATTAAATTAGAATAGTATAACCTAGAAGTGTTGAATTTAGTTGTTCAATTTAGGGCAATTGAATGGTTAAAGTTATGCACAATAAGGGAGGCTACAATAATATAATGATAAAATTATACATCAATATTTTTTTTATGAAAATGAATAATTAATTTATACAAATAGGATAATAGAAAAGAGAATAAGAGGAGGAAAAGATGGAGATCTCCAAAAAAAAAAGTACGGTAAGAGTGATTATGTTATAAACTATGAGATTAGGTGATCTTGTTCGAAAGAAGACGGAGGACATGAGGAGGAAGCTTCTTTGTTGGTGGCTTGATCAAAGAAGGAAGAGATGAGAAAGAGATGCTTATTTGGCTAGAGGATCTTTGCTAACTTCTCTATTGAGTAATTTTGTTTGATTGTAGGAAATGGGTGGCCTTGGTGAGTTCTTAACTACAACCCTACCAATATAATGATCTTGTTTTGATCTAGGCAGACTAAGTATGAAGTTTAGTGAAATTTTCTCTTAATTTTATTCTAGATTTAGAGTAAACTATATAGATAATTAGGTCTTGGATGCTCTCCCTTAATCATCTAATAAATCAAATACTTTAATATGAAATATATCATATGTTCTTCATATCATGCACCAAAAATTTTTCTTGAGGTCTTGATATATTTTTTGTACTTCTTGGGTGATTAAAATACCAAGTAGAGTGTGCTACTCGAACGCTTTATTGAAGTCCTTTATTTGATATAAATTCATTCTTTAAATCTCAATGCGCTTGTTTGATCTAGTAAACTCGGGGTTTAATCAATTATAAACTTTCTCTGAAAGCTGTATCAATTTATTATTTTCCTTCCGAGTTACATGAATACAATTTATTATTATGGGCTTAATAATCTTGTGGTATATAATTGCACTGCCTCTTGAAGTTACTATTGCAATCCGAACTTGCTTTATCGCGAGTATTAACTATCACTTTTTAGTGATCATTCAAGCTTTACATAAATTGAGGTGTTGTTGATTGCAACCACATTTTCTTGCCTAATTAATGTTGAATCTATAATTATTACTTTTTCATCAACTCAATCCTTGACCTTTGTCTTAAGTTCCATAATAATAATACACGTCAAGCTCTTATCATGAGTGTAAATCTCACAACAGACACCGTACATATAACATAGCTCATCAATACGAAAATAACTATAAGTAGGTTTAGTCCTTGAGTTGGACAATTCTTCTCATGACAATTAAGTTGTCTAGCGGTACAAACTATTATTCTTTCACGTTGTGTTAGGAAATAACTTAATTCTTAGTGTTAAACATCATTTCAAATCTAAAATTTATCCGTGCCAAGAGGATTGGTGACAATAAGAGCTAACACCATACAATTTTTACTTTTTTGAAATTTTGCTCGCAAGCATCATTTCATACGAACTTAACATGCTTCTGAGTCAATTTAGGTAATGGTACAGTAGCATTAGAAAAAATTTAGCAAATTTTAAATAATGTTTGCTAGATCATTGAAGTACTGAATCTCTACTGCGCTTGGCCTTGACCAATTCATTATTTTTCCCTGACTTTGACAGGATCCATAAGAGTTTGAGTTTCATTGATAATCTATCCAAAAAATGCCATTTTTTGAACTCAAAACTCACACTTAAAGAATTTTGTATAGAGCTTATTATTTCAAAAAAAAATTCAACATTGTTCTAATATGTTGAGCATATTTCTCTTCATTCTCAAAAAGTAAAGATATCATCAATTAATATAATTACAATATAATCTAAACAAGATTGAAGACTATTCGTTATACCCATGAAAGCATGATGTAAATGGCATTACTAGAAACTCATAATGATTGTGCCAGGATCTAAAAGCATTTTTAAGCGTGTCTTCATTTTTTAACTTCAATTGGAGATATTATCGGTTTGAAGGTTAAATCTCAAAAAAATTGGAAGATACTTGTAGCTGGTCAAATATATCATCTATATGAGTCACTGGATGTTTATTTTTCACAATCACCTTATTAAGCTCTTTATGGTTGATTCATAGTCGAAGTTAATATATTTTTTCTCGCAAATAGAATTGGCACCCCCTTAGATGAGGATTTAGGTCTAGTAAATTCATTATTGATTAATTCTTGCAACTAACACTTGAGCTCCTGGAATTCAATTGTGGTCATGCAATATGTTCCCTTAGAAATTGTATCCATACTTGGAACTGAACCTTTGGCAAACTCAATCTCACGATTAGCTACTAGGCTAGATAAATCATTAGGAAACTAATCAACAAATTATTAAAACGACCACTGTCTAAAATAACACTAGGTTTCCTAGCTCTCACTGCAAGAGCAAAAAAAGTAGCATACTAATTAGAGGTCATCTTATGGACCCTGTAAGTGTTGGTACCATAGGGATATTCTTCTAATATCATTAAGACTAGAAGGGACTATATTAGGCATACATAAATTCACTCTTGTTGTATGGCAATTTTTAATGACATGAAAAGTAAATAACTGGTCTATTTTATTTCATCAAATTTAGCTAATGAAAGTATATTATGTTTAGCAGGCATAGGCATTTTGTTGAAAACAATATCATAATCGTGGACACACTAAGTAATAATCATTGATTATTCATATGGCATTATAATAGACATTGTTGCAATTGCGAAATTCATACACTAGATGTAAATTTGTCTGAGATGAATTAATGCGATGTTTTTGAGTCATGTTAACAAAACTCTTATTAATTGTTTAGAAATAGAAATAATATCTGCTATCACATGATATTTTTGCAAGCCGCTTGTTATATTGTAGGAAAAACTTGAGTTAGAATCGCTTATTTATGCTATCCTTGGCACTAATGTTGCACTGCTTGATATTGCTCTCTTTGTTATTGTTCTTGTGCATTGAAAACTCTTCTCCCACCTATTGTAATGCAGGAGAGTGTTGTTGATATGCCTGCCATGCCAAAATTTATTGTGATTGCTGTTGCGACTGAAAATATTATAGCTTTGTTTGTTGCCAATATGTTTTTTGATGTCATCTTTCATTAAATTTCTTCCATCCACTTTCATGTAGATACTTGAATTTTTGTTCTCGAGCAACTATTTAAGCAGATTGATCTTGCATCTTAAGGTGATAGTATTATTGTAGTTCTTTTCACCTTCTTTCCTTGATATCTCACATATTACTTTTTTATTGAACTCTTAATTTAAATATTTTAATTTTTCCACATCCCAGCAGTATTATACGCTCAAACATTAATCTCTATTTATGCATGCGCAATTTAGTCTACCAGTTCTCTAAATGTAGTACATTTTATCGCAATAAGCACAACTTCATATCTTCTTTTATGCCAAAAAGAAAACTGTAAATCTTCTAACTTTCATGTTGGTTCTCATTATCTTGCATGGTTTTTTTTATTCTTGCTCTAGGTTTCTTAATTCGGTCATCAATGTGGTGAATCTAACACTAGAAAACAACAACAACAACAACAACAAAGCCTTAATCCCACTACGTGGGGTCGGCTACATGAATCCTTTTTCTCCATTGCGTCCTATTTAGTGTCATATTTTCATTTAGTTCTAGTAAATTAAGATCATTTTTAATACAATAAGCCCAAGTCTTCCTAGGTCTACCTCTGCCTTTCTTAACACAAGTCGAATTTAAAGCATCTACTCTCCTAATCGGATCATCTAATGGTCGACGTTTAATATGACCAAACCATCTAAGACGACTTTCCTAGGTCTACCTCTGCCTTTCTTACCTCTGTTGCTACACTCGAAAAAGGAAATTTTTTTTTCTGAGAAAGAAAGCAGAGCTTTTCTAAAAGAAAAAGAAAAGAGCTTTTCTGGAAGGAAAGTGGAAGCAGTGCTTTTTTAGAAGGAAAGCAGTTAGAATCGCTTATTTATGCTATCCTTGGCACTAATGTTGCACTGCTTGATATTGCTCTCTTTGTTATTGTTCTTGTGCATTGAAAACTCTTCTCCCACCTATTGTAATGCAGGAGAGTGTTGTTGATATGCCTGCCATGCCAAAATTTATTGTGATTGCTGTTGCGACTGAAAATATTATAGCTTTGTTTGTTGCCAATATGTTTTTTGATGTCATCTTTCATTAAATTTCTTCCATCCACTTTCATGTAGATACTTGAATTTTTGTTCTCGAGCAACTATTTAAGCAGATTGATCTTGCATCTTAAGGTGATAGTATTATTGTAGTTCTTTTCACCTTCTTTCCTTGATATCTCACATATTACTTTTTTATTGAACTCTTAATTTAAATATTTTAATTTTTCCACATCCCAGCAGTATTATACGCTCAAACATTAATCTCTATTTATGCATGCGCAATTTAGTCTACCAGTTCTCTAAATGTAGTACATTTTATCGCAATAAGCACAACTTCATATCTTCTTTTATGCCAAAAAGAAAACTGTAAATCTTCTAACTTTCATGTTGGTTCTCATTATCTTGCATGGTTTTTTTTATTCTTGCTCTAGGTTTCTTAATTCTAATACAACCAACTTGAATCTAACACTAGAAAACATTACTTCAAAATTAATCGTTTGAATAATGCCCAAAGAATCAACGTGATAGGTCCATTTTGAAGTGATGTTCCCACCAATCATCTGGAACTTCGCGTAGTTGGATTATTTTCATATCCACCTTGCACTCTTCAGGGTATTTAACATATCAAAGTCTTTCCTAAGCATGGTGAAGTCATACATCTAATTCGATTTGTAATAACCTGCATTTAAATTTAGGAGGGGTTGTCTTCAAAACTTGATCAATCACGTTATCCATCACATTGTCATTAGTGTGCACAACCCGTGGGGTTGCAATTCCAATGTTAAATGTGCACCCACAATAATTTATATTACTTTTTATGCATTTAATACCGATTGATTAAACCTAAGTCCCATCATGGTGGCTGGGTGTACAACTTGTGCATGTTGAGTTCTTATAGTGTTGGTTAGGCTATTTGTGATGAATTGCTTAAATTTCAGGAGTAAACTTGTCGATCTTAGTTAGTCGACACGTGGATAACAATGAATTGTTGGGGCTACAATTTACTCAATAGGATGAGTGACAGTAGCATGTCAATCAATAGATCACGGGCCTCAAGGGATAGATACATATTCTTTAATAGATCCTCGTCTATCAGTTGTGCAATCGACAATGGCATATCTTCTTTGTCGCGCCATTTTTTATAAGTAAAACACCATAAAAGTAAGGGGCATTCACGTACATACCACACAATTTCTATGAATTGACATATTTGACACCTAAATTTTACTTTCTTTCTTAATAAATGCTTATATATATTAATAATATATTACGATAGAAATTGTGTAGAATAATTTAAATTTATTGATCCCACTACTCGGTGCTAAAGAAACAAGATATATATATACAAAACTTATCTTTGATACCATTTTTACATACGAGTCTAAAAGAAAATACACCTAAGCAACACGGGATGTGATAAAGTGATGTGAAACTTGTTTTATCTTTTAGAGAGGAAAATTCATATTCAAGTAACGTAAACAATAAGAGTGAGTATGAAAAAAATAAATATTATTTTATTCCATAAATAAATTTCAATTATTGATTTACTCAGAGAGAAACAAATCTTAATAAAATGAAGTGAAATAATAGCTACACAAGCAAACTACCCAAACTTAAAATTAAAATATAAATAGTTTTAGTATATAAACTTAAGAAATATTAAGATAGTTTATTGTTGAAAAATTTGCTCACGATGAAGGCTCACCAAGTACCTCAATAGAATTTACCATAAGAAGAGTTACTACAAGTGAGTTTGACAAATCAAATCCAACAAATACAACAACAACAACAAAGCCTTAATCCCACTACGTGGGGTTGGCTACATGAATCCTTTTTCTCCATTGCGTCCTATTTAGTGTCATATTTTTATTTAGTTCTAATAAATTAAGATCCTTTTTTATACAATAAGCCCAAGTCTTCCTAGGTCTACCTCTGCCTTTCTTAACATTAGTCGAATCTAAAATATCTACTCTCTTAGTCAGATCATCAAATCTAACAAATAACTTCATATTTTTATTTAATTATAATAAATTAAGTTCAGTTTTTATACAACATACCCAAGTCTTTTTATGTCCATCTCTATCATTCTTAACATAAGTCAAATCTAAAACATTTACTCTTCTAATTTGGTCATCAAATGGTCGACCTTTGATGTGATCAAGCAATCTAAGGCGACTCTCTCTAATCTGGTTTGCCATTGGAGCTACTCCAACCCTTTCATAGATATATTCATTTCACATTTTGTTCTCTTATTATAAAGTCACTCATCCACTTGAGCATTCTCATCTTAGGAACACTTAACTTGATTTTATGCTTTTCTTTTATAGACTAAACATTATGCTTCATAAATCATTGTAGATCTCACAACCATCTTATGAAATTTTTCTTCAATTCTAAGCGGTACTTTTCTATCACACCATAAGTCCGATGCATTCCTCCACTTCAACCATCTAACTTGAATTTCACTAATAGTCATCTATATTGACGACACCGTGAGCAATTGAGCCGAGATTTCTAAAATGTTTAGTCATTTTAATGACTTGATCACCCATTGTTGTACCCAATTATTAGATTTATTACTAAAATCACATTATATCTATTCAACCTTAACCTACTCAAATGAAATCTTTTAGACTCTAATGTTAGCCTTCTTAATTCAAGTTTTCATTGAACTCTCTCTACTCTTATCCAAAATAAGGATATCATCAACGAAAATCATATATCAAGGTGCATCCTCCTATAAATGTCTAGTAAGAACATCCATAACTAATGCAAAAAGATATGGGCTTTGCAAAAAGATATGCTTAAAGCTTAAAGCCAATCTTTGATAATCCAACTGAAACAGAAAAACCTTGATCAATCCTCCTTGTGTTCGAACACAAATAACAACTCTAATATGCATGTCTTTAATGAATTTTACATAAGCATTATCAATACCTTTCTTTTTTAGAACTCTACAAAGTACTTTGAAATCTTAGCATAAGTTTTTTTTTTTTAAATCAACAAAAATCATATGTCGATTCTCTTTACTCTCTCTGCACTTTTCTATCAAACCTCTCAATAAATGTATATCTTTCATAGTAGACTTGCCCGGCATAAATCTAAATTGATTTTGAGAATTTTTGGTATCACATCACTAACCTATATTAAATTACTCTCTCCTATAATTTTAATGTATGACACATAAATTTAACTTCTCTATAATTTATACACTCTTGTGCATACCTTTTATTCTTAAATGTAGGAATGAATAGGCTCTCTCCACTCATTAGACATCTCTTTAGTTCTTAAAATAATATTCAAACATTTAATAAGCCAAAAATTTTTAGATATCTTAAACATTGTTATATTTCTATTGAAATACCATCATACTATACTAATTTTTCACACTTCATGCTCTACTAATTTTTCACACTTCATTTTTCTTAAAGCCTCATCAATTTTTGTCTTACTAATTGATAGTAGAAATAAAATAGCTTATTACTATTTACGATATTAAGATTATTAAAGTTGCTCATATTTTAATAATGTTCATAAAAGGTTTATCAAAATATCTCACCCCATATGGTGAATATTTTTATTAATTTTTTTATTTTTAATCTAATTACATTTTACTTGAACTAAATGCTTACTTTTCTTTTTAATTGACTAGTTTATACGTATATCTTTCACTATTTTTAATCTATTATAAAGATCATTAAAAATTGAATTCTTAGCATCATAATTTTTTTCTTTAGACTTTCTAAATGCTACATTTTTTAAAAATTTTTTTGAAGTTCTTACGTCTAAATCAATTTTTATAATGAACTTTCTTATTTTATATCGTTACTTTTTGCATTTTGCTTAGTAGTATTCGTTATTTTATCCTACATTGTATTACCCTTTTCATGAATATCCCAAATCTTAAATATTGAAGTTTACTTATAAAAATAATATTATGTGCATCTGTTAAATGTCTTTATCTAGTTCTATAATAATATTTTATTATATTTTTTTGTTCAATCCTTCATCTTAAAATTTAAAACAAAAAATTGATGTTTAATACTTAATTTTTTATTTAAAATGACTATCATTTTTACGATCTAGACAATCTATTCTTTTCATAAGAAAATAATCAATTTTGTTTTATTAAATCCATTCTTATAAGTGGTAATATGTTCATCTCTTTTCATAAATAACAATAATAATTATAAGCTAAATCAAAATTTAATTTGATATCTTTTTTAGTAGTCATCCTAAAATCATAATTCCCATCAATACTTCTAAAATCTTCTACCACTCTACTAATATGTATATGTATATCTTCTCAAATAAATTTTATTTTCCTCAAGAGGTATCCTTTGTATTAATTCTTCTAGGTCATTCTAAATTTTTTTTAACATATATCCAATCTTATCTGAGGAGCATAAGCATTTATAAGATTAAGAATCTTGGCATCAAAAATAATATTTGGACCTGTAATTTTATCTCTCATTCTATTAATTTACACAACATTATCTTTCAAACCCTTATCTATAATTAGATATACACTATTTTAATACGAGTCCTACTTGAATATCAAAGTTTAAAATTTAAGCTATCAATCTCCTTCATATTTTCTCCAATCATTTATTTTATTGAATGCGTGAGATATTTATTTTCCTATGAATAACATTAATTTACTTGTGAGAGTATTTGTAGTTTAAGTTTTTATTCAAATATTAATTTCATGAATTGACATTATTGCCCGCATCTATCCATAATGTGAGAACTTTGTTTTATTTAACACTACTCTGGGGCACCAGTGTAGTGACCCTTACACCATTTTCATTGTATTCAGGGCATACGGTGTGTCACTTTCAAGGGATGTCCTAACATTGACAAAATGATTTACCATTTATCTCATAGTTTTTCGACGAAAGTTTTATGCCGATTGCCGACTACCCAATACGATCCTCTACTTTTCACACGCATGACTTGGGACCTAACAATGACCGTTTGGAACATGAATTATCAGGGCTTATAAGAGGAACATATGTTTCTTTTGTAACATGAATAATAAAAAAAACACAAATAACTATATAGTGGTTGTGTAATTGATGTCATCTAACTCTCAAGGCTGAAGTGTTATTGTCTCTATATATAATTTAAATGAACATAGTTGCGGTAAACCTTCACTGGCAATATTGAAAATAAATTTTTAATGAAATGACTATAGCATAGGCCAATCATCACCCTTGTAAGGTAATTCCTTAAATATGGCGTTCAATCATATAATTTAATGTAAAAGGATGATTCAAGTAATGCAAACAGCAAGGGAGTCAAGAATAACACAATGTTAAAATTATAATATTTTTGATTAAAAAAATATTCAATATACACAAATAGGATGATAGAATGATAGCAAGATGATGAAAAGATTGAGATCTAAAAAAAAAAAACTAATAGTCCTTCTGGTATGAAAGACGATTTTGAAAATTATAAGAGTTGATCTTGGTCAAAGGAGGACAAAGGAAGCGAGCGGTTGGAATGAAGAACAAAGTTGTGAGTGGGAGAGGTTAATTCAACTGAAGGAACTCGATGGCTTCAATGGGCTGTTATGTCATGCACTCGCCCTCTTTCCTCTTAAATCAAAACTCAGGCAAAGCAAGGGGAATAATATTTTGCAAAAATCAGTGGCTGTTATGTGAAGCTTCATGCATTTGGAAGTCCCTATTGAGGGCTTCGACAACTTGATTTGGGCTTAAGTGTTTTGTATGGTTTAGTTAAATTTTGGAAAATTTATGCATGTAACACGGAATTCTCATGTATTTACCTACCTCACACCAATATTTTGTTGTTTATCTGCATACCACTTTACCTATGCATGAAAAGGTGGATTTGACTTGTGACAGTGATAATTAGCGGTAGTTTTGATGTGATAGTAAAGAATTGAATGTTATGCGGATAAATATGAAAATTTTTGTGTGAGATATGTAAATATAGAAGAATTGTGTGCTATGTACGTTAATTCCCTTTCAATTTATTGTATTCATCTCATAAACTCAACAGCCTATCTACAAGAAACGTTTTTTTGTGAACTTATGCATCTTGCACTGATGCCACGATGAGCGTCTAGTAGTAGGCATGGCTTTATCTTCTTTTCCAAATCTTGATAAAACATCTTTATACATGCAGGAGTAAAGTGTGACAATAGTACCTTGACTATTTACATTTTAATCCCAGAATGTATAAAAGTGTCCTATCAGTTTCTTTCCTCTTTTAATTAGGGCTAAAATAGTCCTTCACTGGAAAAATTTAGCCCATATTTTAGAAGTATGGAGACTAAATTGACATTTTTATATATCCTGGGACTAAAACGATCACATACAAAAATGTATGCATTGGACCATTTTTGACACTTTTCTCATATGTGTAGTCATGCCAACTAATTTTCTCGAATGGCTCTTATTAAAACTTTAAAATACTGTCATCCATTAATGATCATTTAGGACAAATATATATATTTTTGCTCCTTACAAATTGATGAAAGCGTTTACACCATCATGGCAATGTATGTTCACCCTTTTGTGTTATTTTGTTCATGTTGTATGGCGATCATGCGCCTTCTCTTTTGTGACGCCTGAAGTTAATATTTTTTTTAAGCAGTTATCACCATTTATAGTGTTCAGAACCTGTTTTTGAGTTCAGGAAGGTTGCATTTGGGTTTTCTTCATTATCTAATTTTATGTTTTCCCCTGTTATGTTACAATGTTTCAGGTGCTCCATCTTACAAGTGGATATGCATGTCATGCTGGGTTCATTAGGCATCTCTGTTTTTAGCCAGCTGCTTTTTAGCCAGCTGCTTTCTTGATAATAGTTGCATGTTAGTTGATCAACACGCATTTGAATAGCTGACAGGTCACATGCACAGGCTATCATGTCATTAATGAGATCAGCAGATTCATCTACATCGTGTAGAGAACCTGGCTGCTATGGCCGTAAATGTTGTGACTCCTCAGCGTTATCTTCTCAGATATATGCCTCAGATAAACAAATGTTGCATTATGGTCTGAATTCTTACCAGTCAGATATATATGGCCAGCAATATTTTACAAACTCTTCCTCTGGTTTGAATCCTTTGAACTCTATTCATCTATCATCATCTTCAGTTCATGGAACAATGCACCGTCCCCAGGTTTCATCGGGGCCTTATCAACTGACAGGGAATGCCTGTCCTTCCATGACACAGGAGAATTCATATGGAGCATGTTTTTCTGCAGTTCATCATCAGGTTTCATCTCTTTCAAACAATCAACAAGAAACTCATTCTCTTTCAGAAAGTCATAGTCTGGATCCTGAAATGGACTACGATGAAATTGATATAAGATTGAAGCTTCAAGAACTCGAGCGGGCATTATTGGATGAGACTGATGACTTTGTAGACCTTGGCGAAGAGATGTTCATTGATGAAGACTGGACCGAGTCCATCAAAAGTCTCATGAGTCCAAATTCACCAAAGGAATCTTCATCAGACTCAAACGTAAGTACTATCAGCAGCAACAGGGAAACTAAAACCCCTAAACAGTTGCTTTTTGAATGTGCTTCTGTCATATCAGATGGAAATGTGGAAGATGCACAGGCAATGATCACAGAGCTTAGGCAAATGGTGGCAATTCAAGGGGATCCTCCTCAAAGGCTTGCAGCGTACTTGGTAGAAGGCCTTGCAGCCAGAATTGCCTCTTCAGGCCATGGCTTGTACAAAGCTCTGAAATGCAAAGAGCCCCCTACCACTGATCGCCTGTCAGCAATGCAGATCCTCTTTGAGATTTGCCCGTGTTTCAAGTTTGGTTTCATGGCTGCTAATGGTGCCATTGCCGAAGCATTCAAAGATGAGGAAAGAGTCCATATTTTAGATTTTGATATAAACCAAGGAAGTCAATATATAACCTTAATTCAAGCATTATCAGCCCGACAAACTAAACCACCCCGTTTGAGGATAACCGGTGTGGATGATCCAGAGACGGTGCAACGGGCAATTGGAGGCTTGAAAGTCATTGGACAACGCCTGGAGAAGCTTGCAGAGGAAGTAGGTGTCCCATTTGAGTTTAAGGCAATAGCTGCTAAGACTGCAGATGTTACTCCTTCCATGCTTGATTGTCGGCCCGATGAGGCACTTGTAGTGAACTTTGCATTCCAGCTTCATCATATGCCGGATGAAAGCGTATCAACGGTGAACCAACGAGATCGGCTCCTTCGCATGGTAAAGAGTCTGGATCCAAAGCTGGTTACAGTTGTTGAGCAGGATGTCAACACCAATACTACCCCTTTCTTCCAAAGGTGCTTCCCATGAAACTATAGCCTTCAAATTTTTTATTTCATAATTTTCCATCATTCTATATTCCTTGCCGCTCTGTTTAGTTTAATTTTAATGCTTAGTATTTATTATCATAAATATTTTTTTATTTGTTATGAATGAAATCACAAGCTACTGGAATTATTTAGGAATTGGACTGTTTTTATCTCCACACACACGCATGGTCCTTCTCTTTTTCACTTACAATTAGATTTATTGAGAATGATTTTTTCATGGACTTATTCCGTGTACTCTTTTTTCTATCAACCATCCATTCAAATCTACTGGTATATATCTCTTGCAATTTGACATTATTACCGCCACTTGGTCCCTCTTTGTCACAAGTGGTTTATAATAAAATTACAGATTCTTTTAGCCAACCTGATCAAAACTTGAGCTCATGAAATGATAGGTTTGTGGAGGTCTACAAGTACTACTCAGCAGTATTTGAGTCACTTGATGCAACCTTACCAAGGGAGAGTCCTGATAGAATGAATGTTGAGAGGCAGTGCCTTGCAAGAGATATTGTGAACATTGTAGCCTGTGAAGGGGCTGACAGAATAGAAAGGTATATATATAAATATATTTTTTGTGACTGCATACTTTTCAACACATCTGTTCTGGATCTTAGAGTTTAAGTTCTCTCGATTATCATTATTTTTTATTTTTTGTGAAATTTAAGATATGAAGCTGCTGGGAAGTGGAGAGCAAGGATGACAATGGCTGGATTTGTCTCATGCCCGCTAAGCTCTTATGTTAATGGAGCAATCAGGTCGCTGTTGAAGTCCACCTACTGCGACAGGTACAAAATTAAGGAGGAAAATGGGGCACTCTACTTCGGCTGGGAGGATAAGATTTTAGTTGTGGCTTCTGCATGGAAATAAAAAATAGTTGTTTCTGCTAATAAGATGATTTTGATGTGCTTCTGTATATAAGATTTGTGTGTAAGAAAATTTCTAACATCTCTGGCTTTTTGATGTATGATCTAATCTCCTCAAATGTAATCTGAATTCTCTCTGTTTGGTGCACCCGACAACAATGTTTTTTCTTGCGGATGTCTGCTGACTTTCTCTATTATTTTTTAGAATCTGTGTGCAGCGCAGCTTAAAATTCAATGCAATTATAGCTTCTCATCCATATTTTTAAAACTGCGGTGCAAATGATGATTTTGGACTGTTTTGGATGCCCAGATACAGTATTTTTTGGATCAGTTAGGGCTTGTTTGAGAATATGCTGAATCTCCCTTGTATTGCAGTAAATGCTGACATTTGCAAAAGCTTTCATTTAGTAAAGCAATGCCTGCCAAACGTACTCTCTCAAAATTATTTAACAGTAATTTTTTATCATTTTGGATCACGAAGAACCTCCGTTCCTCCAAGATTGTAAGTTGCTTTTATTAGAATGAGTTCAATATCTGTTTTTTTCCTTTTCGTTTTAAGATGAATTTTAGTATTAAGTTTATTCTTTTGAAGTCTTGATAAATATACTGTGATTCTAAAGAAAAAAATATTAGGTCAGGATTTTGGATGCATCTGGAATCTAATAGTAGGACATCACGTATCAAGTTGGACTATCGCAATATATTGGGATTGGTCAGTATTAAAATTTGTGAGACTCACTTGACACGTGACACCCCATCATTGGGTTTCAGATGCAAATTGCGTCTGGAGTCTGGATGTAATACAATTTTACTAAGTTTGGTTTAATGATGCCAAATTTTATGATGAATTTTAGTATTAAGTTTATTCCTTTGAAGTCTTCAAAAATATACCGTGATTCTAAAGAAAAAATATTATGTCAGGATTTTGGATGCATCTGAAGTCTAATGGTAGAGCATCACATATCAAGTGGGATTATCACATTATATTGGGATTGGTCATTGTTAAAATTTGTGGGGCTCACTTGACATGTGACATTCCACTATTGGACTTCAGATGCAAATTGCGTCCGGAGTCTGGATGGAATACAATTTTACTAAGTTTGGTTTAATGATGCCAAGGGGCTGTTTGAAGAAGAAATGGAGATTAAAAGGAATACGGGTAATTAAAATATAGTAAGTTAGAAATACTTTGGGGTTTTATTGATTGAATGCAAGCCAAATTCACTAGATTTTTTTCTTATGATTGATTTAAAATTTAATGAATTTAATATAAAACTAGATGAGAAGTTGACAATTGTTAGTTTGTAGTGGGCGGTGGTGTTTTTGGTTGGCAGTAGTGGAGTAAGCTATGAACAAGAGGGAGAGAATAACAGAGAAATAATTCTTTTTAATATTTGGAAGTATGTCTCTTATATTATAATAATCCTTTCTATTTATAGAGATGTTGGTTTATATATTGAAATTATACAAAAATTCAAAGAAAATATACAAATCTCAAAAAAAATATTTGATATAACTTCTTTGCCCTCTTTCAATGACATCGTTAAAATTAAATATTATTATGATAATTTCATGCATTGGTGATCATATCTCTTAAATATTTTTTTATTAGACTTGACATCTAATGTGCTCTTGTCAATGACTCAACCATGAGCCGAATTGATCTCCCTAAAGAGTAGATCTTCGGTGAATTAGTTTCTTGGGGGAGTTAATTTTCTGGCAAGTTGCTCTTGTGGGGGAGTAGTCGAATTATGTCAGTCGAGTATTTGTGTGTTGATTACCATTGACAAACTATAAGATCTGGTTCCCTATTCTAGTTATTTTGTTGAATTGATCTAGGAAGTTGCTCTTCTGGGGGAGTAGTCGAATTATGTCAGTCGAGTTTTGTGTGTTGATTACCATTGACAAATTAAAAGATCTAGTTCCCTATTCTAGTTATTTTGTTGAATTGATCTAGCCTAGCAGTCTAATGACCTTGGTGAGCAATCCAAGGGCTATAGGTACAAATTAAATTAAATTCAATAAAAAAGAGATGCTTCAATTTCTTTATGTATGGAATAACAGCACTAAAATTTATGGCTATCATTTATAACTTTAAATTCTTATTAACATACAATTAGATTTAATTAAATATTTATTTTTCTTTTTTGACATCATAAGTATTGTTATTCTAATCATTTCAACTAAACTTAAAAACCCTCCAACCACTTCTCCTTGATCCATAAAAATTAATGCATAGCTTTTTAACCACCATGGGTGAAATGTTCTCATAATCTTAGACGATTATTTTTTATCAATTTATTTAATACTTCATTTTCTATCAAAATAAAAAGCAATTAATGACCTTGATCAATTGGGATATAAACTCTCTAGTTTTAACATGATCATATTTTTAAGTGTGCACTCTATTTCCACTATCAAATTGTCATGCTACATAGTTATCGTGCTTCCAATTTTGTTAGATATGTTTATAAATGGCTTTTATATCGAGTTGTTGCATCATCTTTAAAAGTTATAATGATTGCATCATATCTTGTTAGAAACCATTGAATTATTTTAAAACTTTTGAAGCTCTCTTTATCTCTCTTTTGTCAAACAAAAATTTTTATTTTTAAAAAAGTGATAAGGAGGCAGTCTCATCAAATCAGGCTTCACCAAGCTTACAAACATACTCGTCATCCAAGATGTAAGAAAACTCTCCCATTCAATTTCAAGCCATTAACCCACCAAGTAGCAAATTGGACTCGTATAATCATTAAAGAAAGACATCTAACAAAACTCAAGAATGGCTTCATTTCCACTTACATCATATCTAACAAGAATAACTTACTAAAAAGATCACCTACAACCATGGAAGTCACTCGATCCATGCCATTAGGAGGCCTAGCGATGCTTCCACAAACAGTTGATACATAGTTGAAGACTGTATTAAAACATTACCCCTTTATTTCTATTTGTATTTTCTTTTTTGCACATACTCTTTCTTTTGTAGCCTTTTTTAATTCACTCAAGATTCCAAGTCTTTATAAGTAGGGGATCCTAGATAGTGCCAAAGATTTGATTCTTTCTAATCCCTATTCTATTACTACAATTTTTGGACCTTCCCTGATGGATCTGCTTTTTATGCTTACATATGACTTCCCCACCCTTTGCTATTATTACTATTATTATTATTATTTTAATTTAAAAGATTTAGGTGGGACCCACTGACAAAATAGAATCCAATATTGTCATTAATAACTCTCACACCTTCCATAACATTAATAACTGCCCTAAACATTAACATCCCATTAGTATTTTTTTTTTAATTATTTTTTCATCAAAAGTTTTAGCTTTATAATTTATATTTATTGGATGCAAATCAATAGACAAAAATTATGAAATATAGATGTACTTAATAGCTAAGTAATTCAAGCATCATATTTGTTTAATGATAGTATTATGGAATTTAAATTTGATATTAGATTCATGGTAATATTTGGTAATCAATTATATAGTAATACTTTTACCACATGAATATAGGAGTATTATGAATAATTTATCTTTAATTTTGTTCTTAATAATATATACAAGCTTGAAAGTTAAATCCAATTCTCACCGAAACAAATAAGCGCGACCTCAATGGATCCTTCCTAAGGCAAATAGCCAACGAGCTACTACATAAACTAAAAGTGGTAGAACTCAAAAGCATGCATGAAGAGGTGAGATCACAAAAATAATATGTTTGAATTAGGAAATTGCCCTTGAATAACAAATAAATATACATAGTATTATTATTGAATATATATAGTACTATCATTAACAAAATCATTAAGTAAATGGAACTTAACTGAATTTTAATTTAATTATATATATATATATATATATATATAATTTGGAAAAAAAATAGTACTTTGGATTTTGGAAAATGCAAGACCGGACCGTAAAGTTTTAACACATTACTTGTTTAACAACAAATAAGTTAGTTCATATAAAGAATTGAGTTAATTGTGTTCAAAATTGGAAAAAAAAATATTACATCAGGAGTAGTGATGCAAAACTGCATCAAGACTCCAATCACAATGCACCACGTGTACGGTTAGACCCTGTCATGCATTAAACTATTTAGCTTTTGTATTTGGTGAGGTCAGATTGTACACGTTGTGCATTGTAATTGAAGTCGTGATGAAGTTTTGTATCAGAAATCTTGATGTAATAGTTTTTTCTCAAATTTTATCCATCTAGCTTTAAACTTGTTGAAAATAGTTCAAATTTGTTTAGTTTTACTTGCTAAAATATATCTAATCAAGTGTTAATTGAATCTAATTTGATACATTAATTATTTATAGCTTCATAATTTAAGCGTAAAAATTGTATTTTTTTTTAATCTATTAAAGCTAACTCTTAATCTGATTCTTACTTCATCTCTCAATCTCCCCCTCCCTCCCTCACTCTATGGGGTCAATTTATTTTGGGGAGAGAAATGTTATTTTTTAAGTAGTGTTATATCTCATAATCGATATACCCTACAAAACGTTATTGTTGCTTGCAGTTTTTGCGATAATCTCCCTTAATGTTCTCATAATTGAAAAGTTCGACTATTAATATGCAAATGCAGATTTTACTATTAGGTCTGCATGTTTATTTATTCACATGCCTTGAGCACCTAGATTTTTTTTTTGAAGTAATCGATCGAGTGGTGTTGCTATACAACTACTTTTTAAAGATAAATGGGGCATCAGGATGATCTTGATGTAAAACTGCATCATGACTCCAATCATAATCTGTCACATGTACGGTCTAACCCCACTGAATGCAAATTTCTTTGAAGATGTTGATCCATCAAATTAGAGAGAACGACGGGATTCACTGCCAAAGAGTAAATTCAATTGCAATTCAAGTTGATCTGATGAGATTTATGGCTCCGATGATAGGGAAAATGAGAAGAAATTATCATGATAAGGAAAAGTTAAAAAAGCAGAGCTGCAAAAATGAAAATCACAGAGGATGTGCGCGGGTGATTGGGAATGGTAGAGAGAGTTTGATCTGCTGTGTAGCTTGTAGTTTGTGCTATCCTTTGGGCGGAGGTGTAACTGAAATGAGAAGATGAAGAGAGCAACTGGAACTCCCAGAGACTGCCTGCCACCCATCTCTGTCTCGCGCAGATAAAGGAAGCATTAATGGAGTGCGCCATTCATATTATTAAAATTCTGTAAGAATGGTTTTAAGGGCTCTGCCGACTCCAGTGGTTTGAAGAGAAGTACATTGTCATGGTCACTGGAGGGCTCTGGTGCCTGCGATTGTAAAGGACTCTAATTTGAGCGAGTTTAGATTTGGCTCGTTTAAAATTACACATGTTTGAAATTGACTCGTGTTCAAAATTGGCTCGTGAACAGCGTGTTCGTGTTCGGCTCGATTTAAATATTCTTGTTCGTGCTCGGCTCAAAATTGGTTTGTTAAAATTAATTAGAAAAAATAGAAGTAAGGCATGGCCACTGGAGGGCTCTGGTGCCTGCGATTGTAAAGGACTCTAATTTGAGCGAGTTTAGATTTGGCTCGTTTAAAATTACACATGTTTGAAATTGACTCGTGTTCAAAATTGGCTCGTGAACAGCGTGTTCGTGTTCGGCTCGATTTAAATATTCTTGTTCGTGCTCGGCTCAAAATTGGTTTGTTAAAATTAATTAGAAAAAATAGAAGTAAGGTGTTCGATTCGAACATGCAGCAACTTTGTGCAGTATAAGACATAAAACCACATGACCACATGAGCTGTTATGATTTAAACGTAGTTATAAATATAAACAATATATCATTATATATATATATATATATATATATATTTTCTTTTTATTTCGAGCTAAAACGAGTAGAACAAGAGCAAACGAAGGGTTGTTTGTGTTCAACTTATTTATAATTCAATCTTAAAAAAATTATTCGTGTTCTACTCATTTACTTAACAAATGAATCAAACATGAGTTACTTAATGAATCAAACACGAGTTGTTCGCGAATAACTAACTTTTTTGACAGCCCTGCTGGCGACAGAAGGGTGATTTTAGGGTTTTGTTTAAAGGAGACTCCTCTTTCTTAGGGAAGTTTTCCCTTGATCTAGTTCAATGCTTGATTTTATTGTATCATTTTTTGCTTTTCTTTATTCTCTTATAGGGTTTCTTTTTTTCTTTTTCCTCATCTTAGGGAAGAAGACTTTAAGGTTTCTTTTTTCTTTTATGGATATGATAATTCTTTGGCTTTATGGGCTTTTTTTCTTATTTTTATTTATGGATCTAAGCAAATTTCCACCTCTCCCCACATTAAGTTCTTCACAAGGACCTCTTCCATCCTTGAACTGGAGAAACATGATTTCAAATCATAACTCTACTACTTCTTGTTTTAACTTATCTTACTTTCTTTGTTTGGTTGATAAAGTCTCTTTCTCATATGAGGGGATTCAAGATGGATCTAAATAGCAGAGTTTGGCTCTAGTTGGATATTTACTACGGAAACGACCTTTCTATGACAATCTTTTGTAAGTGATTGGTAAAACCTGAAAACTTAAGGGCTCTTTAGAATTATTGTCTTTAAATGAGGGGTCTTTCTTTTTAAGTTTAATTGCATGGAAGATATATAAATAGTGTTACCAGGTGCTCCATGGTTCATCTATGGTAAATTATTTTTGTTTAAGAGATAGTCTTATGATTTTGAGCCCATTAAGGAGAAACTTAGAGGTATCCTTTTATGGGTTTGTTCGCCTAACCTACCTTTCTGTTGATGGTTAGAAACTTAAATTTCAATGAGTGCAAGTAAATTGGGTATATCTTTTGTTGTTAATTCTTTAATAGCAAAAGGTTCAAGATTAACTTTTACTCGAGTTAATATTCAAGTCAATGTTAATTTTACTTTTCTTCAATTTATTTCTCTTAATCTAAATGGACATTATATTTAACAAGTTATTTATGAAGGAAAAGACAATATTTGTAAATCATGCTATTCTTTTGGTTATGAATTTGAAACTTTCCCTATGAGTGAATATAATAATCATGATAAAGTATTTTCTATTTATAGGCGTAACAACAAGATTTGAATAAAAAATTAAATCAGAGGTTGAGGAAGAACCCTATTGTGACGCCTTTTTGAGGTGTTGGTGACCATTCTGTTATACCATAACATTTATGATGATTATATTATGAAATCTTTTTCTATTCCTCATTAAGTTTCGAATGAAGATTACTCATTTTTAATTCGATCTTTTTTAATGAAGATATTAATAAAGTTTTCTTTTCACTGGGCTCTGATTAGGCTCTTGGACCTGATTATTTTTTCTTTAAGTTTTTCAAAGATTATTGGCATATTGTTGGTCATGATTGTATCATTGTTGTTAACCATTTCTTTTATACTTCTACGCTTTCTCATAAAGTTAAGCATAATGATATTATGAGCATTCCAAAAAAAGCTAATCCTAATTTTTTTTTTCTGATTATACAACTTTATATTGATGTAATGCATTTTATAAAGTAATTACTATTCTTATTACTGATAAACTTAAAGTTGATCTTCCTAAAATGATTTATCCAACTTAAGTTGCTTTTATAAAAAGGAAGGATAATGCTAATAATATAATTCTTACTAATGGATTACTTTATGTTTTTTTATTCAAAAAATTATGATAAAATTAGATTTTATTCTAATATTGATAACTTTAAAGTTTTTAATAAAGTTTCTAGAGCATTTATTTATAATCGAATGAGAAAGCTTGGTTTCCCACAAATTTTTATTAATTAGATTGTTTCCCATGCTAAGGATGTTATTTTTTTATGTGATTATTAATAGAGTGCTTAATTGTTGTTTCTCTTCTTCTTTAGGTTTGAGATAAGGTTGCCCATATCTCCTTAACTTTTTGTTATTATTATTGATCCTTTATTATTTTCTCTTGATTCTCATTTTTCTATATTTATTATTCATCTTATATATGTTGATGATATTCTTTTATTTGAGAATATTGATTTATATTCTTTCATGTTTATTAAAGATATTTTGAATAAATTATGTCATGCCTTTCATCGTTATACTAGTAATTATAAAATGTTTTATTATTTTCTCTAAGCCTGATAATGATGTCACACAAAATCAAATTTGTTATATTTATGGGTTTGCTCTTAATTTTTTGTCTTGAAATTACTTGGGTGCTATTATTAAACCCACTAAGTTATGACTAACTGTCATGTTTTTATTGATAAACGTAATAAGTGGTTAGTTGATTGGAAACAAAAATTATTATTTGCCACTAGTATTTTTTAACTTAAGCATATTATTTGGAGTTATTTATATGACTGTTTTTTTTCTTTTGCTATTTCTAAAAGTGTTAGGAAAAACATACTTCTATAACATCTAGAATTTTGTTACATAATGATAACAATTGTACACTTAATACCATTTATTGGAGAAAGATTAATTTATCTAAGTTTTATGATGGGTTGGGTATTCCTTCATTGGTTAATACTAATTTTATGTGTAAATCTAAAAAAATTGAAATTTATATAATGTTATCTCTTATCTTTCTAAATGATTTTTAAATGACTATGTTTTCTTTTGGATTAATTATCGTAATTCCTCCTCTTCTTTTTGAAAGGATATTGTTAAGGTTGCTTATAACATGAGACATCATTTTAAATTTCAGCTTACTTATAATAGTTATGTTTCTCTATTTTATGATTTGTGGATTCATGGTACTTAATTTAAAGAGTATTTTGATGACATTACTTTTTCATGGTTTAGTGTTCCTCATAATGCTCTTTTAAGAGATATTATTGATGGTAATTGAACTTTGGGTAATTTTTTTTTTTATATTTCTATCTCTTTTTTAATTTTCTTACTTCTATTCCTATTATTAGTTGTGATTCTAATATTTCGGATAATGTTAACACTTATTCTCATAAGACTAATTTATTTTTCTCTCTTTGATCATTTGTCATATATTGATTGGTATAGGTTAATGAGGTTAAAGGTCATTTTATAAAATATGTTATTCAATCATGAAAAATTATTCATAAAGGGTTGAAGACTTGTGACATTTTTACTCTTAGAGGTATAAATATTAATAACATTTTATGTTTTATGTGGTTGTGATTAAGAAACTCATGGTCAACTTTTTTTTTTAAATATCTTTTCCCATTCTAATACAAAAGTTGAATGAGATTATATTTCAACCATTTAATGTAGTTTAAATATCTATTTGGGTCATCATTTATCTCTGGATTCAAGTTGAACAGGTTGGTTTTTCAATTTGCCACTAATGGAGGATGTTTTCATTATATCTTATTGGGTTTCTTCATGGATAAGGCTTGAAATTGGTTTTTCAGCTACTCTCTTTATTCTGTAGAACATCAGAATGTTGTTTATAGTTGGTGTTTATGTGCCTCTGTTTATCCTATGGAAGTCTGGAAGATGTTTAATGTTGGCTTTTGTTTATGTTTCTCCTCTTCATTGGCTTCTAACATGGAAGTGTTTTAATTGTTTCTTTCTGTTTTGCTAGTCTCTGCATAGGTCTTTACTTTGTTGTTGGTTTTCTTGTATTGGGTTGTAAATGTAATATCTCACAACTTTATTCGATCTACAAACATATTTGAATCGAAAAGCTGAAGCGAGATAGAATCATATATGCCTCCAGCCATAACTTATACGAACAAAGTCGACACTCACAACTCACACGACAAATTTTGTGTTACAAATCTTCTAAGTTTTTCTCACTCACAACCCGATGGTGCAAATAAAATGAAGAGGAGCAAGCTTAGGGACCAAAACAGAAAACATCACATCTAATTTATAGTGCTCTGCCCATCACAGAGTTCAATAGATATGAGCACATTATGGAATGTTACTAAATTCACGTGTTGAACTTAGACATTATATGAACCTCATTCTGAAATTTATTTCTCTTAAAAGCACAAAGGAATTCTAACGGTTATTAAAATTAAAACAGAGTTTTAATTAATTTGGGAATTCTAATGGGTATTGAAATTAATTTGGGAATTCCAAAGGATATTGAAATTAATTTGGAAATTCCAAAGGGTATTGAAATTAAAATCCCAACAATAAATAGTATCATATTGACTTTGTATTTTGTTCTTTCATTAATAAAGCTAGGCATGACCCATATTTTTCCCAAAAAAGATACTTAAATTCTAACATTTGGTGTGCAAAACCTCTTTTTTTTATGTATTTACATATCTAACACCTAAATTTTATTACTTAATTTGTAGCACCCGAATCTCTTATGTCTCATTAAAAATACCATTTTTTTAACTTACAAAAAAATGAAATGCACCTTTTTCATGGATGGAGAATGTGGCTGGTAAGTAAAAACTAAAGCTTGGGGGTTAGATATGTAAATAAGTGGAAAATTAACTGATACGTAGGTAAATCTTGTTTTTCGTTTAGGTTTTTTAATTAGGGTTTTGTTAATAATGTACTTAAAAAAAAGATTTTAATTATAATTTATTTAGATTACTATCATAAGATTTTGAAATGGAAATATAAATTAATAAGAACATAAAATCAATTAGCTTAACGAAATTATGAGATTTATTGACATGCATTTGATGGTTGGTCAAATTATTACATTTGGATTCCGCATATAGGGCTGCTTGCGGAGTCTAATCTAGTGCTACACGTGGAAAGTCGGGGCTGACCTCCATAAAAAAAAATAGAAAACAATCGACCCGGCCCGACCGTGTTATAAGAGTATTTCCTTCACGTTATTCTGAATATTTTCCGCATTATTTATGTGTTATTGATGTATTATTGAGTGAATTTTGAGATATTATTGTTCTTTAAACAATAAGACCAATTACACACGAATAACGCGAAACAATAATAACACATAAATAACACACCAATAACACATTTAAAACGCGCGGCTCGGCTCAACCATGTTATAGGAATATTCCCTTCGCATTATTCTGAATGTTTTTCGCGTTATTCATGTGTTATTGGTGTGTTATTAAAGTGTTATTCATGAATAACACACCAATAACACATTAAAAATGCGAAAAATATTCCCTAATATGAATAATACCTCAATAACACACCAATAACACATGAATAACGTGAAAATTTTCAGAATAACGCAAGAGAATATTCAGTCGGACCGAGTCGCGTGTTTTTCAGTCTTATTTTCATTCTTATGCAGGCGGGCTCCAGCCTTCCACGTGTCAGCTTGAAATTGAACTTTACAAGCAGCCCTATTAGCACAGTCTTGATGTAATAATTTTTGTGATGGGCGAGCCTCCACAATGGACGCGGACATATAAATATGCATCCAAACTGTCCAGGTACGTGCCGATCGCTCATATACAGTCAGTCATACAGAAAAAACCTAATCAAATAATTAATGTAAATGCCACAAAAATGACATTTCTTTATCAAGAGGTGGCACATGATCGTTAAATCAATATTATTATTTAATTCCGATGTGTATGGAAACATATTGTTGGGAATAGAATTCTACCCGGATGCTATTGGTCGATCCACCATGCTATCAATGTCTCGAACAACTTATTATTTAATACATAATGGTTGTGCACTTGGAAAATACAATAATTATTTTAATAACAATGATGGGTTGAGAGGGGAGGGAGGGGCATTTGCGCTTGGGTTATGGGTTAGATGATGCATGGTGGGGACACGTTTTATGGATAAATGTTGTGTGGTGGCATGTTCTATAATCAATTTCTCATATTAGTGTCTTCTTCTTAGATAGGCCCCATGAAGTTGGCATCATGATAATTCTTATTTAAATAAATATCTTATATAAGAAAAGGGGTATACATTGTTTAAGATCAACTATTATTAAGTTAAGAAGATATGTGTACTTATGTGAAGTTGATGGGTTGGCCATTGAGAAGTATAGGTCTTGGTTAAGAGATATATTACTTGGTATCTTTATATAAATTGAAGAATGGTTCAAATGATAGTCAAATCTTATATTCTATCAATAATAATATATATATTTTTAATTAGGACCGTCCAAACTCTATTTTTTAATAAATTTATAGTTAAAGCAAAAGTTTGAATGTTCAATGACATCAAAGTGACAATCTATCATCCAATATGACCAATCAAACAAGGCATAGTAAAAAGCTTGATGAGATTAATTTAAAAAAATGAAGATATTTAAATTTTATTTATAATCAAAATAAGTGTTTAAACGAGAAGAATAAAAAAGTACATGATTGCTCAATTTTTAATGTATTTAAATGTTGAAAGAATGATATATGATAATAGGAACAACACAAGCATTCTGATAGCATATTTTAAAGTTTGGCATGAATTTATCAAAGTATAATTACAAAAACTTACAAATAAAACCTTATTTTTGTTATTCTCTCTCTCTCTCTCTCTCTCTCTTTTTGTTTGGATTCAATAGCTTGTTTATCGTCGTAAGATTTTCTTTTCTGAGAAAATCGTTCTTCCAGAAAATAGGGAACATACCACTAAGGTAGACAAACAAGAGAAAAGACGTGAAGAACTTTCATAAAGTAAATTTCGCATGATAGTCCAAAAGCGTAGGTCCAAAACAGGATAGAATTGATAATGCTTTGGAGCATATCCGTGAAAAAGACCCTACAAAAGCAACCCACAACCAAAGAGTCAAGTCTGTTTGCTTGTTTTAAGGTCAAGAACAATTCTCAAAGGAAAGTTTCTATTTGGTTAATTACATCCTGAGGGATGCCCAAAAATACTCTATATTAAAGGAGTCATGCTTACACTTATATAACGAGTAGAGGATGTCATAATAGAATGTTATTTTATAGCAAAATATTAATGCTTTCAAAGCTCTCGCTAAGCCACATGGCTGAGAGTGAGTCTCTCACATCCTAAATGGGTAGCGACTCATCGACCATCGAGGCTTATAAAATAACCATGTCACCTCGTAGGGTCCACACTATGCTTTCAAGCCTAAATAAGCCATAAGGGCAGAGCGTGAATCAATGTGTCCCAAACTGGCGTCAGGTTGTTCGCAACGGGTTTTACAAGATGGCATCGATGAAGCGTCAAAAGGAGCGACATGGCTCAAAAGGGGTAGCAATGCAAATGTATAGTAATCCTAATCGGGTAGAGATAGTCGGGTCAGGATAACACATATCTGTTACCCTAAATTATTAGGACTCTAAGTTTACTTGGTCATGAATGTAGTCGACCTAACGCAACCAAAGATCCCTTATCAACAATCCATGAATTGCATCATCCACGGGGACCTTGGTAGCCCAAAGATCAAGAGAAGGAAACTTTAAATCTCATCACCTTATGTAGGTAGGAAGAGCAGAGGTGAGACTTACAATGCCAAAGTGGCAAGAAAGCCGCTAGAGTGGAAAGAGAAGACATGTACAACTACAAAGCTGGAGATGCTCCCACAAAAGACTTATTCCTCATCTAAATCGAGGAAGCCAGTAACACCCTAAGTGTATTACATAATTTCCTAAGTAGAAATCTATGTTGGACCAGTCGGGTTGGAGAAGCACGGGGACTTCTCATCGGGATATGCAATATGATGCAGTTATCTACACATGTCCAAGGAGTAGAGGTTCTATTAGTATGACTTGGGTTATGCTCATGCTATGCAATCCTTTTACAATCTGGCTCAAAGGCCTTGCAAAAGAGTAAATACATATTTTGAAAAATCTTGAAATATTTTAATGTTAAATTTTGATTAATCTTAATCTCTTATTAAGATTTTGTAGAAAATTTATAATTTTTAGGTTCTAGAGAGCCTAAGTGATATTCACACTGTTCCAAGACAAACTACAAGTAAATAATGGCGAAAAACAAATCAATCACATCACAGGTAAGACTAGGTGTCACTGGATCAGCAACATATCCTAGAAATAGAAATAGGCGGCCAGACACCACATATGTTCATGTTTGGTCCTAATTTTATACATGAATCAGATTTAGAATTATGGTACTGCTGACATCAATTTTTGAAGTCGTGAGTGTAGGATGTTCGCTTGAGCACTTCGAAACCATGCTTGATGCATGTGTTGATTCCAGTGTAAGACATTCATTTGAGACCCTCCGACGCGTGTTGAGGGACACATTGCAAGGATCATTATGTTAGACTTTGGTCATCGTTTAGGTGAAGGTCGAATGACATTTCGTTTATTGGATTACTTTGATTGGGCCAACAGGTCTCATTTGTCACGAAACTAGCTTAAATTAGCCCGTCCATTGGCGAATTTATCCAGATGACATCAAATGATGAAACAAACTACTCGAGTGTGTCTGGAACGTAGATTTTACTTAGGGCAGACACCCATATTGTCGGGTTTTCAATTGTCTCGCCTGTCTGGTTGGTTCGTCGTCTCGGTCAGATCTCTCATGCTTGCAAAGACTTAGGCGAATTTTGTCACAGCCTATGCAGGTTTTCCGACAAAACTCATTGTCGAGATAATTTACGCCTCGCTTTTAACGGGTCTTGTTGTTAACGAGCGTGTAATCATTTACAGAGCTTGAACCTATCCCGAATTTGGGGACGCGGCTTCATGCTCGACCTTGAATCGTCGGTTGATTGTTCGCCTCGACAAGAGACTCTTTCATCCTGATCTTTCGTTCTCTTTAAGAATCATGCTAGTATTTTTGTTGTATACAAATAGAAATTTGTAGCAATTCAAACTAATTTAAGCTACATTGAAATGAATCCGCTAACAAGGATTTTATTCAAATAAAAACATTACAAGACAAAATCTTCCCAAAAAAAAATAGTAATAATAAAATAAAGAAATAAAAGCAAAGAGATTCCCGTAGCTTCCAAGTAACGTTACAAGTGTGAAGCATCTAATGAATTTTCACCCATATAACGTTACAAGTGTGAAACATCTAATGAATTTTCACCCATATCTAAACCCTTCTCCCGTTGTTTTTTAAATCAAATTCCTCACAATTATTTAGATTGAATTAATTATAATCAAACTGTATAGATTATAATTTATAGGGCGTCGCCATCTCATGCCCAGCGGTAACCCACGTTGCCGCAACTCAACAAACCCTCATTAATTCTCGTAGCCCCGCATGGACACCCACCAAGCGAATCGACCTTTTCATCTATCGTCAATTTTCGCAATGCCACGTAAATGAATCACAGCCTGTCACTTGCGGACATGGTCACTTCCAGACATTAAAAGGTGCATCAAGAATCAGGCAGAAGTGACCGACAATGTACATAGTGGGTAAGGGGCGGTGCGTCCCGATGATTGTGGAACCGCGCGAACGGCGATGTCGTGAATAGGAATTTTGGCCTAATGGTCCGGGCTGCAATGATCAGGTCTCTTTATGGAATTTCAGGGCGGAGGCAGAGTAGCGCCCACTGCACGGCAATGAGGGAAGCACAGTGATGAGGGTCCTCGTTGAACTTGTAAAATCGTAGATATAATTGTTTTTCTAGTTTTTTTATATATTCTTAATTGATATGTTATTCTGTATGAATTTTGAGATATGATTTTATTGAATTCACATATGTTCCTGAGGTATAGAATGTGAAATCTGAAGGGAAAAGAAAGAGACGGAGCGAAAAAGCGAGATTTGCCCCGTTGCGGGGAGGAGTGTGTGGTGAAAAGAGGTGTTCCCGGGCGCTTTCATCCCACTAAACTTTATGGTTACAAAAACGAAGAAAGGGAGTGTTCTCCTTATATGGGAGTTGAGAGAGAGAGAGTCAAGGAGACTTTACATATGACAAATGTAATTTATTTATAGAAGTAGAAGTAAAAAATGAGGGAAAAATAAGATTACAAATATGCCATTGCTTGGAGTGTGGTATAAGATATTTCAGTTTTTGCTCGGATTTGTCGATCTACAGAGTTTCCATCGTTGAACGTCGGGTGTTCACCCAGGTGTGGTCGATTAGCCGGAAGAGGTCAGTCGGTCAACTGTTTTACAATTTTATAACTTCATCTTCCTTAATTCAAGAGAAATGTGAAATTATGTACTCATAATTTTATAGTAGAATATTTAAATTGGGCTAGACCTCGTGATTTTTCATATTTCGAGATTTTTCACGAAAAATGCGTTGTCTCTTCTTGCTTTATTCTCTTTTGTTATATAAATGTGTGCTAGATTCTCATATAATGCTAAGATGTTAAATAATCACTCTACTACTGCAAACCTTCCAACACTTATTAGTTTGGTGCCATTTATGGGACACGAAGTCTCGTTCAGCACAGTCTTCAAGCCTGAGATGTCGAGCACTGCTTTATTTTTCTATGATATACATAGTCCAACTAATGAAGAAACCTCCATTGCACCTTTTTAAAACTATTTATTTACGTTCTTCAATGTAGAAGGCAACCATCTTTGTAATCTCTAAAGGTCATTTATGTTAACATCCCAGACATGATTGTGGTAGGACAATCTCCACACACCTTATTCAAACAAAAAGTCTATGCAAACTAATCAAGGCTGTGGGGAACTTTCACTGCATCCTCGAAAGATCGTTCAAATTAACGTCTCATGCATGACTATGGTAGAGAAGTTATCCTACATTCCGTTCAGATATCAAGTCTTCGAAGACCACTTCTAGAATGGTGAGCAAGCTTCACCGCAAAGAATGCTTCCTTAGCGCCTTTTCACCATTTGAAGTTCATTTTCAATTAGATCAGAAAACTGATCCTTCAAGGTTTGTGACTTGGGCTGCTTTAAAAGCTCATCTAGAAAATATCCTCATGACAGAAAAAGTCCATTTTCTTTTACGAAGAATCCCCTCTAAAAGCTCAGTGGGGAAACTCCAATTTGGAATGAGCATCAATTTATAGTCGAATCGCCCACTCAACAAAACAAATTCAACAAGCCCATGACCACTTAATTACAACTCCATTAATGCACTCAAATGTTTACATAATGTTGTCTATCAACAAAATCTCTCTAGATCACCCGATGGAGTAGTGCAAATTCCTTGATTATTTATAGGGAGACTTCTCCTAGACTATAAATAGAGCCATACCACTTATTAAGATGGGATTTAAACATCAGCCTAAATAATGAACGAAAGAAGCTAGATTATGACGTGTGCCACAAATTATAACTTATGTTGTGAAGTAATGAAGCGCTAGACGTTGTAACAATACACCTCGAAGATGATGCAGCAACGCACCCTGAGAATGGTGTAGCAACACATCTCGAAGATGGTGTAACAACGCTACCTCAAAGACGATTAAACAAAACACCTTGAAGAGGGTGCAACAAAGCACCCCAAAGAAGTTATAACGATGTCACCCCAAAGACAATATAATAACGTACCATGAAGATGACACAACAATGCACCTCAAAGATAGTGTAATAACACCATTCCATAGATGATACAACAACACGCCTCAAAGATGATGCAACAACGTATCCTGAGGATGGTGCAACAACACATTCTAAAAACGATGCAGAAATGCACCCGGAAGACGGTGTAGCAACACATTTTGAAGACGGTACAGGAATAAACCCCAAAGACGGTGTAGCAACACACTTTGAAGACAGTGCAATAACCAAACTTGAAGATGATGTAACGACACCACCCCAAAGAAGATGCAACACACCTTGAAGGCGGTGCAATAATGCATTTCGAAGACTATAATAATGTCATCCCAAAGACGACGCAACAACACAGTCCAAAGAAGGTGTGGCAAAATACCCTGAAAGCAGTGCAACAACACATTTTTAAGACAGTGACGGAACACACCCAATAGACTGTATAATGATGTCACCTCAAAGATGATGCAACAACACCACCGAAGATGGTGCAACAACACTCTCAAAGATGATGCAACAACACACCCTAAAGATGATTCAATGATGCACCCCAAAGACGATGTAACAATACACCCCGAAGACAATGTAGGAATGCACCCACACACGGTGTCATGATACAAAGAAAGTGTAGGAATGCACTACAAAGACATGTAACAATGCATCGAGTGCAATGTAACTCTCTGTCACGGCCTATATGATCAACTATGGACTACATGACTCACAGCTTATTCAGCTCTCAACTCCAGCCTCTGTAGCTCACAAACATTATTGCAGCCCCAACTCCATCCTTTGCGGCTCACGAACGTCACTGTGATTAACTGCTACGACCTATGTGATCAACTACGGCCTAAACAAATCACAGATCCTGCAGCTCCATACTACTACCTCTATGAACAATCAACATTCACGAAACAATTATCTACGACTCACATGACCAACTACTTTCATGACCCTTAAAACATGCTATTACCAAAAAACTACATTCACTACAGCCAAAATAAAACTTGTGATAACATCTTTCTTAATTCAAGAAAAGAATAAACCTATAAACTCACAATTATATAGTAAATTATTTCAACTAAAATAGACCCCATAAATTTTTCTTCTTTTCTGAATTTTTCACATGAAAATAGGAATATCTCCGAATACTTTCTATTGTATTATCTAAATATGTATTATATTCTCATTCTATGAAGATGATTTTCTTCTTTTCTGAATTTTTCACATGAAAATAGAAATATCTCCGGATACTTTCTATTGTATTCTCTAAATATGTATTATATTCTCATTCTATGAAGATGATAAGCATTTACTTTACAACCACGCGATCGTTCCGGTCCGCAACATTTATATCAAAAATGATTCAAAGAAAATGTACGTACGAATTTCAAATGTGGTGTAAAGGTGACCTCCCTGAGCTCCATTAAATTGTCAAGCATGATTTTATTTTTGGATGGATTTATTTTCATTTTTATTTAAGAGCATGGTCCAATGGGCCACCTCACACCCGGGCCACCAATTTTATCAGCCTCGAAATACCCCTTCAAAATTTCTTCCAATGGGCACCCAACTCGTCCAACACGTCACGTGCATTAGCAGTACTTCTCACGTATAAGAACATGATAGATTACATAAATAGAACTCAATTTTAATGTATTTACACATCCAACACCTAAAATTTGCATTTTACATACATACCACCTTATTTTGATATATATGAAACTTTGGGTGTTATAGATATACATAAATACATAATTCTGGAGGGTGGGAATGTTAACGTCCCAAAAATAGCTGGATCATTAACCATATTATTAAAAACTACAGGGGGCAGACAGTGACAGATCAAGCTCTAGGGACCACAGATTAGCTCGATGTTTTCCAACGGCTGAACATATTACCAAAAACTAACTCTTTTCCGGTCTAAAAAACCAGACCTTTCTGATGATAAATTTACAATCACGATAAATTAACACAGGAGAAATTATCAACCAGGAGCAAAACCTGCCGAAAATGGCTTTAGATATTGGCTTCAACAAAATGATACACGATTTCTTCGCACCGCTGCTTCCCATAGTCTAGATTCAAAAGTAAAAGAAAGAAAAAAAAAAAGAAAAATATATAGGGAGGAAGGGGAGGCGGGGGGTGGTGCAGAGTGAGAAAGACGGAGCTATACAGATTCTGGAGGTTTTTTTTTTTTTACTTTTTTTTTGGAATTTTGAAGAATTTACCTTGAAGAGACGGGGTTGAGCGTTTTGGCAAAACCGTTCATGGCCCCATAGCTGCGCGAGTTGAAGGCTAAGCAGCCGAACAAGCCTTGGCGGTAGGGAAGAAAGGTCCTTTTACGCATCTCTTCCGTCTGCGCGCGATTCGCAGTGTAAAGCCTCTCGTGCGGAGAGGGCGCCGGCCAGCGGCGCTTGCCGCCGCCTTTCTTTGGTGGTGCCGATGGACAGACTGCTTCGAAGAATCGGTTGATGTTGATGAAAAGTATCCGCTCTTTCTACTCTGTTTCTGAGATGATTCAGAGTTGTGGTTAGCGTAAGAGAGTGGTGGAACGGTTGGCGGAAGCTTTGATTTGTCTTTGGAAGGGGAAAATGAAAGGGAGTGCCAGAATTTCTCCTTGGCGTTTGCTCGCCCCTCGCTCTTGCTACGGTACAGGAGTTCCTTGAGGAACACCCAGCGCTTAGAGTTTCTTCCCGATGAGGACGATCTGGAAGACGAAGTGGAGACAGAAGGTGTCAATGCTTCGGATCCCTTGTCAGGATCCGTCTCCTCTTCCTTCGCATCATTCTTCTCTCCTTCATCGCCTTCCATCTGCCATTGGAACCGCGTGTTCCTCGACGGTGACATGGATCTGGCTCGCCTATGGATAGATCTACTCCGCATCCTCAGATCTCGTCCCCTCTCCACCGAATCGCCCATCTCCTTCACATCTTCACCTTCCTCGTCTAGATCAAGGAGAGGCGCAAGGATCTGGGGGCGCTGAAGGTGAGAAGAGAGTTTCATTGGACGGATCTGGCCGTTGTGGAAGAGCTCGTCGGCGGAGGTCATTGATCCGACGGTTCCGGTGCTGGCAAGGCAAGCGTACTTGGCCGAGAACTCAAACTCGGCCGATCCGTTGAAGGAGGCATCAGATTGGGCGGTAACAGGGGATGAGGAAACAGTGTAAGGCGGGGTGGAGAGTACGTAATGCATTGGGCTAGTCGGCGCGCTGAAGAAGTAACCTCCGACGGAGGGGAAGCGGCCGGGACTTGAAGGCGCGCTTACATACGGAGTGGAGCACGTGCTGTCGATTTCCTCCGTAAATCCATCGGCGTCGGGGTGGTCAGCCGAATCGTCGAGGCAACCATCTTCGAGCTCTGCAACGGCGGCGCCGCCGCTGCAGTTTTCAGCTATCGAAAGGGCTGCTCCATTGCTAGAGTTTTCGTGCTCCATCATCCTTGAGCTGTGCAGAACGCGATACTTCAGGATGGCAGGAAGCAAGACGGTGGATGAATTTAAGCAGGAAACAGCGACAAGGCGATTTACACTACTTTACTTCTCACCCTTAGTTCTTGAAAAATTTTCTAAAATGCCATCATCATTAATTAAAATCGGAAAATGGCTAATTGGCTTTCGAGGGAAACCAGCCATGCGTTCACGATTACTTATTAAAAAAATAATTAATTAATTAACACTACATAGCCATCATAGGATTCATTTGTAGGCCACGTTTAACTTGTTAGTTCACTCAGACAAAGCACCCAACAGGTTTAAATAAAAATTTGATTTGTGAAAATTTTGGCATTTGCATTATAATTAATTATTTATTAAAATATCAGATCATGTTGATTTAGCTGACCAAATAAATATGTCAAATATTATAAGTAATTATTAAAAATTAATCAGCAATAACGATACAAATTAATTGATGTTGCTTAAGTATGGGAAATCAGATCTGCTGTCCCGTTGGCTCTTCTATGTGGCATGCCATCCAAGGTGCTAGCAATAATATATTTGTGCTAACCTCACCAAAAAAGAAAGGCAATTAATTAAAGGGCAGTACTGAGAATTTTACAATTTAGATGTATTTACGTGCCTCATCACTAAACTTTTATGTTTACACACATATGTAATGCTTAAACTTTTAGTATCACCTAAGAATAGCATTATTATCATTTTTTTAAGTGAACTACATGTTATTTCAAGTGCTGAGAAATTAGGGCGAAGAAAAAATAGGAATCGACACAAATCCAGAAGAACATAAGATTTAACGAGGTTCGACAAAGAATGCCTACGTCCTCGGGAGCAGAGCGGCGATTCCTTTCAATATTCGGAAAAGAATTACAAAATTCAGGGATTCAAAATTTCAGAGACTCACCTAGGGTTACAAAAATGACATATATATAACTCTATTGTATAATATGTAATCAATTAAATTACTCTTGTACCAAACCGCAGGGTGTGGCCCCCGCACCCCCAACCCACATAATGAACTCCCCCAATTGGACATATTCTTCCGCTCCAGTCCGCTCCAGCATCTGTCACATTCATGTTATATGAGTCATACCTAACAAATCTTCACCTTGGCGAATATCCAGCCCCTTAGGAGAACTACATATGTCTAAAAAATATCCACCTTAGCGAATATCCAAACCCTTAGGAGAAAATACATATGCATGACAAATCTCCACATTTGCGAATATTCAGCCATTTAGGAGAAATATATATGCCTAATAATTCTTCATCTTGCCGAATATCCATTCCCTTAGCTCCTTGGGAGAAAATCTTCACCTTGTGAATATCCAGCATTAAAAGAAAAATCTCCACATTGCGAATATTCAGCCCCTTAAGGTAAATATATCATGAAGTTTCTTATGCATCAATGTGGGTTGGGCCACAAATATTTTTAAATAATCTATTAATTAAGATTCTTTAACAGTTTCCTTTAATTAAGTTTACAAGAAAAAAAAGAATTTCCCTTACTTAAATTTCTAAGAAAAAAAAGGACTTTTCCTTAATTAAATTTTCTTTAATTAAACTTTCACAAAAATCCTTTTTCTTAAACTTCTAAGAAAAGCTCCGTCTCCGCTTTCCAGAAAAACTCATTTTTCCTTTCAGAAAAGAAATTTTTTTTCTTTCGCGAGTGCAGCAGTAGATTCCTCTTTTTCCGCGTCCTGGAATATCTCCGGAATAACTTGGCGCTGAATTTCCTTTCCCGCAAACTTTTCGTTTCCGTGTGAATCTCCCTTTCTACGTCTCCAATTCTGCTCCTCCGCCGCTCGACTGCGCGATGACTACTGTCGAACGATCCTCCGCCGCTCGACTGCCGAACAGCTCCGCCCGCACTTGTTCGCGGTGACTGCCGAAGTCCGCCGAACAATCCTGTAAACCGCGAATGTCGTGAACCTGAAAACGACGATTCTCTGTCGCGATCCAAATCTGCAGTTCGCAAACTCCTCCCTATTGGCGTGATGCCAGCGATTCGCGATTCGCAATTTAACTACCGGTGTCGAAGTCACCGAAGCCGCCTGCTCGCGAATCCGCCTAACCTTTGAAACCCGCTTAGCCTTCAAACTTCCTCCGCCCGAAATGGACGCCATAGCCGCCGAACTCCTCGGCCAAAAATCTCTTTGTTCCTACGCAGCTAAAATTTTTCTTCCCTGCCTTCCCTCGAACCTCGAACATATCTCTAATACCACTTGTTGAGAAATTAGGGTGAAGAAAAAACAGGAATCGACACAAATCCAGAAGAAAAATAAAGATTTAACGAGGTTCGACAAAGATTCCTACGTCCTCGGGATGGGAGTAGAGCGGTGATTCTTTTCAATATTCAGAAAAGGGTTACAATATTCAAGGATTCAGAATCTCAGAGACTCAGAGACTCACTTAGGGTTACAAACACGACATTACAAACACGACATATATATAATCCTATAGTACAATATGTAATTACTTAAATTACCCTTGTACCAAATCGTAGGGTGTTGCCTCTGCACCCGCAACCCACATAATGAAACTCTCCCTATTAGACAGATCCTTCCGCTCCACTCAGCTCGTGGGCTTCGCTTCGCTTCATCATCTGTCCCATTTATGGTATATGATCCATACCTAACATCAAGCATAAATTCGAAGCACCGAAGTGCTATGTATATATGAAAGTTTAGGTGTGAGATATGTAATCGCTTCATCATCTGTCCCAATTATGGTATATGATCCATACCTAACATCAAGCATAAATTCGAAGCACCGAAGTGCTATGTATATATGAAAGTTTAGGTGTGAGATATGTAAATTTATAAAAATTGTGTTTGGTATTGTACATGATACGTCACCAACAAATTTTCATCATTTGGCACTAATCTCGAGGCATGACACGAATTTCAAGACGATATTTTAAGCATGAAACATTCAAATCTTTATAAAAAGTCATCTAGAGCTTCGATTTCAGCAAACTTATAGTTAAACTAACTGTCTTGATGAGACGAACATAATGATATGAAAATTAGTCCAATTTGAGTCAAATCAAGCCCAGATCAAGTCATTGAACCACACTTAAATGATTTTTGGATACATTTGAAAGATCAAAGGGTTGTCGAATATGACAAGTTTATATTCGAATTGAGCGACTCGACAAGACGATCTAACGAGCCCAAGATCACTCAATTCTGACATCATTAAAACACTCAAATGTTCAGTTCACGCTGTATGATCAAGGGAAGCTCTCCGGATCGCCCGATCAAAATGATTCATATTCCTAAATTAATTGCACCTGTAACACCATAAATAGAGTCACATCCCTCTCATGAGGGGGGGGGGGGGGGGGGGGGGGGGAGGATAAGTTATAGTTCAACATCACCGTCGATCGTCGTCGACCACTGCCGACTTCCGTCATCGACCACCGCCAACCTCCCTTTTCGACCATCGCTGATCGCAGTCGACCATCACTGACAGCTGAAGACTATCACTGATTGTCATCGACCTCCACCAATAGTTCATCGATCACTACCAATCAGACGCTGTCAGTCAACGTCGTAATCTGAAAAATATAGTTACCCTTTTCCCGTCTGTGGGATAAGGGATTTCTGTAATTATTAATTAATAGTGGAATTTCGCAATAGGGCTAGGCCCTGTGTTTTTTTCCCTTTACGGGCTTTCTATGTAAAAACTTCTAGAGTAGTCACTGTTTTTTCTTTTTCATCTGAATGTGTGCAGAATTCTTGTACAATGCTAAGACGATAATCCGTTACTCTACCGCCACGAATTTTTCGACACGCATCAGTACAATTTTGATTTTTCTGTGAATCACATTCAAGGAATAGAGTGTAAGACAGAAGGGGAGAGAGAAAGAGAGTGGAATGCATAGTAATGAACATCAATTTGGAAGACGTGTGTATCCTTTTATTCAAAGAATGATCTCATATTTGAAGAGAATGCGTGAAGTTACATTTATACCCCTGCTTTAGTGGAGATTGTAGGGGAATTATAAGTATTTTACATATATAAGCCCAAAGCATGGCTACTCCATGAGTATACTGGTTGGTCGGGCGAGCCATTAGTAGGCGTTGTCGGTCGGCTGAGCTAAAGAGGCCTAATGGTCGGCCGATCAGGTAAGGTTTTCGACCAGCTAAATTTGATGTTCATGTTAGCTGAACTTTTACCAGTAAAGGGTTGAAAATATTGGTTCGGTCGACTATGTTGTGTCGATCAACTGGTCAAGTCTGATCATAGAATCTTGATCCCTAACAAGGAGCACTTGTCGCCAAGGCAAAGTTGGGTATCAGACCAAAAGTGATTATTTTGATTTGGACATTCAGATTTTATACATTTTAAGTGAAAAGTTTCAAAAAAAAAACACTATAAAAAATTGAGATGTTCAGTTAGTAAGGCCAAATAAATAAATTGTAAACTTAATCTAGAAGTATTGAATGTGTGTTTCTTGGGAAAATATAATTAAGTGATGTAGAAACACATAAGAGGATAAGGTGGCTTGAATAATTATTTTTAAGATACATTTTATGTGCCCTCCCATCAAAATCTCCTATTATCATTGACTAAAAGAACAAAAAAATTGTTATTACTTCACTTATGTAAGAATAATAATAAATAAAAGGTATGTAAGAATTCAACCCCTAACATCTCTTCTTAATTGGATAAACTTTATCATAAATTTAAGGATCATCATGACTTATAACATCTTAGAAGCAATTCATCCACTTGCCTTCTAATACATACTTTTTTACCAGGATAATGTTTTATTAACTTCATAGCAACAAAAGAAGCAATTCCCTTGTCCAGTGCTTCTTTTATAATTATTCTTAATTATATTAAAATTCTAAGCATATATTAAAGCGGTCAGAAAGAATTATACTAAGAACCATTTTGTGTTTTTTGTAGATCTGGGATACAATGTGTTACTAAACTCTATATAATGAACTTATTAATTTATCAAAAAATGTTTTTATTGATTCGAGATATATAAGCCATAATATCTTTATATATTTTTTAATCAACTAAAAATTTCCTAATTGTTTAAGATCAATTGAGAGAGGGTGTAAGGAGTAGATTACTTCAATATTATTAAATGTATAAGTATTAGCAACCTTATAACAATAATGCTAATAGCTCCAAACCAGTCTAATTAGCCATTCAAGCTTGACAAAAATACTAATGATTTTTATTTAAAAAACTCCAAAAAATCATTTTAAAAAATTGTAAACATAATTGCTTATAGATGTCTATTTCTAGGGTAAGTTATGTTGGCTTAACAAGTAATTAATTATGAAAATTTGCATGGGCTACATAATATGAGAAATACCTCCATTCTTTAAATAAC
>NW_018164444.1:23478293-23536889 GCF_001263595.1 Phalaenopsis equestris | reverse complement strand
CCCCCCAACACACACACACCAAATTAAAAAAAAAAATATTATGTACTAATAATATACAATGTGCAACCATCATTACATGAAACTGTAAATACATCATCAAATTCTAAATTATAAGCAAGCCAAACATCATTAGTATACTTTTAAAATACCTGAGAGGTAGTTGGTTTTAAGAATTTTGGCAAACAAAACATACACAAATACACCAAAAAACAAAGGAAATAATTTGGTTTGCCTCCTAATATGTGCTTAGTTTAACATCCTCAGCTTGACCCAACCATACAGAAACATCATAAAACAAAATCATACAATGACACTATAAGATAACACATGTGATGCCTCCAAAGTAGCACTAATTTTATATCCTCAGGCTAACAAGTTCAGATTAATCTTAAGATTTTTTTCTCTAGAGTCAAATATTTAGTTTAAAAATTCTCAATTTGACTTCAAATGTTTGAAATGTCTTGGAGACTCTCCTAACAAATTTTATTGTGATCCCATATTTTTGCCTTTTTGAAATATTAAAATTTCTTTTCTAAATTCTTATTTAAAATCACTTGCAACCTTTCTGTTTCCAATCTCAAAAATTAATTAGAGGTATAAGTAGGGAGTGAAATAAGATTATGAATTGTAAAAGTCATATCCTCATTTTTTACTTTAATAGTTAACTCTCATTTTTATAAGTCCATATTCTCCTTACTAGTTAGAAAAAAAGGCTGCTAAAAATAATAGGGATCTCATCATCTTCTTCATATCAAATATCCTGAAATTAAAGGAGAAGATGAATTTTTTCAAATTTCACTAGGATATTTTTTATAATCCCCCTGAAAAAATTAAAGAATTTTCTAATTGAAGGGTCACAATGGTAGGATAAAGCTCTCATAGTCTCAGCCTTTCAAATACTAAAAAGGCATTGGATTATGTTAACTTTTGATTCACATAATGTCTTTGCCATAAATTGATCTCCTATATTGCATGGAATAATAAAACTGCCCGATCTTTCATTTCTTAGGAGAGTTTTTTTTTCTAAACTACAGTAATACACTCTTCAGTTAATGTCATAGTTTTGAAATTTGAAAACTCACATTTCTTGTTCAAAAACTCCTCCATAAGTTTCATGTCATTGGGCATTTGTTCAAGTGTTTCAGCAAATGGATTATTAACAGTGAGAATCTTGAAAATTTCTAGGAACTTAAAGAATTGCTGGTTCAATTTCTATTTAATAAATCTCTAAGAAAAATGTGGTGGTGGTCTCTCTTATTCTATTCAAGGTGGTGAAGGCATTTTTCATTTTTGTCTGGGGTAAGTTCTTATATAGGTTTCAAGATTAAATTTGAGCTCCACTATTCCAGGCTTTTCCATTCTAGGCTCCTCAAGCACCTTTTCACTACTAAGTCTTATGACATTGCAATGCTTCACATTCTAGTTCTTTGGATTCACCTTTCTATAGCTAGGTAGTGTCCCCAAGGGTCTCTGGCTCAATGAGTTAGGCATTTGCCCTCATTGCATTTCAATGTTCATAATAACTACACTATGACTTTGTATTTAATTGCTCATTTTTGGTACTACTTCTTCAAAAGATAGTTTCTTTTCCCTAAATTGGGGAATAAAAGTAAATCTAGGAGGGTAGGTTAGTCTAGGATGGCCACTACATTGGTTGTTTCAATTACTTATAGGATTTAGTTGACTATTATCCAATTTTTAGGTTCCTACATCTTGGCTTATTTTTCCAAATAAATTTTGGGTGCTTTTTCTAAAGGCCATTGAAAAATTTTGTCACTCACACTTACTACATTCCTAGAATTGACGCTATCTAAATGCAATTGAAAAATTTTTATAGCCATATCATCGATTAGGAAATAAGCTTCCTTAAATGGATTTGACATAAGTGACCAACCAGCTACAATATTTATTATGGACCTCAACGAACCCACCAGCTCATTAAAAAAGTTTGAATAATAAGTCAATCTGGTACGACGTGGAGGGGACATTTCCTAAGTAGCTTCATAAATCTCACCCAAGCTTCATAGAAAAATTCTCCATCTAATTGGATAAACGAGATGATATCTTTCTTAAGTTTTGTCATTTTTTATGGAGGGAATTATTTGGCCAGAGATATTTGGCTAAATCATTCCATGTAGTAATTGATTCAGGTGTTAAGACGTTGAACTGCATTATGGCTTTATCGCTAAGTGAGAAAGAAAAAAAGTCTATATCTAGTGCGTCATCGAACATACCATTATACCAAAATATGAAAGATTTTTAGAAAACTAGCTAAGTGGAGGTTGGGGTCTTATGCGAGTGAGCCTTCAAACTGATTGTTTTGTAGTTTTGGTGTAAATGAGGTGACTTCTATGGTAGAGTAGTTAACACTCAAATGGATTTCTTATATTAAAGGATTAATATACTCTCTAAGAGGTCCGATGTGTTCTTCTTGGGATGGTTTTGCATTTCTCCAAAATTCTTTTTGAGATTTTAAATTTCCAAAATTTTTGGATGGTTTTCTCTAATTCATGGCAGTAAGACACAAATTCAGCTACTCCATTCCTATGCATAAAAGGCTAAAATTAGCAAGAGAGACCTTAAACTAGTAAGAAACATAACACATGAGCTACATTCTCTGATAAAGGAAGTAAAATAGGAGAATATGCATAAAGTAAAAATAGGAATAACAATTTTTTTATTTTATAACATTAAATAACAAATTAAATAAAGAAAAAACATTGCATTTTCAAGTGTAAACCATAATGATTCAACTAAAAATTTCTTAAAATTAGAAATTCAACATATTTTCGTGGCAATAGTGCCAAAAACTTCATACGACCAAAATGTTATGAAACATTAGCGATACATGGAAGTATATGTACTGAGCAATTAGTATTTGAAACTAAGTTAGTCTATCAATCCCACAAGTAATGAGTGAACTCCGAAAATTCAAAAAAGTTTTAATCTGATAAATTTGATTACGACCTAAAGGTTAAAAACATAGTGATTTTAAATTTTTAAACATAATCTTTATAAAAATTAAAACCTATAACTAGTATTGAGTTTGAACAAGTGATAGAAAACCTCCCTTGAATTGGTCAGATGTAAACCAAAAGTATCAAAGTGAAACTAATGAAGTTGACAATCAGAAATAATAGTTTCTCTTTGCCCCTGCTAGTGGTCATAAGAAAATTGTGATTTCATATTACAACTAATCTCCTAACCATGAAAAACTAGTGGTTGAAATTTTTCTTAAATGATTGCACCATCTTAATAGCAATATTCTTATTCTCTTAGAGTAGTGTAGGCCAGCCTAATTGCTCTACAAGCCTACTTCTATAGTACTATATCAGAATCAATTTTACCATCCTAAGTGATCAGTTTATGATTAAATGACATACATAAAATTAAACTATCAACTTAAAATTCATATTGCACACAATCACATAACAAAAATGATACTAATTTGCATTGAATCCAATTCAAGGAAAAAAAAAATTAATTCATACTCATAAAAACTAAACGCAACATAAGTTTTATTGCAAAATCCACAAAAATAAAATTAGAGTTATCTCACGGATGTTCTTCACCAAATTACATAAAGTCACAACACACTCTCTTTCATCTCACTTTGAGTATAGTAATTATAACACAATTATTCTCTATAAGGAGAACTTTCACACACACTCTCAGACTCTCTCAAAGGATCCCTTTATCAAAATGTATTGAAGACTACAAGCATTCTTCAAAAATCTCACCTGGTGGTATTTTTTCTTTTTTAAAATCTTGGAGAAGATGCCTTTCTTCATTCAAAATTACTTTTTTTGTAGCTACAGATCGCCACACAAATATAAAATTTCCATTACTCCTTAAGTTAGTTTGTCAGTGCAGGAGTTCTTCATGGGAGTGTCAGAATCCTCATAATTCTATCATCTCATCAAATTGATCATGTAGGGAGGTGTGGGCTTGATAAGCATCAATTGGATCTAGCATATAGCAACATAAATACAACACACAAACATAAAGCAGTGTAGCACTACAACAATGTTTCATTGTAGCTACATCACTAGGCTTGGCGCACCTATCACCCATCAGCTGGAACTTGAAAGTGCCCTTGATCAATTTGGAGTGAGTTGAAATGCCACATGGGGTTTTTTAGGTCGTATGTATCCATAAATACTTGATAAAACTCATAGCTAGTAATTACACCTAAAAAAATACTTGAAAAAACAAAAATATGATACAAATAGTGTAAAAAAAGCAATTAAATATAGGAAAATATGTTATACAGTTTACACACATTACCCTAATTGCACTTAGCCAACTTTTTAAAATTATGTGCAACCTTTAGGTGCAATGGTGTCTCTAACAACACTACTAGATTTATGTTATTTTCTTTTTCACTTAAAGAGAAAATTCTGTAGCATTAGGGTGTATCATCTTTTGGACTAGCCTAGCCCAAAAATCTTTAGCGAAGTACTTCCGACCCTGTAAAATAACCAAGCTTAGGAATGACATAACTACTTTCACCTAATTAATGAGTGAGTCAATCTATGAAGTCTAGGAGAGGTTTAAGGAGTTACGTAGGAAGTGCCCACACAACGCTCCATGCAATTGGCTAATTTTTTAGACCTTTTATTATGGACTGGTGGGATCTTTGAGGTACATTATAGACATTTCAGATGAGCAATTTTTAATGTCTAAAAATTTTGAGGAGGACTACAGGCTTATAGAAGAGATATCCACTAATAATTTCTAATGGAATTATGATACAGTTAACCACAAGAGAGTAGCTGATGTTCATAATACTGATATGTTAATAATTCAGACTTCACAAATTGCCACTATATTAGAGAAACTAGACAATCTAGGTTTAAATTTTACATTAGAATCACCCAAATTTTAGTTAGAATAATAATAACCAAGTGTAAGAAATCAACATTAGAGTTGCAACCAACCTAAATCAATAGGGAACTAGGAAAATTAAGGCAATAATTTTAACCCGAGTCTTCATTATCCTTTTGGATTCATCTCAAGTACTCAATTTAAAGAAAAAAATTAAAAGAATTAGTGTTACATATGTGAAATCAGATACGAAAGCAAGTTGCAATCATAAGGAACAATGAAGTAGAGCAATTGGCTAACTTTTTGAGTCATAGACCCCAAGAGACAGTACCAAGCAACATTGAGGTGAAGCCTAAGGACCAAGTTTTGGAAGTGGTTAAAGCCATTACATTGAGGAGTGGAAGGAGTTGGATAAGGTAACTCAGAATAAGCCTAGTCTAGAAGAACATGAACCCGAGCATGAGAGACCTATTGAAAAACCTACTCTGAACTTGAGAAAATCTAACTCACCTCCTATGAAATAATAAGAAAGATCTCCACCTTCTTTTTCTCAAGAATTAATAAAACTAAAATTGAGTCAACAATTCTCTAGATTCATGGAAGTGTTCAAAAATCTCACTATTGATATTCCATTTATATAATCTTTTAAACAAATGTCTAGTGAGATGAAATTTAAGAAATAATTTTTAAATAAGAAAGCAAAGTCTAAAATTTTAGTAACTGTGATATTAATGGAAGAGTGTAATACTATAAATACAGCCAAAATTGGGCGCAAAACCAGATACTGCCTCCCTCCCGAGTCCCTCCTCCTGCCTCGCGATACCGCCTCCTCAGTCCCTCTCGTCGCTACGGCCGCCGTCCAGATCTGCGGGTATTATTTTTTTTTCGTAGAAGTAAGAACTTTGTTACAATGGCATTGCTTAACTGAGTGTTTGCTTATTTTGACGGCTTCGAAAGTCCATTTTCATAGTGAGGTTTGCTAAGATTGCATATGCTTATTGTTTGTTGTGCCTTCTGAAACAGAAAATGAGTTATTGCTTTTGTAGTTGGCATTTCTAATAATTGGGCCAAAAAATACTGAAACAGCAAAATCAATTTTATCTTGAAATGGTTTCTACAACTTTTTTTCATTTTATTAATGCTTTAATGAATAAAAAACATGCTTCCTTGCTTAATTTACATCGCAAAAAGGAACATCTTTTAAATTTCAAAGGAAACCGGATCCACTTTTATTTTAGGGTATGCTCCATGGATCCACGCCAGATTTTGGAATAAGCTTGATCCAAGCAAAAACTGATATGCTTTATTCCATTTATTACACTTCTTACTTTAGTGATATAAGCCCTAAATTTATGCCAAAGTTCAAAAACTTTCATTCTTTCTCCTTTTTATTTCCCATATTGATATGTGTTACCCTCCAGCTGAAGCTACTAAGTTCTGTTATTTGGTTAGAGAAGGAAAGAGGCTTTTCTCGAATCAATCCTATTTTATATACAAATGCTTATGTATTATTCTTCTTTCTAGAAGCTTCCACTATAATTAACACACTTCAATCTTCAAAGGTGGTAATAAATTGACAAGTTTAACTTTTTTTTTTCTTAAAGATGCAAGTAGACTTTATTTTTTTGGAATTTTTGTGATCAGATATTTCAATCTTAAGTGAGAGAAGTTGTGGGCTGATAATATTGCAGACAATTAATTCTAAAAATAACTTCTCATTTCACGAACATAAGTTTTGTTGATGGTAAGAAACTCCATATGCAACATTCTATAATCTAACCTGAATGTGTTGAAAATATGAAGCGGGTGCTATGATGCAACACATAAGTGGTGGGATTTTAGGATGCAATGTTGAGTGCTTCAGGGAGTGAGAGCGGGTGAATTGAGGTGATTGTATGTGATTAGGAAAGTTGCATTGAATAATTGGTGTGTAAAAATTATCATCCCTTACTAGATATGACGATTAATGGCTGTTATGTGTTCCTCTAGAAGTGAATGTAAAAAAAAATATATTTGATAAGTGTTGGATGAGGCAAATTTGTTGGCATTTATTTTTGATGTGATCTACACGGGACATGCTCGCTAAGTGCACGACACTGTAATTGAGGTCTACATCGTCATAGTCGTGCCTCGAGTCAATCATGGCCAATCCGGCATTACCTCCGGTGCCCTCCAGGTTGACATTCGTTCCTGTGACATAGGGTCGTATCGTGCTAATAGGGAAATTCCCGTGGCACAAACCGTTGACTAAAGTACCCCCACATCATGTTTGGACCTTAAGTCCAAGGCCAAGATAAATGGATTTTATGTTGGAACCTGCTTGACGATATGTAGATAGTTCGGCCTCTCGAACTATTTTAAGAGGCATTTGCGGTCCTTACGAAGGTCTAAGGATCATGACTTACTCACATTCAATCCTCTAGAGGTCCCATGAGGCCTAAAACCCCTTTGCTAGCTTTTCTGGAAGCCCAAAATTTATGGGGTCTGGCGTGACCATGCCTAACTTAGAAGTGGCCATTCTTAGCTAGTGGCGTTACCATGCCTAAAGCGGGGTTGGCCACGCCAAGACCACCCAAAACAGCTCAAAAAGCTCTATAGGCGAAGTAACCAAGCATGCCTCGGGTGCAGTCACACCGCAAGTTAGAGCACCTCATGTAATTGTGCTAGGCCTCAGGCGCGACCACGCTTGCCCTTATCTCGCGACGCTTTGAACAGTCGCCCGAGCTCGGCGTGGCCACGTCGTCGAGAACAGTTAATAAATTTTGGCCCTCCGGTCCCTGGATTCCCGCCTGCAAGAAGGCCAAGTCCGGCGGGCCGTCTCCTTTTGCTTGTTCTTCACCTAAATATTGTATGAGAGATATTTTGGGCCCATTCCAAATTGGGAAAGTGATTTAGACCCTTTGAGTCTTCTTCCTAAGGTTGTTTAACGAAGTTGAGGAGGCTCATTTGCATTGATCGACCACCATTGTTGTTGGAGAGCAGTGTTGGAGCAAGGGGGGATTCAAGAGCTTCCAGGGAGATTTCTAGAAGAATTCCATCTTTTTCTTCAAGGAAAAGCTAAGGCAAGCTCTTTTCCTCCATTTTCTTGATCTCTTCTACTTTGTTGGTCATCTTCCTCCTCTCCGGCGATCTCTTCTACTTTGTTGGTCATCTTCCTCCTCTCCGGCGACACTCCGCTGAGACTACGAGGAGAAATTCCTCTCTGCTTGGGAGAAGGTCAACTTTAGCAACTCCTTCATTCTCTCCAGCGAGGAGGGCTTCTTCATCACCTGGGAGAAGGAATCCGGTCATCTTCTCCAACTGTCGTATTGATGAAACTCCTCAAATCCTTTGCATTTTCCTTCTTAGCTGACCTTAGGAGTAGATCTTGCTTGGTGTTGTGGGTTTTGGTTGCCCACACAAGCCAAGTTTGATCGGTCACCTGGTATCGTCTGGCTCAATCGATCACTCGTTATCGGGCGATCCGATTGGTCGAATGATATCAGTTAACACGGTCATATGACTTTTGGTTGGCCAAATTTGTGATGTCACCGTGAGTTCGGTTGTCCATGCTAAGAAAGAGTTTGTATTATAAATAAGGTACAAGCACGAGTTTCGAGGCGTCAGACGGGCGAAACCACGTGACAGGGATCATAGATGTATATATGGAATCTGATCGCTTTTTTCTTTTATGGGATATATAACCGACCCAGTGAAATCGACTTTTATTATTTTCTTTGTTTGTTCTATAGCTTTTGCTACATGATTGCATGCTTGAGTCGTTTCCCATGTTTCTTTCTGGCTGCAAATGGACTGCTACGAAATTACAATTTAGGCTTTTTAGGAACTTAAAATATTAATTTTTTCTACAAAAAATCTAATAAAAATTTCAAGACTAATTAAAATTTAGGATTAAAAAATTCAGAGTTTTTCAAAACCTGCTTTCTACTTTCCTAAATGGCCTTTAGGCCGATTTTCAAATGAGTTGCATAGCATTGACATATCCAAAGTCAAACTAATAAGGCCTCAACGCTTAGGAGTTGAATAGACAACTGCATCATAAGTATGTATTGAGAAAAATTCTTCAACTGACTGACCTAGAATAGACTTCTAGGCCTCTTAGATTGTTAGAAAGCTCCCCGACCTAGACGGGTGTGAGTCCTTTGTTTGGAGTATTTCCAACTTTGTAGCTGAACCTCCTCATCTCTTCCTTTCTAATGGCATCCTTGTCAGTTTGGTGAGTGCAAGTCCCACCTTTTGGAGCTCCACTTGATAAGGATAGAGTTTGGTTCATTTGAACTCAGGGCTACCACGATTCACGTGGATGACACAATTCACAGATTGCTGATCGAAGATCACATGAAGTGTTGGGTCGATTACCTTAACGACCAGGTAGACTTAGGGTTTTATCGGCTTGGGATGATGGGTCCATGGTACCCGACCTGGCTATCTCTAACTTCTAGGGATTACTCTTCTCTTTCTTTGACTACCTCTGTTGAGCCCCATCTTTCATATTGTCTTTATTGGTTTCATCTCGACGGCCTGATTTTCGATGAGCTACTGTCCTTTTGAGATACAATGATTTGTCCTCCGTGCTTATGAACTGGATGTGCTTTGATATATTGGGATTCTCTGTCGGGATGATTCGATTATTTTTGTGTGCTCCGTATGCTAATGAGTCTGTTACCCATGTGGGGACCGCAAGAGATTCGCTCTCCGTCCCGTGGCCTAATGGGAGCTTTGAAAGCATCAGAGTATTTCCATGTGAAATAATTGTCTTTTGATAGCCTTGTGCTAGTTTTCACTATTAATGTAAGCAAAACTCTTTTTAATCAAGAGTTTTTATGGGCTACTCCCAAGATGTAATAACCAAGTGAGATACATCCCCTTTGGAGCACTTTGGACCACATAACAGACAAACACACATGAACATCTAGTTATGGATAGTCTACGTATGTATTCTTTAATGGATATTGGTCCAAGGTGCCTCCACTCGATCTTGTTTGGGAGGACACTTGACATATTCTTGCGAGGTTTATCGCACGTAAGAGCTCCATATTTTCTCTCTTTGTTTCTCTTCTTTGTTGTATGTCTCTGCTTTTCCAGTTCATTTCTTCTCCTGATCATTCTTATAATCCGGAAGAGACACTTATTCAGAAAATGGAATCATACAACGATAGACAAGCTGACAACTCCTTTAAAAATAAAAAGATAAAACTAACGAATACAAAATTACAATAACTTTATATTTTATCTTAGAATGGAATATTTTAATATATAAACTAATTAGATCATGTATATGCATGTATTATAGAAATGGATGAACGAGTTGAAGACAATGCAGAAAAGTTGTCTGATTTCGATCACTTGCAGGACAATAATAATTATTCATGCAGTTGTCACTACCGCAGTGAGTAGTATATAACGAGAAGTCAAAGAAGAAATTATAATTCTGAACGAGATATCCAACATTAAATATATCTCTCTAGATTATATCTTGGTTCTAATTTTGGTTGTGTAAGCATGGTGCGAATAAGAAAAGAACATTTTTTCAAGTTGTGTAACTTACTGTGAATGAGAAGACTGCTTGTCAATACAAACTATGTGTGTGTCGAAGAACAAATTGCTATGTTTCCACATAAACTTGGTCACAGTGTTCGTAATCGGTCATACAATTTGGCTTTCAAAGTCAGGAGAAACTATTAATAGGTATCTCAACAATGTATTATATGTCATTGGAGAGATACAACATGAAACAATTAAACCTCTGCTACTCCAAACTCCAAATAAAATACAAGCAAATTCTAGGTTTATGCCTTTTTTGAGGTACATTCACAAATTACATTTCATGTTACCTTTTTTTAATCATTCTTTCTAAAACAATTACGTGAATAAGATTGTGTTGGCACCATAGACGATACACACATTAAGGCGAGAATACCGTATCAAAGAAATATGAATCCGCTTTCAGAGGAAGCAATCATATCCATCTCAAAATATGCTAGCAACAGTGGACGTGTGTTTTAGTAAGTTGGGAAAGTTCGACCCATGATGCAACAATCCTTAGAAATGCATTAGAATGACCCGATGGTTTACATGTTCCAGAAGGTATATAAATTAGGTTTATATTAAATATCATAAATAGTTAAAATTTTTAATTACTAGAAATTATTATTTATTGCAGACAAAAACTACTTAGCTGATAATGATTACTCAACCAAAAAAAGTTTTATGTCTCCATATTGTGTAACAAGAAATCACTTAAAGAAGTTTAGTGACATTACACCAACAAATTATAAGGAGTCGTTCAATATTTGACACTCATCTCTACGCACAACTGTGGAGCCTGTTTTTGGTTCATTGAAGAATCGATTTGCAATTTTAAATAGCAGCCATATTTTTCATTAAAAAGCCAAGTTGACATTATAGTTGTCTGATGCATATTACATAATTGGATACTGAAGTCGGGGATAATTTTATTATGTCAGAAGATGAATAGGTCAGGTGAGGTCGTGTTAAAAAAAAAAAAAAGAAATATGAACACTTTTTAGATGACTCTAAAGGGTGGCTAGAAAAAAAGAAATCAAATATTTGTTGCCATATGGAATCACATGAGTACTATGGGTTGTTAACTAAAATGTTGTTTAACTTTTGTTTTTTGAATTATAATAGTCTTACTTTTGGACTTTTAAAATTTTAAATTTCAAGAAATATAGTCTTTTTTGTTAATAGGTTTGTTCTTTAATATTTGTTATATGTTTTCTTTGCAAGTAATTTTTTTTCACTAAACAGTATATCTTCAATTTATTGTGGCATTGCAAATATTCTCTACATATTTTTAGTTATATATTTGTAGCTTGTTGTTTATTATTGATAGAAATTATGGACACACAACAATCAACCACTCCAGCTGCTTCAAAGAATAAGAAAAGAAAAAAATTTCATGTGGAACTTAATGCCCGAATGGGTCACCAGTTTGTTACAAATTATGACTGAATATGTTGATTTGAATATATGAACTGCCCAAGGATTTAAGGAGAATGTTTATCAAGGAGCTGTTCAAAAGCAAAAAGAGAAATTTGGAATTGAAGTTACAAGGGAGTAATGTGAGAACTAAGTTTGACATCCAAGAACTTTATGGAGTTGTGTTTAAGAACTAAAGAAAAATCTGGTATGTCTTGGGATGTAAATAAAAAAATTATATTAATGGGTCCTGAGGAATACTTATCTCACATTCAGGTATTACTTTTACTAAACTATTTTCTTAAGAAATTAGAAAATGAAATAAAGTCCTTGATTTGTAATTGTGTCATAAGCTTTTCCCCGAGATGCAATGCTTCTGAATGTTCCCATTGCAAATTATATGGAGTTGGAGAAGGTATGTGGTGAAAGTCATGCTACTCGAGATTGGGCTAAGTTTGGAAATAATCAAACTTCACTTGGCACCTAACCAATAAATTTGGATGATGACGAGATTAGAGCATTTGGAGAGATTGGAGGAGGTGCATCACTTCCTATGCAGTTGCCTAAAATGGGAGTAAAAGAAGGAAGCAAAAAAATGAAGAAGGGAGATATGTCATCTTTCTTGAAGGGGTGTGGCTCAAAAAAAATACAAAGAAGTTCTACTGATGATCTTAACATTCATGACTACATTACTATTATGACCAATAGTGTGAGTGAAGTTGCCAATGCTATAAAAAGTACAATAAGAGCCTTAGATAACATAAAAGTGTTCACTGAATTAACAATAAAGTTGTATAATATTCCAGGATTCTTAGAGGAAAAAACAGACATTATTTTTTTATCAATTATCGAAGAACACAATGATGATTCATGCATTTCTCTCAAAGTCAATGGAATCTAAGGCTAGTTGGTTGTGGATTGAACTAAACAAGTGACTTAGTTCTGTGGAGATGAATGAGGGCTTAATTTCATTAGATTGATGTTACTTATCATTTTATCTTGAACGTATGAATATGTAGTGAATTCAAATTCATATTTAGTGGTCAACATACTTTATTTATCTATGGAACTTTTTTAGTATTTTGAATGTATCTGAATTTGGATGGTTTGTTATTTTCTTGGGTATTATTGCTTCACATGGCTAATTGAACTTGAAGAAATAATTTGATTTTAGGCTGTTTATTACACTAAAATATGAATCAAAGCTCCCCTAACCTTGAAGTTTCCTCTGGGTTTATTTCTGTCTCTAATTGGCGATGAAGTTGAATTACATTTCATAATCTGATGTTTCCCGGTTTTTGGACTGCTTAGGATAGTGCTTCTGTGCTCATAATGCTGCAAAGCTTTTTTTTTTTTTTGTGTTGGCGCTAGAACATGTTGAACGGCACGTAGAAATGCAGGAAACCGCTGCTTCTGCTTTTTGATGGTGAAGTGCAGATTAGCTGTTATTCTTTGGTGATGGAACAATGATGAATCTGAGCCCTCCAACTCCCCATTTCTTTTCCCACCTTTTCTCAAACAGGTTTTCCATTGCTCTGTATAAATACATTTTAATTTACATTTGCTGTTTGGTGGCAGGAATTCAGCAGAGTTCAACCAAAATCCTGCCTAACAGTAAAAATGGCATTTTGAAATATACAGTTTCTTATATTCTGTTTAAAAATGGTGGTATTTGTGATGTGTTGTGTAAGATTTGGGTGGTAGAAATATAATAAGTTTAGCATCAACAAACTCACAAATGATTCATTTATTTAAGATTTGGGTGGACGATTTGCATACGTAGTACTTCATTCCTATGTATTAAAATGTCTAACACCCAAACTTCAATTTTTATGTGATGTCAAAGATTTGAGTGCAGTTCCTGAAACGACATAAAAGTTTTTTGCATCCTTTGCCTTCATGCCTTTTTTTTTTAAATATCATTGATGCCATGTTCAAAAGCTTGATAAGTATTACTGAACATATTTAATAAAATTACATTCCAAGTTATGGTATTGTACTAACAAACAACTGTAATAGTTTTAAAGTCTAATTGCTCCAAGCAATTAGATGGTATGTAAGTAAATACCTTTTTTTTTTGTAAGATTTACACGTATACCACTCAATTCTTATATGCTCACATGTTAACCCCTAAACTTCAATTTCTACATACATGTCACCTTTTCTATGAATGAGAAGATGTGTTCCACATTTAAAAAGTCTAGTATGGTCTGTGCAAGGGCTCAGAATAGCTCCCCAAGATCCTGGCTCGGCTCTAGATGAAAATTTATGAACAAAGTTATAAGCTTCACAGATTTTGCCAGCCTTACTGAGCATATCTATCATACAGACATTGTGTTCAATGATTGGCTCAAACCCAAACTCTTTCTTCATGAGGTTGTAATGGCTGCATCCCTCGTCGAGGAGCCCGGAGTGGCTGCAAGCTGATAGAAGAGCAATGAAACTGCCTTTTGTAGGCTGAATTCCTAACTGGGTCTTGGTTGTGAAGATTTTGATGGCCTTTTCACCGTGCCCGTGAAGCCCAAATGCTGAGATCATGGTGTTCCAAACGGAAGTGTTATTGAAAACCTGGACTGAAATGTCAAGTCTTCCCCACTTGCTGTATGTGTCGAGGAGTGCTGATGAGATGAAACTGTTTGCTTGCAGTTCCAATCTCATTACATAGCCATGAACTTCAACTAGGCACCTAAGCGCTCAAACCAAGAAACTTGGTGCCCAGTATGGCACCTGTATGCTTGAATAAGAACTCCATATGCCTTTCATGACCGAGAGACTAGAATATCGGTGCTTGAACGTAACGCCTAGGTGCCCAACACCAACTCTGGACAGTATTGATAGTTCGGATCTCCATGTCGCATTCCTAAGCTTAAATATGATGGATAAAAAGGTTTTTGGGTGATGTGTTAAGGAGACGAGAGTGTGTGTGAGTGTGTTAGAGTGATTAGTGAGTGCTTTATTATATTTGAGTGTGTGTGAAAGAAAAATAAAGTGGAGATCATTGTGTTAGAGAGGATTTCAAACGAGCAAGTTAATACACCTTTCTGGTTAGATTGTTCTTATTGTAAACAAATTTTTTTTTTCTTTGGTTTTCAATGAAGATTGTTTGGTTTTCACTCAACATGCTTAGGAACTAATTTCTCTATGTTTGTTTGATTTGGAGGTGTGATGAATATATCTTTTCCATGAGATATATTTTAATGTTTCTTGGATTTAATTGCAAGTTGCTACGTTATTATTTGTTCTTCCTTTATTTTCCATTTAGCCAGTTGAAATGTTAAAACCCCCCTTGGTCTAGGACTGCTGACTCTATGCAAGAAGATTCAGTAGAGTAACACGCAATCACCTACTAGAAAAAGAATATTGCTAGTTAGAGATTGCAATCTCATAAAGGACTAGATGATTCCTGAGTGACTTTGCATGATTAAGCAGAACATAATTGTAATAAAAGTTTCCTATGCTTTTTATGACCTTGGAAGAGTCTCAGGAGAATTCATTCTTAGTATTCAAGTTTAGATTGGAAATTCATAGAAAGAATAACGAAGGAGCATGATTATCACCAAAGAAAAAAAAATGCAAATTCAACAAAGTGAAATTTATTTCAGCAATATGAATTTGCAAATTCAAGGGAGGTATTTTATATTTAAACTGTAGGAATAATAAATCGATTTCAGCAATACTATTTTGCAAATTCAACAAACTATATTTCCATACGTGAGAAATTTTATTTCACCACCATGAAAAATCAATTTCAACAAATGAGAATCTCAGCAAATTTAAACTTCAACAAATGCATGATTTGATTTAGAGAATTTTATATATGAGGAAGATTGAATCTTGTTCTCCCATGTAAGGATCTGCAATAAAATGAAGGCGAATCTCCTTTATTTTTTATCAGCATTTGGAGAAGAATCTCAATTTTAGCTTATCTTGGGAGAAGAGAGGAAATCAGTTTCAAATTTTCCTTCTGAAGTTTCATAGATCTTCCTTATCTTTTGAGCAGTCCCCCTGTTTAGTCTTATTTTCTTCCCATTTTATAAACTGGTCCTCCAACCCACAATAATGCAGCCACAAGGACCAATGCTTCAAAGGTTTAATAAAAGAAACAAAATGTAGCAATGGGTCAGATTTCCCTCGGTTTCATATGGAAACACATGTGATGCAATTATGTTCAATGTTTGTTAGTTAAGCAAGGAAATGATGGCAGCCAGCAGCCCAATGTCCAAGGTTTTGAAAATAGTAACTTTTAGCCGTAGAAGCAATTTGAATGCTATAGGTAATTCCGGTAAGGCACATGCGACAATAAATATTAAACACTGGATGCATATATCAATATAATGGTTAAACATTGATGATTTAGGAACAATGCAACAAGTAATGTAAATTTAGTAAGATAACTGATGTAAGCTATCGTAAAGTTAGCTGAATGCATGGGTTTATGGAGACATTTTAATGTAATTTAGTTTAAGAAAATTTGGCTAAGTTAAATGAAAATGAAAGTTAGTGTATGTGTGTGTGTGTGTGTATGAGGACTTCGATGATTAAAAATCTCTAACATGAAATTATCATACAAAGTGGATAAACTTTGTAAGAATTAAAAATTAGTTTTTAGATATTTAGATGCATAAGAATTGGGTGGTATGTATTTACACCCCTTTACTTTTATTAGTGCATGTATATGTACATATATATTTTTTTGTGTCTGTGTGTGCGTGCGTGCGCTCACGTGTGTGTATACATATATATTTGTGCGCATAAATTATTGTGAATGGTTTAGATTGTACACACACACAGGCACACACAAGAATTGGGCGATATGTGAAAATGCATATACATAATTGCACAAACATTTAAGATATATTATGTATTGATATTAAATTGAGTTGTTTTCATGTATAATTTTGTATGAAAAATTTTTGTGTATAACCGATGACTTAAGTGTCTTCATCTTTATATATATATATATATATAATATAGGCAGATGACAGACATTCGAGATTTAAGATCTTGGATATAAAATAGACTGTATCTAGGTAGAAAATGATTCATTATAAGTTCTTAAATAGTTTATAAGAATTTGTGTAAGTGGTATCACAAATTCTCATTTCCTTTTCCAAAGGTAAGTTTCGTTGTCCATGGGGGAAGCATAAAAATCAGGCATAACAAACACTAGATGTACGGTAAGAGCTTTTAACCTAAAAATTGGTACTAGACTGCACATGGAGCGTATGAACCAAGATGTTATGTACGATCACATTGGTGTTTCATCAATTTTTTCCCCTCTAACTGAATATGATCCTAACATATATGAATAAATAATTTTTGAGAAAATTGGTAGTAGACTGCACATGGAGCGTATGAACCAAGATGTTTTGTACGATCACATTGGTGTTTCATCAATTTTTGCCCCTCTAACTGGATATGATCCTAACATATATGAATAAATAATTTTTGATACAAATAGAATTCATTTTATAGAGAATGTTTTTGAGAATGATCAACCACTAAATAGTGAAGTGCAAAGATTTTACAATTTATTGAATGTTGTACAACAACTTCAATAATAAGGTTGCACCATACATTCAGAATTATTAGTAGCCTTTAAATTGTTGAGCATTAAATCTGATTATGACATATGTTGAGAGTATTTTATCCAATTAGAACATTACTGAAGTAGACAAAACCTCAGAAAAATTATGTTCAAGAAGACCTCTACATAGCAAAAAAAAAAAAGAAAAAATGGTGTTGTTAGGGTTAAGAAATTGGTCAAGCCCTTCTTACTTTAATCCAAAGGGTATCACTGTGAAGCAATATTATCAAAGTGGAAAACGTTGTATTTTCTGATGCCATCTTGATCTGATTATATCCAGATGATCCATCCATAAAAGAGAACATTGCGAACGACGACGCGATATCTACCATTAATTTTGGGATTGGTAATGTGAACTCATCCTTCAGCTAGTTAATGTATTACTTAAATTAAATGTTGGTAAAATATAATCATGCTATATCATTAATAGAATTAATAAGAATTTAGTAGTTAAAATAATATCAATTAGATAGACACTCTAAAATTTTGGGCCCATGAGCTCCAATTAAATTGAGAAATTTTTAATTAATGAGTTTGATTTAATTCATATTCTAATGCTTCTCTTAAATTCAAAATAAAAATATAAAATATTTTTAATTTAAATTCCCTCCACTCTTCATTATGAGAGAGTCAACAAAATACATGGGATTCTAACAATTTACGGTTGCTTGAACGTGGTATAGTTGAGTGAAGCTCCCTTAGTCTCACTTAATTTTTATTTTTCAAGTCCTCCTCGCATGCTCTCTTTTCACTTGCATACCTTGATAAAAACGTAGCCTTCATAGCATTTCCTTTCATAATCATAACCTTGATGATAAATTTGATTCATATTTTTTTGTGTGTGCGCTAAAATTTATCATAATTTAAGTTGAAGGTTTCAAGATCAATCCAAGCTTTTAAATAACTTATGTGATAAGTTGCCAAAATACTTTGCCATTATCATTCCATATCTCATGCATACCATCTCTCTACATATTGTTAAAAAATTATTGTTATGATATTGTTGATTGCTTGATTTGTGTGGGGGTTGTGTGATGAAGAAAAAAAAATTTTGTACAGACTCCTGACGTAGCTTTACGTGCGGACCGAGTTATTTTCAGGTTATTTCTGGGTTATTTTCAATAATACCGAAATAACCCAGACATACCCCAAAAATAACTACCGCGAATTATTTTTCGGTTATTTCGGTATTATTGAAAATAACCCAGAAATAATTTGAAAATAATTTAGAAATAGCTTGGTCCGCACGTAGAGCTACGTCAGGAGTCCGGATAGAAAAAACGCTCGTGATGAAGGGGTGATTTCTTTTGTGATTGAAAATCCCTTGAATTTTTTTTTTCCTTTGGGTTGAGTTGTAAGGATTTTGTACTAAGCTAGGGAAAAGTACAATGCTTGGTGTGTGAGGAGCATTAGTTCAATGGAGGAAAGCAGTTGGGTTTAAATTACTACCTTGTGGAAAATGATACTATCGAGTGAGTTTTTGTAAGAATTTTTATGCTCATTGGAAGAGCATAGTTTTGGTTTTAGTTAAAGATTCTAATCAGTGTGGCTAGGCGTGACTATAGGCAAGGGGCAAACCATGTAGAAATCTTACGTATGTTGTCCTTCTTTTTGTGCTTTGCGTTGTTGTGGTTGTTGCTCTTAAAATCCTTTAGAATAAATCAACACAACTAACTCTTCTACATAAAGAAAATTAAGTTTAAAAAGAGCCTCAAACTGTAAAATTTTAAAATACACCTAGTTTTCCCCCCCTCTTGGGTGCCATAGCCACTTCTATTTTTTTGTTTATTATATTTAATTTATTTTCTTAATTTAAATTTAGTCAACAATGAGTTAAAGATTTTTTTGAAAATTTACGACATGAATCCTTTAAATTATTATGTCAATATTAGGGCGTCCCTTAGAAATGGTGTGATGTATGACCTGAATACATTTACAAATTATGCAAGGGTCGATACACTGGTATTCGGTTGTAATGTTAAATAAGTAAAATTTTTTTATATTGTGGATGGATGTGAGTAAATAAGTTAATCCATGAACTTAATTTTAGGATAAGAACTTATAATATTGGTACTCTCATAGGTAAATTAATAGAATTAGTATATATTATATTTTCATAAGAAGATAAATATTTTATGAACTCAAAAAACTAAATGGATTAGAGAAAGTATGAAGGATATTGGTAGTTCTTATTTTAAACATTGTTATTAAGGTAGGAGTCAAACAAGAAATGGTGTGTGTGTGATAATAGATAAGAGTTTGAAAAATAATATTATAAAAATTAATAGAATTGTAGATAGAATTATAGCTCTAAAAATTATTATCGAAACAAAAATTCTTAATATTATAAGTGCTTACACTCCCCCAAGTTGGTCTGAATATATATTCAAAAAAAAAAAAAAGCTGGAATGACCAATAAGAATTAAAACAAAGGATACGTCTTAAAGAAAGAAATTTTATTGGAGTAGATTTAAATGTACATGTAGATAATGTGGTAGAAGATTTTATAAGTATCTATGATAGCTATGATTTCAAAAGGACTAATGAAGAAGGTAGAACAATATGGAATTTTACTTTAACTTATGTTTTTATTACTGCTAATACTTTATTTAAGAAAAGAGAAATGCATATTATCACTAATAGAGTGAATTGAAAAAAAAACACAATTTAACCATTCTTATGAGAAAAATAGATCGTCGATATTCTAAAGACTGTGAGTTCTTAATAGTTTATCATTGGATTTCAAGTCTAAATTTTTAAATAAGATAAAAATGTGAACAAATGTATCAATCTCAAAATTATAAACCTCATTATATGATAATCTAAAGCACTACTAAGCTCAGTGTCAATGCTTCATTTATTTTCTCCTTCGGAATCCATAAATAATTGTTACTATTTTTAGTTGTCTTGTTTAAACTTTCAATATTAATATCCTTAATAATTTAAACTTTGAAACTCAAAGAAAAAGAGCCTTCATTTTTATTAAGAGTTTCATAGGATATTACGAATCTTAAGATGTAATTAACTATAAAAGTTTGTCTTTATAAAAAACTTCTACCTCATAAAAAATTAAACATTATGATATCAAAATTAGATAGGGAAAAAATCTCTAGATTTAGACCAAAAACTTTGAAATACCCAATTTGGTATTTGGGTCCATTATCAAAATAATATTTAGTCTGAAAATTGGAAGTTTTCAAAAATTGTTGGTCTATAAACTTTTCCAGCAATAATCAACCAAAATACTCCACCTTCCTTTCACCCTTTTAAACTGAGTCTATTAAATGTCATCTTCCTGTTCAATTACTTAAAATATTGATACCTTACTTCCCATAAATATTCTTTGCTAGTTCTTGAATTTCAAATGGTTTAACTCCTATATTGATCCTTAAAGCCGAAGAAATTATCTTTTATTCTTTTTAAATAACACAGGAAGCTAATGCTTATGCCAAAAAAAAAACTCTAGAATTTATGAAAATGTGTACATAAAATAAAATACAGAATAAAAAGCATATTAACAATAGATAGATATTATGAACCTTATTAGTATATATATAAAAAAAAAAAAAAGTATATCTAAAATCGTATATCAAATGTATAATAATTTACAAAGTAAAAAAAAAAACTGAATTTATCAAGTTGGGAATGCAAGTTTCAAAATAATAACCTATGCATACATATATGGGCAGTACATTAAGGATCAATATGCAAATATATTTTTCAATTTCAGTTTATTTTGAGTTATTGCACAAGAATACTAGGTTACTGTGGAAATGAAAATTAAATCTTATGGGTAATGATATACATGCCACATTGTAAGTTTGTGAGATAGCTATTATGATGACAATTTTGATGGTCTTTTCTTTTTGCAAAAGGTTAGCATGTTCTTCTATTAAATGCGAACATAAATTTTTTTCTTATTTTTTTATACTATTGAAATTTTACTAAGATAATGTGAATTTATTATTTTTTTCTCTTGCATTTTGTCATTTAAAGACCATTTTGACCCCACTCATTGCTTAATTGTGTGTGGGTAAGTTAAAAGGCAAAGACCTAAGGCAACTAAAATCAAACCTAACCCGATTTACTCATGTTTTGCTACATAACTCTCATAATCTAAGAATTTCTTTCATTTATCTTATTCCCATATGAATAGTCACCATATTTTTAGTTAAATGAAGGCTTAATCTCTAATACATGTACTATTTATGGGTCCATGAAAAAAAAAAGAGAAATTTGCTGTGAAGTATGATCATTAGATTTTATTTATTTAATAATTTAAAAGGTACTATGTTAGCTATTACAACTTGTTAGATGAATGTACAACATTTGAATGCTGCAAATTAATAATATGGCTTCACTTGTAAGAAATTGATCATATACATGCCTTTGGCTTATTCGTTGTGACTTGGATAATAAAATTTGGACAACTCAAGTTTAATTAAGACATATCAAACCATTAATTTTATCTTGCAAGAGTTCTTCATGATAGGTTGATGAAAACTATAAATGTTTTTCTAAATCAGGACTAGATTACTTCTTTGAATTCAATACATAATTCTTATTTTCAACTCAACTAACACCAGCCTTCAAGAAAATCAATTTCTTCAAATCTTTGTAAACAAAATAAATAAATAAATAAATAAACACCTTGTCTGGAAGCGATAATATTACGTGTGGCAGACGGCATGCTCGGATAATGGTCTGGATGCAGCCATACAATCTTGTATCACCTGACCGCTCATCCTGACCGTCATCCAAACATTCGGTCGTGGCATCTAATATTTCGCCCTTAGTAAGTATTTGGCGAGCTAAACTAATACACGCTTATTTAATATTTTGCACAATATGGATCTCTCATTCATACAATCATTTTTCCAACCAATCTGTAGTAACCTAACTAAGATCTGATCGATTCCTCGATGAAGCATCTCATTGTACTCCATATAAGAAATAATAACACCGCAACTTCATTTGTTCATAAAACATCATGATGAAGTCCTCTGCTTTTGAATCAATCCCTTGCACTTCCTCTTCTTCCTCCTGCCCTTTCTACACCAACTCGAAATCCGACATCAACGCATCAGCATGCTCATCTTCCTCACTAGCTCCAGCATCGCAGAGTTAGAGGAAGTGGAGGAGTGGAGTTAGAGGAATAGCCGTTTGAAGGGGGACGTCGGTAAGCTTCTGCTGATCTGATCTTGTTTCCCATGATGGCGAAAGTTTGTCCTTTTGTTAGAATGGTGTGGCGTGAGGGCTGAGGTGTTCGCAGTCTACATATAAAATGATATTCGGGATTTTGAGGGAGGTGAGCCGCCGGTGCGGCGGAACGCACCGCTTGCATCTACGCGGAATAAGGGAAGATTATTGTCGTAATTGCCCTTGACAGCGAGTTTTTTTAACGACTTTGCTTTAAAATGGAATTCCCGGGGAAGCTGTTGCAAACGAGGCCTAATGTTTTGAATAAAAAGCACTGTCGCTGGCGGTGTAAGTGAGTCAAGGTGATTCATCAGCCGATTTGTTCTGGCTTGATAAGTGGCTCGTGAGCTATTTTATGATGTAATAAGACAAGTTCAAGCTTACCCCCACTTGACAAAAAAAAAAAAATTTACAGAGGTCGATGTTCGCTTCAACCCAACTGAAGTTCATCTGTCCTCAAAAGAGATCTTTATCATTTATTATTATTTCTTTATTATAACATTACTTAAAATTAATATTATTTTTTCTTTTCTATAATAAACAATCCGGTCATGAGCAGGATCGAATTTGAAGACTTATGCTCGAGCACGAGCTCAAACTCAATAAAATTTATTAAATTTAAGCTTTTTTTCTTTTCTATAATAAACAATCCAGTCATGAGCAGGATCGAACTCGAAGACTTATGCTCGAGCAAAAGCTCAAACTCAATAAAATTTATTAAATTTAAGCTTAAACCGAGAATGATTCAAACTCGACTGACTCAGTTTGCACCCCCCGACTAATGAGTTGTCGTCATTGCCCTGGACTTCTATTTCTGTATTATTTTGTAGTTCAAATATGAGCTTTTCTTAATGAGTTCGATGTCGCCAAACTATCAATTTTTGGCCCATTGTGATTAAAATATAATTATTACTGTATTATTTTGGAGTTCAGATATCAGCCTTTCGTATTATAAAACCTAATCACCAAAAATGATTGAAGGAAAAGCCTAGAAAGTCAAATTAATCATCTCTCTTGGAGAGAGCAAGCTGTCTATTTGGTAGCTGATACTGCAGAGAACGATTGAAAGTTAAATTAATAATTTCTCTTAACAGAGAACAAGCTGTCTAGCATCATTTTTCTAACCCAACGTTACTCTTGGTGATTGCCTAGAAATATCAGCTTAATTAATTATAAATTATTTCTCACTGGTCATGGCTATGATAATTTGACATCTGCTACTCATTACAATGAGTGATATTGAATTAACAATCTCGATTGTGGCTTTTGTTGGGCGTAGAGGGGATTAGGTGGGTAAGCAAGTGGTGGTCTGCCTTTCACTTATTGGGCATATATGTATATGTATATAGTATTATGCATGTATGTATATAGTATGAATGCATATATTATATGTATGCATGTATGTATGTACCTACATATACATATATGACCAATAGATGCACACAAACTGTTTCATAGCTTGGCTTGATCAATATGCATGTATGTATATAGTATGTATGCATATATTATATGTATGCAAGTATGTATGTATCTACATATACATATATGACCAATATATGCACACAAACTGTTTCATAGCTTGGCTTGATCAATTAAACAAAGTAACCTAGCCAGAGAACCCGACTGGATAGCTCGCCAATGACGATCAGCACGTAGATGCCTGACCAAAGTAGCTCAATAAATTTCTCAAGAGCTCAACTCTCCCAGGGATCTCAAAACTCAAATCTCCCAAAAGATCAACTTGCTATATGGTTGACTTGGCCGACAAAAGCGTTATCATATATGAAGTTTGAGGAAAAGTGTTTACGAGGGATTTTATCTATGTAAGTGTTGTTAGGATAATATTAAGTATAGTGCTCATTCTAAAATAGAATAAAGAGAATAGATTAAAGATCACTTAGGTTTTGTATATGTTTTTACACATAAATCAACCATTCTAAAAATAGATGATACTACTATAGTATAGCGGACAGATCCCTGAATATTGAAAGATTTATTTATTTTTCATTCTCTTTTTTTCTTAGAGCTCGAATATTTTCTTTTTCATAGATCATTTTTTAGTGGTGCGAATCAATAGACAAACAAGGATTTAACATCCTGAAAGGTGAAGTAAGCATGAAACCTACCACAGAGAAGAAGATCAATTACACAAGTAGAGTCTGGGAATAAGAAAATATCTAGCAAAATGGAATGCACTATGACATCATGGTGCAATAGATCAATGAGTTGAAAAGATAAATGAAGATGGTGACACAAAATAGCTTAGAATACATTCCAAGGGTAACATTAATAATAAAGGTGCGCTCTTCCTCACCAGAATTGGCAGCATAATGATTGAGAGCACCAACCAATGTTACAAGGAGAACCTTGCCCTCCAATTTAGTAGATGAGGATGAAATGTACTACTTTGACGATGTGGGCTCCTCTCCTTTGTATTATTAAGGCAGATAGGGCGAGCTAAAACCACAATATGATATTAGTAAGATAATGACTTGTCAAGGAAAATCATCAAAGCCAAATCCTTTCAGAAGTTTAAGATTTCATCTTTGAATTCCAATAAGGATCGATTTGACCTACTAACCATATCACTTTGTTTGATGCAACATTCCATTTACCTAGAATACATGATGCTTTGAAGTACCACTTATTCATGATAACTCTAAGAGAAGTGACACTATGGTAACTATGGGTGATAATATCCTTTACTAAGTTAAAGCATACACCCATGAAATAATTCTCTAGTTCTTAAGAGCCACAGACGAGCATACAATAGTTATTATGAATTTTCCAAGAGATCGGAGAGTTCAAAGATCCTTCATCACTTGCTTCTAAAGGGAGACATTTGATGTTAGAGAGATTGAGCCCATAGTCACACACATTGTGCTCGACTAAGGGTTGATGTAAGGCTCTTTTTTGCAAGCCCTTAGCTTATAGTGCCCAAGAATCTTAGTCAACTTGTTGAAGTTGGCCTGCAATCATATTTTTGGTGAAAAATATACCTCTTTGTCAAACACCTCTAAGATGAAGCACCAAGAGCCAAATTCAATGATGAGGAGCTTCAACCAATTAACTAAGAAGAAGAAGGTCATTCTATGGGGCATACTTAAAAGCTAAACTTTGAAAAGCATTCTCATTTGGCTGCATAGTGTAGCAAGTGCACATATCATTAAGCTATAAAAGTTTTTAAGAACTTCTTCAATCCTACGAGAAATTGAGATCAAAAGTTAGACTATATTAATTAATATTCCTACTTAAACATGGATTTTATCCAATCCAACAATTTACTTTTTCAAATTTTTTAAGGAAAAGCAAAAGAAAATTGTTTAGGATTTTTATATAAGTGAAAATTCATTAAACTAATAAATAACCAAATTTCTTGTAAATCTGAGCAAGGTTCTATTAAATATAGTAGTCAATCAAAGACAAACTCTTCTTTATAATTTTTGATGAGACTTAAGGAACATTGAGTCTTCATATTGCAATTAAAGTTTATCTAAACTATACAAAATACTCAAGAAATGCCTATTCCTCCTGAGTTTTATGTTTTTATGAAAAAAAAACTAGAACTATATTGTTCACCTAATTTTCTGTCGAACTACTATATAATAGTAAATTTCAAAATACAATTTATCAACAATACATTTAAATTATGCTCTGGTTAACAAAAGAACTAGAAATATAATTGTTTTCCAAATCACAATGCAGAAGTATAATTAACTCAAAAGTTAACACTTATTTCAAGAAAAAAATACTTAATTAATGCACATGTTACTCACAAAAAAGAAATAAAAAATAAAACAATAAAGAAATAGCATTATAATTAAGTTTAAAAGACAAAAGCAGTCCATTATCTTCTCCACTTGCATAATGACATAATTTTCCTTTCAGTCCCACTCTCACTCAACTCACTCATACATGACATCAACTTAACAGACTATGTCCTTCACTCCTCATTGTCCTATCACATTCCCTAATATACTCTACAGTATTTAAATCACTCTTCATTCTCACAATTTTGCTCCATAGTTCCCTCAAGCCAGCTCCACAATAAAGAAAAAATAGCCCTGATGAGTCTTGGTGTCATGACACTATGTAGTATGATGACACTACCAATGTAAGCACTACAACACTTGATTTTCATGCTACAAGATTTTATTCTTAGTTTGTGGGCACCAACTTCACTTGTGATGGTTTTACATCATTGTGGATGTACCACTATAGTGCTTGAATGGTAGCATCTTGGCACTAGTAAATGGCTTTGTTGCCATCCTATTAAGTTTTTGTCTTGAATTTGAGGTTTTTCATGCTACAACGTTGCTATAGAGCTTGAATGGTTGCATCCTGGAACTAGTAAATGGCTTTGTTGCCATCCTATTAAGTTTTTGCCTTGAATTTGAGGTTTTTCATGCTACAACGTTACTATAGTGCTTGAATGGTAGCATCTTGGCACTAGTAAATGGCTTTGTTGCCATCCTATTAAGTTTTTGCCTTGAATTTGAGGTTTTTCATGTTACAACGCTGCTATTCTGGGAACACAATGCTATATGCATTTTTGCTCACTTATTTCTAATTTATTGTCCTATTAAATTTTTATGCAAAATTAAAACAAAATATCATAAAAAATAAAATAACATATTATTTAAAAAATTATACCAACTTTTTATGCTATTTAGATACTTAACATTTTTTTTCAAACATTACTTATTACTTGTTCACAGGTAATACTAACTACATATTCATTTGCCTAAATTACTTGATAGCAAACTTTTCTTAAAAAATAATTTAAATGAAAATTATTTTAAAGAATTTTAAGCCTTCAACACTAAATTATAAATAATGAGTATTAAATTCAATCATTGCCTAATTTTCTATTTTCATTTATATTCTTATGAGTCCTAACTTCATAATGCTTTATGTGAAAGTCAATAATTTTAATTAATTAGCAAATAAAAAATTTTAATTAATTAGCAAATAAAAAATTATTTAACAATTGTAATAATTTTAATTAATTAGCAAATAAAAAATTATTTAAAATTAGCAAATAAAAAATTATTTAACTTAATCTTTCAGCTGGATATAATGTATCTCTTTGCTAAATATAATACAAGTTTGGTAAATATAATAAACTTTGATAATTCAATATTTAAGAGTTTAAAAAATGATTAAACGTTACATGTCAAAACATAGCTTGAAGCAATTTTTTTTTAATATTTCCTTATTTTTCCTTTTTTTATTCATTTTTCTTTTTGATGCACTTTTCATTTTGCTTTTCAAGTTGTGAGTTTGCTCATTCTAAAAAAAGGAGACTTGATTATGCCCGTAAACTGAACCAAGGCATACTAGCTACCCTTAATTAACAGCACTCACTCATCCTCATTTTCTCTCAGCCCTCTCCACTCACAGTTGCCCCTTGCTAGCTAGACAGTGAGTGAGCTAATCGATGTCGCCTTCAACTGAGTGTCTGACATTTTCTCCCCTTCTTCCTCAACCAGATAGTCTCATACCTTGAAAAGTATCAGCTTATTATTTCCCTTCCTCTGAATAATTACCAGGGAAAGGGAAACATAAGCTTCCTTCGACCTCCCTCCATTAAAGCCAACTGAATCTCATCATCCGCTGCATCACCAAACTTCTAATGTGCCTCACTAATGATCTTGAATAAGTGCGGATCCAATAACTTCTTGAGAATATAAAGCTTGATATATTTAGACACATCAAGCTCTACTACTTTAACCTGGTACACCAGTCTTTCAACTTAATCTGTAACCCGTGAAGTCGGATTTTGTGCCTAGGGAGCTAGACAAACTCTTTATGATAAGACTGTACAGAGCATAGAGACCTAAGAGTTAAATCAACCTAAGGAATCCTCTTCCGCCTCAAAAATATCACTACTGTCATAATGGCGGAAAACGAGTTTGACATTACCTGAGATAAAATGACCTCATAAAAATTAAAAATGTCTGAAACCTGAGTATGAATTAATCTAGGTAAAGAACCAGTTCATTTCCTTCTCTACAACCCTCAGCCAGACAGAGATGTCGAAGGCATTTGTCTGCTTCATTTCCTAAACCTGCTCATATGTCCAGAGGGCTAGAGAGGGATATGGTAAACATAATGAAGACAAAAAAGAAAGAAAAAAAAATGGAAGAAATTGAAAAAATGGAGGAAATTGACAAAAAGTAAAAATTAACCATAGCGGAAAGCCCTGTTCTAGTTGGTGAAAAATTGTAACCACCAAATGATAAAAAGGGTAAAACGCAGGAAGCCAAAATAAAGAGGCACAGTCAAGAAAAAAATCAAATAGACGAGGGAACCAAGCTGACAGAATAGTACTTCTTATTCAAATTGAAGACAAATATATTATAATAATGTTCAAATACAAATACAAGGGGTTATAATAAAATAGGGGAGGAAAAGGTAATGCACGTAGGGGTTTGAAAAAATCTCAACTGGGAGGTGACCCAATCAAATAAGCCTTTGTAGTGGTAACTCTTCTCCGATCTTGAAGTAGCTTAGAAAAGTTGTTCTGATTTTCAAATATCATCCACTTATTCTCTATGTCCTTGCTCTTCTTGGGCAACTTGGTGATCATCTCCTTCAAGTGTTGACGTGGAGCCCGATATAAAAGAAGAAGTTTGTGTACCGGTCTCCAAATAGGAGATTTGTTGAAGTGTAGCCCGATATATATAAAATAGAAGTTACCGTAACTGCCCCGCCCACGCGCCCGACTCCCGCTCCAGATTCGCGAAGCACGTTCCCCCTTCTTCAGTTCGCGAAACAGAACTCTCCTCCCGTCTCTGTCTCTTGTCGCGAAACAAAAATCCCTTACCTTACTCCCTCTACGCTAGTGATTTTGTTGGAGGTCTTCAATCGAGAGGGAGGAATCGTCACTCCCTTGATATTCCTCTTAGGCAGGTGTTTTTGCAAGGTGTTGTTTTGCGTGCTTGACAAAAGGAAGAAGAAAAATAGTTGAAGAAGAAGATTGCTCTTCTTGATTTATTTTTGTTGGCTTGGGGCAGAAGAGAAATAATTTTTCTCTTGTACGTTCTTTTTCTTCTTCATCGGTATTCTTGCTCTTGGGCGAATCTCAGTATATCTCAGTGTAAAGAGAGAGAGAGAGAGAGCAAGTGAGAAATCCTGCAATTGTTGATGTGATCAAACTGATGCAATTTTTTCAATTAGTAAAATTTTCTGCAACTCCGTGGATGTAGGCAATTTGCCGAACCGCATAAATTTGTGTGTTCTTTTCTGGTGTGATTTTTCTCGTGCTAATTTTACTTCGTCGTCGATCGTTTTAAATTTTAAATATACCACAACATCAAGGAGGTAGCCTCCCGCCTCAGGTTGCCCAGTCGCTCTGCCTAATTGACCTTTCCCCAGCAGAAGCAACAGATAAAGGAAAAAATATTCCTTCCGGATGTCCGCAAGTTTGAAAGACCAACTACAGCGGCCACGTAATCTGCCGATGGTGTGTATGAAGACGTGGCCACCTGGGTTGCCCGTCCGGACTTGTAATGTCCATACAGAATATTTTCTCTAGATAAAAGGTATAGCTATAAGTTCTTAACCACTTTGAGAGGAGGACGGGGTATTGCGTAAAGAGCCTTTTTATTTTCTCACTCTACTCTGATAGCTCCTTCATTCGTCAGAATATCTCGATCACGAGGCAGTTGTTCGACTTTCTTGGCCACCTTCTCATCTCGTCCCAAGAGGGCATCCAAAGCTTCATTTAAGTTTAGTTGCCCAACATTCTCTTAGTAATAACAGGTTTCGTAATGTTCTCTAAGAGGAAGGCAATGTACAAAGCAAAATAAAGAAGCAAAAAAAAAAAAAAAAACAACGACACACACACACAATTTACAAAATAGAATTTTTTAACATACCTGTCCATTTACATTGAGCCTAAAGTTCTAAAAGTGCAAGGGTCGGTTCTGGCTTACCCGCATTCGCATAGTCAAAAGTATTTATAGGAAGAAAAATTCCCCTGTGAACTGAGAATCTTGGCCATACAATCTATTGGAGAATTTGCCTTGAGGACAATCACCTCAGCAGAAACATTTGTCGAGGTCGTCCCTGACAACTCCCCATGTCCAGACTGCAGATCAGCCTTCCACCATTTCACTGCCACTTGCGTCCTCTCTTGCCCTCTTTAATGCCTTGCAACAACTCCTTGTCTGAAATCTCAGTTTTCGCAGGAGAAAGAACAGTGATGAAGAATTGTGAAAAGAATTGAGCTTATCAATTGTGGGATGCAATGAGAAGCCTTTGGAGGCAAATGGATTCACGAGATATCTCTCCACTGTATTTATAAGAGTTAGAGTCTGTCCATGTCATAAGCTTTAATTAAATATCATGCTCAATTAGTATATTTAATCCCCTCCTTTTTATCACAAAACAACTTCCTGTGATAAAGAGAGAATCCGTGAAAAACTAAGAGTATGTTTCGGGCAGCAAATAAGTTGCAGCGGCATTTCAAAAATGCTGCAGCTCGTTTGGAAATCATGTTCCAATCGCGTCGGCGAAAACGGTATTTTTATTTTTATGTTAAATGCGCACCGTAGTTCAAACCCCGCCGCCGGCGTTTCATTTGAGCCAAAGACCTTGTTTCCCTCTTCGCATATTGCATGCTCTAACTCCCTCTTCCGCTCCTTCTCGCTCGTCTCTGTCGACCCTTTCTCTTTAACACGCTTCTCTCCTATTCTAGCGCTTTTCGACATTCTCCGCCTACTTTGTCATTAGACCGCCAACCTTCGCTACTCTGTAAGTACATTTCCTCGCCGCCGATGGAATGATTGGGATTGTACGATATTACGTTCTCTGCCTTGCAAATTATGTTTATGCTCGTATAGATTTGGTGATTGCTCATGAATCTAGTTTAGGGTTTGCAATACATAAAATTCGATGCATTTGAATTTTTCGAGCCACAAATTGTTCTATCTTTCTTGTGGTTTCAATGGTATCTATGGTTTTTCTGGTTTCTCTGCTTTCTCTAGTTTCCTATGGGTGCAAAACAAAAATGTTGGAGCCTTTTTGTTTGGTGTAGTCAGTTCACTGAGACCTCACACATATATTTTTTTGTCCAATTTTTTTGCTTTTTTTATTCGAGATTGTTTTTGGTAATTTACATTTTTTTGTACATGTCTCTTTTTAGTTTGATTTTCTGAGTTGTCTAATATTTTCTCTTCTGCATCTTTCAAGGAACACAAGCTTCCGGATTTCAGAGTTCTCCCGATGTGTGTTCTGTCACTGTGGACTACAACCTTCAGTACTGACGTCATGTATGGCACAGTTATGGAAGACGATTTTATAGTTGCCCACGGAGCATCCCGGAGAGTTGTGCCTTCTTCCGGTGGGTGGAGAGTTCGCCGAACTCTACTGCCAATAGTGTATCAAGTACAAAATTAATATTATCATAATTTTAATTATAATTTCTTTTTTTTTTTTGTCAATCTTGTTACTTACTGATAAGTGATGACTGTTTGAACTTTTTTCTGTAATGTTCTATATTTGTTTTCTGCTTTTTCAGTGTCGAAAATATTGTCAACTGTTTTCTTACAAATAACATTACCTAACAAGGGTAGAATAGTCATTTTTCCATAAATAACTGCAAATCAGCTATTTTTAAACAGCTGCATTAAACAGCTAACCAGCTTATTTGAATCAGCTGTTGATCAACAACTTATTCCTACAACAATACAGCTACCCGAAACATACCCTAAATATATATAATAAAAAGAAGCTACTCAGACCAAAGGGGCAAGAATAACCCTCGATTTTCCCGTGTCAACACCAACTATCGAAAGCATGCGTTCGAGGGCAGATAGTGAAGGGAACGAATCATGAACGTTTGAGCTAAGGCCGCGTGGGAAGAGACACTTAAGGCTGGGTACCGAGGGTCGAGTACAGAAGGACAGTTACTGAGAGTTATGTATGGAAGGTCGCTGTTAAGGGTCAAATACAAAGATCTCTAAAAGCAAAGAGTCTTGATTGTTCATGATCTTCCATCAACTTCAAAGAGAAAATATTAGACAAGATTTCAATTTCTGTGATAACGTGACCAAAAGTCAACTACGTGCCCATCAAGAACAAGGTACAATAAAGGCAGGTATTTATCTTTTGAAGAGAAAACCAAGGCGTGGTATTAAATGTAAAAGAGAACCCTCCCCATTCGATCCAAAAAACCTCTGGTTATTGAAATCTAGCTCATGTACTCAGTTATTCAACTCTCTCTCGTAGCTCTCTCATTCTATTCCATTGATGTGATTCCAAGCATAAAATAAATTCAACAATATATATATATATATATATATATTATAAGAGCCTCCAATCAAACCTAATGTGCTTAACGATTCGAGTATCACCTCTTTAAAGGCAATTGTGTCAGAGGGGATTTGAACCCCCGACCTGAGGAGTCTTATATTCGACCTGAGGAGACTTATATTTTGAATGCCACACACACACACACACATATATATATATGAGTTGGGTCATTGTCTAATCTGTTCGATTATCTAACAAAAATCACCATTGCAATTAAGAAATCTTTATTTTTAAAAATTAATATATTTCATTGTAATTGTTAGATATGGCTCACATACCATAAATTGACAAAGCTAAATCAGGAGCGGAAGATTTTGTCCAAATCAGGGGAGTTTCCTTATGTGGGTTGGGGTTGTGGTACATGGGTAATTTGATAATTACATATTATACCCAATGTTTCCTTTTTATGTACTTTCTAGGGTTATAAATTAGGCTTGTATGTAACCCTAGAGATGATCTATCTATTCTGTAGCATCTTTTCTGAATATTGAAAAAAATTTGTCGCTCTGCTCCCGAGGACGTAGGCATCTTTGGTGAACCTCGTTAAATCTCTATGTTCTTCTGGACTTATGTCGTTCTTGTTTTTCTTCGCCCTAATTTTCTCAACAAGTGGTATCGGAGTCTGGTTCGAGGGCAGGGAAGAAAAATTTCGGCAGCGCAGGAATAAAGAAGAAGTTTCGGTGGCAATTTGGATTTGGTTTTCCGGCAAGGACTTCAACAGCGGAGAAAGAGCAGCCGAGGGGTCTGCAAATTGCGGCGGCAGTTTCGGCGAAGGAGATCAGGCGAGATTCGGAGAAGAGCAAAATTTAGTCCTCGCGTGACATTCGGGGACGCACCGAGGGTTGCGACAGGGCTTCGGCGAAGGATCTGTGCAACCAGCTCTCGCGACCGCGAAGGAAAATTCACGCGGAAAAGAGGAGAATATCGGAAGGAATATTCCCTCACAAAATTTCGCAAACAGAAAAAGGAGCGGAGGCCGCGGGGACTTGAGAAGAGGACCTGGGAAGGAAAGGGAATCAATAAATCTTCTATTTTTACTAGAAGAATATTACTAAGCTCCAACAGAGAATAAAAAAGGAAGTTTTTTTAAATTTGACTTAATTAAAGGAAAATTTCTTTAATTAAATTGATTTAAAGAAAATATTTAATCAAGGAAATTTAATTAAGTTTTTTTTCTCTTTGATGGAGGTTGCAGAGAAGAAAATTTTGGAAGGGATATTTTCCAAATTTATTTGGAGAACGCGGAAAAGGCAAGGAATAGGGGAAGATCTTGAAGGAATTTTTCAGGAAAAGTTTTGTTGCAAGTTTAATTTTCAAATGACATTTTCTGGTGCAAAATTCGAGGTGGTGAAGTTCGATGGAACTGATAACTTAGAATTGTGACAAACAAGGGTAAAAGATATGTTGGCTTAACAGAGAATCTTGAAAGCTTTGCAGACAACGAAACCAAATGCCATGAAGGATGAAGATTGAGAAGAATTGCAACAGCGAGTAGCAACAACTATATGACGATGCCTGATAGATGAAATTATGTATCATGTGATGAATTTAAAATCTCCAAGGGGGATTTGGAAGAAATTGAAAACTCAGTTTATGGCTAAATCTCTGACGAATAAGTTGTATTTAAAACAAAAGTTGTTTGGGATGACGATGTAGAAGGTTCTGATCTGGCACAGCATGTGAATGACTTCAATCAAATGATCACTGATTTATCACGGCTTGATGTGAGTATTGAAGATAGATGAAGATCGGAAGATGAAGATCGAGCGATGATTTTGTTGTGTTTGTTGTCTTTTTCTTATGAACACCTAGTGACTATTCTGACATATGGGAAAAAGAATATCAAGGTTGATGAAATTACTGCAGCATTATTGACTCACAACCAGCGGAAGCAGAATGCAGAGAAAAGCTTTCATCGCGATAGTTTATATGTTAAGGGTAAGCAGGATCGTGCCGCGATAGTTTATATGTTAAGGGTAAGCAGGATCATGAAAGGAAGAAAGCAAAGGAGGGTTTTGGAAGGCGAAATTTCAGATCAAAATCCAAAGGCAAAAAGAAAATTTATTGCTACAAAGGTGCAAGGAGTCGGGTCATATGAAGAGACATTGTCCAAAGTTGAAGAAGCAGAATGTGGAGAAATGTGATATATCATCGAAATCTGTAAATGGGGTACAAAGTGACAATTCAGATTGTAGTGATGGTGATATGCTTTCAGTTTCATAAACCCAGTTCACGAATGCATGGATTCTTGATTCAGTGTGCTCTTATCACATAACACCTAACATAGAGTGGTTTACTTCATACAAGTCAACTAATTCTGGCTCAGTCTATTTGGGTGATGATAGATGTTGCAATATTGTTAGTATTGGAGAAGTCAGAATTCAGATGTGTGATGACACAGTTAGAACGTTATGTGATGTCAGATATATTCCAGATCTGAAGAAGAATTTGATTTCCATGGGCATTCTACACAGAAATGGTTTTATTTCTAAGGCAGATGAGGATAGGGAAACTATCATAATTGTTAAGGGTGCATTGACTATAATGAAAGGAAAATTGACTGCAGGTAATATCTACAGACTGTTGGGGAGTACAGTTGTAAGTGGAGTTCATTCTGTAGAGTCATATGATGATAGTACAAAGTTATGGCATATGCGACTAGGTCATCTCAGTGAACGTGAGATGACAGAATTGCATAGACGGAACCAGTTGTGTGATCCTGTTGCATGATGTTAAAAGCTGCAAGCTCGATCTTTGTAACTTTTGTATTCTTGGAAAACAGACTAGAGTTAGTTTTATGACTTGAAAACACATAACTGAAGGGATTCTTGATTATGTGCATTATGATGTATGGGGCCCCACTAGAGAGTTGTCATTGGGAGGATCTCAGTATTTTGTTACCTTTATTATGATTTCTCCAGAAAAATTTGGGTGCATTTCTTAAAGCAGAAATCTGAAGTATTCTTTAAATTCAAGCTGTGGAAAGCTGAGGTGAAGAACCAAACTGACCGAAAGATCAAGTATTTGAGATCTGAAAATGACATAGAGTACACAGATTCACATTTTCAGAAGTTCTATGAGGAGCATGGGATTCAGAGGCATTTTTTAGTGCGCAAGACACCACAGCAGAATGATGTGGCAGAAAGGATGAACAGGTCCTTAACTGAAAGGGTAAGGTGTTTGAGACTGAATGCAGAGCTTCCTAAGAGTTTCTGGGTAGAGGGTATGAAATGACATGTTATCTCATCAATAGATCACCTCGAGCATCATTGGGTGACAAGGTCGCAGAAGAGGTATGGACAGGTAATCCATTTAAATTTGATCATTTATGGATTTTTGGTTGTCCTGCTTATGTGCATGTACCTGGAGATGAAAGATTCAAACTTGATGCAAAATCCAAGAAGTGCATCTTTTTGGGCTACAAGAAAGGTGTGAAAGGATACAAGTTTTAAAAGTTGGCGATCAGTAGAGATGCATTTTTTACGGCAATTTATGTTACAGCAGAATCAAAACAATGTGTCAGAGAAGAGTTACAGTTCCAGTTCAGATGCACAGATGCAGTGCATATGGATTTAGAACAACAGTTAGTAGCTTCTGAGAGAGGTGAAAGTTCAAATCCAACACTTGGTGATTCTATCCCAGATGTTTTACAAAACTATAACCTAGCCAGAGATAGACAGAGACGCACCAATATAAGACCTCTTAGCAGATTGGGTTATGAAGACTTGGTCTCTTATGCACTTCTCATCAACAGCGATGATCCAGCCACTTTTCAAGGAGCTGTCACTAGCCAGGAGAAAGAAAAACGGATGGTGCAATAGTTGAGGAGATGGAGTCTTTGTAGAAAAATTGCACTTGGGAGCTAGTTCAACTTCCAGAGGGAAAGAAGGCTATTAAGTGCAAATGTGTCTACAAAAGAAAACCAACAGTATCAGAAAAAGAAGGGGAAAAAGTTCAAGCTCGACTGGTTGCAAAGAGATTTTCACAAGAGAAGGGGATAGATTATAATGAAATATTTTCTCCTGTGGTCATAAATACTTCAATCAGGGCAGTGCTTGCATTAGTAGCTATTTGGGATTTGCATTTAGAGCAGATGGATGTTAAAACTGCTTTCTTGCATGGTGATCTGGATGAGCAGATTTACATGGAGCAGTCAGATGGGTTCACTTAACCTGGACAGGAGCATCTGATTTGCAAGTTAAAGAAATCGTTGTATGGGTTGAAATAGTCTCCAAGACAATGCTACAAGCAGTTCGACTCCTAAATGATTCAGATTGGCTACATGCGATGTGAGTATGATTGTTGTTTTTATGTAAAGAGTCTTGATGATGGTTCTATTATTTTTCTGTTACTGTATGTTGACGATATACTAATTGCTGCAAAGAATATGAATGATGTCCGTGGTTTGAAAACTTTATTGAGCCAGGAATTTGACATGAAAGACTTGGGTCCTACGAAGAAGATTCTTGGAATGGAGATTCATCGAGACAGAGACTCAAGACGATTATGTTTATCTCAACGAGGCTATGTTGAGAAAGTGATGGAAAAGTTTGAGATGAGTAAAGCAAAACCTGTAAGCACTCCTTTGGCAAAACATTTTAAGCTTTCTTCAAAACAGTGTCCTAAGACAGATACAGAAATCGAAGACATGACAAAAGTTCTATATGCCAATGCAGTTGGCTGTTTGATGTATGCAATGATATGTACTCGTCCTGATTTGGCTCATGTTGTTAGTCAAGTCTGCAAATACATGACTAAACCTGGAAGGAGACATTGGGAAACAGTCAAGTGGATTTTTAGGTATCTAAAGAGTACTGTAGGACATGGAATTATTTTTGGCAGTCAGCAGAATGATCCTTCAGTTGTGGGGTACGATGATTCAGACTATGTAGGTGATTTAGATGGCAGAAGGTCTACAATTGAGTATGTGTTTACTCTTGGTGGAGGGCTTATATGTTGGAAATCAACAATTCAATCTATTGTGACATTACCTATAATTGAAGCTGAGTATATGGCAGTAGCTGAAGCTACTAAATAAACCTTATGACTTACTGGGCTAGTAAAGGAATTGGACATTGGGTAAGATAGAGTTCAGTTGCAATGTGACAGTCAGAGCGTTATTTATCTGGACCAGGTATACCATGCGAGAACCAAACATATTGATGTCAAGTATCACAAGATCAGAGAGTTGATTGCTTCCGGTGAGATATTGTTATAGAAGGTTCATACTGATGAGAATGCAGCTGATATGTTAACCAATCCAGTTACTATCAACAAGTTCTTGAATTGTTTGGACTTTTTGAATGTTTGCAGTTGCTAGAGAAGCATGATGACTCAACCCACTTCTAATATGAAAGGAACACCATGATGTATTTCTCCTAAGGCGTTGGATATTCGCCAAGGTGGAGATTTGTTAGATATGACTCATATAACATAAATTGACAGTGTTAAATCAAAAGCGGAGCAGAGTAGAAGATTCTGTCCAAATCAGTGGAGTTTCCTTATGTAGGTTGGGGTTGTAGTACATGGGTAATTTGATAATTACATATTGTATCAAATGTTTCTTTTTTATGTACTTTCTAGGGCTATAAATCAGGCTTGAATATAACCCTAGGGATAATCCCTCTATTCTGTAACTTTTTTCTGAATATTGAAAGGAATTTGCCGCTCTGCTCCCGAGGATGTAGGCATCTTTGCCGAACCTCGTTAAATCTTCGTGTTCTTTTGGATTTGTGTCATTCTTATTTTTCTTCACCCTTATTTTTTCAACCGCAACGAGTGTTTTATGTCTATAATTATCTTAGCTATCAGTGAGAAATATTTGATACTTAACTATGCCGATACTTTTTGTCAGAAACCCATAATAACTTCGGGTATTCTGGGTTGGAATTTGGATGACATCATTCTTTTGGGTATTAGCCACCTAATAGCTTGCTCTCTCTAAAAGAAATGATTAAGTTGACTTTCAAGGAACCTTCCTTCAATCAGTTTGATGATTACGCTTTGTAAAGATAAAGCTTGTTTATTTAACACCAATACAGTAATAATTCTACCTTAATCACAAGAGCTCAAAATTGTAATTTTTGGTGACTTCCTATGTGCTGTGTGCGAAATCAAATGTAAAACAAGTTTCCAGCCATGGGAACGCGCTTTAGGTTGACGATAGTATTTTTGGCTTCCCAAAATTTCTTTTCCTATACTATGAGCTGTGTGGTAAATTCGGCAGGTAAATCATAAAATTTTACTAAGCGAATATTAGGTGTTGTACGTCACAAATGTGGCAACACGAATCTACAGAAAATCCAAAACACCAAAAGACGGGAAGGTGTGGTGATCCACAGACGAAAGACTAAAATACCCCAAAATACTAGGATCAAGGGACTTAATTGATCAAGCTCAAAACCGCCGAATCGGGGCACTAAGAGGAACAAACACAGGTCATCTGAGTCAAAGACCAAGATCTATCAAACTAAGAGAATACTCAATCCCACTCTCACCAAATATTGTCACTCACACAGGTCATCTGAGCCAAAGACCAAGATCCATCAAGCTAAGAGGATACTCAATCCCACTCTCACCAAATATTGTCACTCATCTAATAAGAGTCCAAGACTCTTCAATCGAAGGCTGAGAGGTTATTATAATATATTCCAAGTGTATCCCAAAGACTCTATTAAGATGAGCTACTTCTCGGATTACGGTGATCCACTCTCTTCCTGACACCATAGTTTCATCCTATTGACAAAAGTTCTTTCTCCTAGGATAGATAGTCAACAGTTGAACTAGAGACGTCGACGGGTAGCCCCGGGCCGACCGAGTCAAGTCCAAACCACCAAAGATGATCAACAGCCGACTGACAACCCCAACTCAACATAGCCGGACGAACAAACCTTATCAAACAAAGGCCCGTTGATCTCGGCCGATCGAGTGATAAGGCAGCCAAACCATAGGCTCAAGTATGTAACTACCTAAAATATCATATAGTTATGGTGCTCCTATTAAAACATAAGCAAGCATGTAATTATACACATTATATCTCCTATCCTGTAAATAGAAATCATTTCATTAAGTATCTATTTCACTAGTTATTGATACGTGCTCTACTCTCTCTCTCTTGGGTGTCAATCTCTGACAAATTTGAATTCTAATGTCTGAATATATTCAGATCTTACAAAGTATAAAGAATACAATATGTATAATATAATGAGTACAATACTGTACTCGTATTTATAGGAGCATTTTGAGTATCAATCCACTTGCCAAACCTCAGCAGAATAATTAAATCCAGTACGGATCATTAACAGCACTGGCCAACGATGCCCTTCATTTTGTTTTAAACCTAAAACCCGATCGGAAGGCTGATCACGACAACAGCCAGCTTTCGGCAATACCGCGTAGAAGAAAGCTGCGTCTTCGCTGCCCTCCGGTCTCACCATCCTCAACATCCAAACCTCACCGCGTTCTCTAATGCCCTAATTCTAGACTGGCCCAATGTCTTCTATATATAAACTCTTAACATCAGAGCACTCACTCACCCACCAATCTCACGAGAAAGACGAATCTTTTTGCCATCATGGGAAAGAAGATCAAGTCTCCAGCTGCTCGCCGCCGTCTATGGCATCTCCTCCACCTCGCACTCCTCTGGGCTCGAAAAGGAGACGCATTCAAGCGTCTCTTCATCGAACTCCGCCTCCTCCCTTCCTACCTCAAGAATCTCCGCCATGGCAACGCCGCTAACCGCCTCCGCTACTGCGAGCGAGAATTCTCCTTTGAAGACACTCCCGCTTTTCACCTCAAGTTTAACCGGCTCGCCCGAATCCCCTGCATTGCACCATCCGTTAGCTTTGATGACGATGAGGAGATCTTCGTCGAGAGGAGTAAGGCTTTGAGGCTCTGGGCTGCTGGAGCTGGTGAGGAAGATGAGCATCATGATGATGAATTGGATGCCGGCAGTTCATCATCGATGTCGGATTTGGAGGCGGTGGAGGATGGGCGGGAGGAAGGAGATGGAGAGATAGAGATTGATTCAAGAGCAGAGTGCTTCATCATGAAGTTCTATGAACAAATGAAGCTGCAGCGACAGATTTCATATCTGGAGTACAATGACATGCTTCATCGAGGAATGAGCTCTTAGTTTGCTACGAATAAATTTTTGGTGAGGGCGTAAATGATTTAATTCGGTTGTTTCATCTCTGCTGATATATGAGAGATCAAAATCAAGTAAAATATTAAGAGATTTAAATATCAATCATTCAAAATATTAAATATAACATATTTTCTTCGCTTTCTCACTTTGGTCGCCATGGATTTGTTGATTCTTAGCACTGAAGGATAAGTGCAGATTGCCGAGCATTTCACTCTTGTCCTTAGTGCTTAGAGGAAACAACTATGTTGCGTGGAGCAGAGCCATGGTAATTTCTGTCTCCGCTAAGTATAAGCTAGGATTTATTGATGGTTTCATAGCTAAACCAAAAGATGTTGATTCTGATCTTGCAAAATCTTGGGCAAGAAACAACAATATTGTCATTACTTGGATCTTAAACTCAGTCTCCGAAGAAATCACAGCAAGTATAATATACCTGGTAAATGCATTAGAGATTTGGATCAACCTAAAAGATCAATTTCAGCAGTCCAATGACCCCCCAGGATGTTAAAATCAAGACAAATTAATCAACCACAGACAAGAACAGAATTATGTCAATGATAATTACTTCACAAAATTGAAAAGCATATGGGATGAACTTAATTTTTGGATCCATGTGTAGTTGCGATAAATGCACTTGTGGAGTCGTCAAACAGCTTACATTACATCATCAGATCGAATAAGCAATGTCTTTTCTTATGGGAATAGATGAGTCAATCGCTTCGGTGGGAGGCTAACTGCTCTTGATGGAATAAACAAGCTTTTATCTTATTTTATTTACTATGAGTTAAAATTTTAATTTGATTTAATATAAATGAGTTTTAAATTAAACTTTAAGTGAATATATTCACAAGGTATTAAACTAAGCTCTAACTAATCTTATTCATAAGCATTAATTTGAGTTGGAGCTTCTTAACAAGCTTGTTCGTGAGCTTTAAGTGTATTGTTCATGAATAAAAATGAATCAAACAATGAGATATTCAAACTTGTTCATTTAACAATCAAGTAATTATGAAAGTGTTCAAGCTTGTTCAATTAGTTAATCAAAAGAACATGAACGTGCTCTTATCGAGCTGAGCTGTGAGTAGCTCATCAAATAATTAGTTCATTTACAGACATATTTAAGGTCAATTAGGGTTGACATAGTCAATCAGATTGTAGTAAGCCCCGTAGTCTCCTAGGAGTCTAAGGAAGGGTCTAGACTCACTAGAAAAGAGTAAGGCACTACACTTGGTTTTGAATGTCTAAAGGTTGACATGAAACTAATTGTGCTTAGATTGAATTTGGGTTCCATTAACATGGACTTACTTTTAGACTACTAGCTATATTGAATGAGACAAAGTTCAAATTGAGACTTGATGTCTCATCAACAAATTTTCATCAATAAATTTTATCAAGCATGAATCTCAATGCAATCTTGGTAAAGGATCTTTCAAAGGCCTTAATTTTAGCAACTTTATAGTCAAACTCACCACCTCAATTAGACGAACCAAATGGTATCAAAATTGGTTCAATCCAAATCCAATTAAGCTCAGATCAAGCCGTTGAAGCACATTTAGAGGTTTTGGATGATTGATTGAATTGTCAAATAAACTCCAAATTTAATATTTTATATTAAAGTCAAGCATCTTAAAGAGAAAAATCTAACAAGCCCAAGATCGCTAAATTCGAAGGTTCTTAAGGCACTCAAAATCCTTAATAAAATCACCTATGATTAAGGGAGTTCAACACAAACCATCCAATTAGTTACATGCCAATAATATCAAAATGGCCCACCCTAAAAGACTATAAATAGGCCACTTCTTTTCACTTGAGAGGAGGATGAGCATGGCATGATTAAGAGAAGGTCCGATGAATACTCACCGATCTTCGTAGCAGCTGGCCACCATCGCTCATTAACCACCGTCAACCACCACCTGCCTTCATCCCATGTCATCGCGGACTACTGACCATTGACGACTACTACTTGCAACCATTGTAGTCAGACTACGACCTTTATGACCAACTATTACTATCACAATTTCTAATTATGATCTGTGGTCAATTGTTATTATTACAACCACCAACTACAATTTTTATGGCCAACTACTATCTTTATAACACAACTATAGTCTTTGTAGTCATAACTACTACTATTAAAATTTCTAACTACGACCTCTGTGACTAACTGTCACTATTGCAAACACCGACTATAGCCTTTATGACCAACTTCTATTTTTATAGCAACCAACTATGATCTTTGTAACCAACTACTATTGTTATAGTTTCCAACTATAACTTTTGTAACTAACTACCATTATTACAACCAACGAATACAACCTTAATGGCGAACTATTACATTTAGAGCAACCCTCTATCACCTTTGTATCTAACTAATGCTATTAAAACTTCCAACTGCGACATATGTGGCCAAGCAACGCTACTGCAGCCACCGACAACAGCCTTGATAGCCAACTACCATCTTTGTAGAAACTAGCTACCACATTTATGGCCACATATTGATATTGTAGTCAAGCACAACATTTATTGTAGACCCATTATGGCTATTATAGTTAATCTAATATTGCACATTTATGATTATCATCTTTATAATTCCATATTCTCTAATTCATGAGAAGAGTTGAACTAAATACTTATAATTACATAGTTGATTACGTTGACTTGGCTGAGCCCCATGATCTTTTTCTCTTATAGAGGTTTTCCATGTAAAAATCTTGGTGTCTCCATTTGCTAGTTTTAATTTATCTGTGTGTGTTTTGGAACATCATGCAATGCTAAGACTATATGAAGATGTTCATTAGTAGAATTCAAGTTCATTGGTTGAAGTGAGGAATGCTTAAGGCCTATTCTGTGATAGAAAACTAATGCTTAGGCTGAAAAGAAAATTTGATAAGATGGTGGTGAGGCCTACAATGCTCTATGAAACAGAATGTTGGCCGTTAAAAGAAGTCTAAAACTAAATTAAATGTTGTTGAGATGAGAATTAAGTTAAGTGTTGTCGAGATGAGTATTCTTAGGTGATGAGTGGCTTTACACTTAGAGATAAAATGCAAAATAAATATATTTGTGATAGGGTTGGTGTAGCTCCAGTGGCGGACAAAATTAGAGAGAGTCGTCTTAGATGGTTTGGTCACATTAAACGCTGACCATCTGATGATCCAGTTAGGAGGGTAGATGTTTTAGATTTGACTTATGTTAAGAAAGATAGATGTAGACCTAAAAAGACTTGGGCATATTGTATAAAAAATGATTTTAACTTATTAAAATTAAATGAAAATATGACTATCAATAGGACACAATGGAGAAGTAGGATTCATGTAGCCGACCCCACTTAGTGGGGGAAAAGTTTGTTGTTGTTGTATTGAATTATTTTAACTGGGTCAGAATCTTTCCTTTTCATGATTTTTTAATGTAAAAAATATTCGCTGCTTCTTTTTATTTGTGTGTATTATATTTTCGTGCAACACTAACACGTTAAATATTACTCAACCACAATAACTTTTCTAGTACACAACAATGCTATAGCTAGCACTTGTTAAATATTAACATATAATTTATTTCTATGCCCAAGTGCAGTATTTACCGGGCTCTTGTACCACAAAATTAAACCTAAAAATAAGAACCGTAAAGATACGGCTAGACATTATAATGTGATTCGTTAAACATCTGTTCCAATGGTTCGAAATTGAAGATTGTTTTTCCAATGTCGATTCTAGCTATATATACTGTGATTTAACGCCTAACATCCACAGAGAAAATCACTTCAAAATAATTGTTTGAAATAAAATATTCTGTTAATTTTATTTGAAATATGCATCTGATCCATACAAATTAAAGCATCCTTATTATTTATTCAAATCATACGATTAATGCCATGTGTCATCAAAACAAGCTGCTCGCGGGCAACTTATAAGTGCAGGGTGTTTTTGAAAATGCAACGGTACCGTTAGGTTCCAGCATTTTGTCTGCTTTTTTTGAAAACGCAGTTCCCCCGAATCCTTATCCCGCAGTCCACTTTTCAGGATAAACGGGCATCAAAAGCACCCTAAGCCTAGCTCAGCTACAAATCCTTATTCCGATTTCTTTTCAATTCGAATATATATAAAAATTGGAAGTTTTACTTCACCATCGAAAGAAGCTTCAGTACACGAACAAGGAATATATATAAATATAAATATAAATAAATATGTATATATATTATAAAAAAAACAAATAAGATTAAAAAAAAAAAAGAATTCCTAATTGGACTCCAATCTAAAATGCCCACCGAATCTCCTGTTCCATCTCCTCTCAACACCGTCGCCTCCTACTATCCATGAAGAAGCTTGGAGCACTTACCTTTGATCCACCGCATCCCTTTACGCAACGATGACTTAACCTTCTCCTCCACGGAATACAACTTATAACCGGCCACCCTCCGCCGCCGCTTCATCTCTGGATCTTTTAAGGACCACCTCGACGTCGCCGGCTTGCCGGTTCCTCTTTTGAGCGGAGGCGGGTAATCCGATGAGCGGGGGTAAGTGAGGTAAGGCGTTTGAGCGGCGCTATAGTTCTTGCCGCTGACGACCTCGAGATGACGGCGATCGCCATTGGAAGTGGTATATGATAGGCGGGCGGAGCGGAAATGGCTCATTGGAAGGGATGGTAGAGCGGCGGGTGGGAGGCGAAGGTGGGTGGAGGTGGATCTCGAGAGGGAGGAAGGGTTGGCCTCGAATCGAATTGCTAGTTTTAGGGCGGGGGAACCTTTTTAGGGTGAGATTAGGTTTTATTTGGGGAAAAAGACAGCGGGGAGTGAGAGAAATTAACGGAAATGGACGGTGGGGAGAGAAACATTTGTTACCACGTGAGATCCTAATTAAAGTAATCGACTTCGAACTTAGAAAATATTGAGTCCGAAACGTCCAAACAGTCACTCATCGGATGTCATTTCCTCATGAATGAGATGTATAGTAATGTGACCCCCTATCTATGAGTGGTCATGGCATCTAAACGTAATATTTTCTCCTTGAATGGAAAATTTGTCGGCATCATTTTTTTATGTCACGAGTGTAGAGTGTTTACCTGAGTGGTTTGAGATGGTTCACGGTTCGTCCCTAGCATTCGGTAGCTCAAGACATCCACCCGGGAGTCTCTAGCGCTTATTCAGGGCAAGAAGTTAGGTTTGGCGGCGATTCAACCGTACCCAGGAGAACCTATCGTCAGGAAGGTTCACTCAGGATTTGAGACATATTTAGTCCTCATTCTGGTGTTTAGAGACCACACATTCTTCTGGGCCCTCTCATGGCCAAGGGAAATCATTGAGTCCTCCTACACATGCTACGGGAAAGTTAGGATTTGGGGCATCCTACCTGCACTGTGCTTAGAAAGACTATTGACATCAATTTTCCCTGTGAATGACCGATGAGAATGCTCCATGTTAGAGTTATGGGACCACATTTCACTCATGTAGAGTCTCTCATGGCTTACAGATTGAGAAAATCCTCCGTTTGGATTTCTGGTGAAAATCAGGGTTGCAGGTCAAGACAAGTGCCCCGATGCCTATCCCGGGCGCCTAGGTGCCCAAAACCACCTTCCCAGACATCCAACCCGAGAACACGAAAGTCTGGCCCTGGTCTATGAGCGCTTAGGAGCCATTCCGGGCGCTTTGGCACCTAAAAACACCTAAAAACAACATTGTCCCAAAAAGAAGGAAGTCTAGCGCCACCTAGGTAGCCCAAGGACCGGGCGCTTAGGTCCCATGTTGCAAAAATTGCTATTTTGGGTTTCATTTTGACTCTTGATGTCGTCGTATTTGGAGAGGAGTGATGCAAAATACCTCTTTTGCCCTCACTTTAGAAGTTTCTTGTGCATCTAATGGTGGTTGTTTGGCCTTTTTGGAGGGGCTGTGTTTTGCTTAACTATTTGATCCTTCTCATTTCGAGGGATTAGGGCATTTGGTATCGGAGAGCCTGAAGAGAACCGAGAGAAAGCTGTGAGGGATTCTTAGGGAGTGCTTGGGTTCTTCTTCCTCCTCCACCTCATCTTCTTCATTTTCTTCTGCTTCTTCCTCTCCATTTCCTTGTCGATAGAGGAAGAAGAAGAGTTTTCACGCACTACATCGCTAGAGTCTCTTTCTCGAGGAGAGCTTCCTCATTTTAGAAGGACTTCTGTAGGAGCTTGAGACGTTGCCAAACTCTCTTTCTAAGGGAGAGCTTTATCTCGGATCGGGGAAGCGTCATTGGAGTATCCCTGGAGCACCACCGGTCCAAATCATGGGCTTCTCTCCTACTATTAGGAGAGTTTCTTCCAAAACTCCCTTAGACATCGAACAACCATTGTGACAGTATAAACTTTTAAGAACCTTCATTTTTTTCTTCTTAGCTAGCTCGAGGGTTTAGTTATTATAGGCGTGTGGGTTCGGTCGCCCATACGGGGTGAGTTTGCCGCCTGACGTTAGTTGGCGCGACCATACCGCCTTTGTGATTGGCAGTTGCTTCTCTAGAGGAAGCCTTGGGGTAAGATTTCACATGTGTAGCCATATCCTCCTACAGAGCCGAGTGATTTCTTGTTGCGAACCTTAGGCCAAAATCTCGATGGGTTGGAGTCCTATCTCCCTTTGCTTTGGCATTCCCCAACCTTCCTTGGAGAGGTTGGGATGTTGGGTCTTGCAATGTGAAAAAGCTTTGTAGCTAGCTCACTTTGCAAAATCATGAGGAGTTGTGAAATGGGAAAAGCTTTTTAGCTAGCCCATTTCACAAAATTGTGGAGAGTTTCCCCAGAAACCCAGAAGTGTAACTCCCCGCACACCTCTATGAAGCAGGAGGCGGCTATGTCGTGCATCCAATGCTACACCCTAGGTGTCCTATGTGAGACTGTTAGCATGATTATGACTCGTTATCGAGCATGATTTTCTGCTTGGAATTGTGACATGTGTATGCCTTGCATGGAGTATCTTGCATTCGCACGTTGCCTTGCCTTGACCGGCTACCCTGGCCTGGTCTCCACTCAATCACATCACTGTGTCTCGATCGAACATCCTGGGCTAATCAACACCACTTGTGCCTCGACCGGTCATCTCGGGCTGATCTACATCACTTCTACTTCGTCCGGCCACTCTAGCTCGTTCGTCGTGACACTTTGATCCAATTGGCTGCTCTGGCCCAGTCGACCAACCACTTCGGGCCCTCCCCCCCCCCCCCCCTCCGCTCTGTCGACCATTCACTTAGGTCCGACCGGCCACACGACTCAGTCGACCAATCACTTGCATTTTTCATGTCTTATATGTGCATGTGTTTGCTTGCCTGGTTGTGTGGTGCACCATAATATGTATATGTTTGCATTTGCATGTCTATTGGTGATTCTCCCTAGTGAGGATTATCACTCCTTCAAGTCACTCTCTCCTCAGCATACCCATTTATTTGGGATGTTGCCTTCATGACATGCTCATCTCTGGGTCACTGCCTCACGGCATATCCATTCTTTCGGGTCACTGCCTTAATGACATGTCCATCTTTGGGTCATTATCTCCTCAACAAACACATTTGTTTGGGTCGTTGCCTTCATGGCATGTTCATTTATGGATCACTGCTTCCATGACAAACCAATTTGTTCAGGTCGTTGCCTTCACGATATGCCCATCTCCGTGTGACTGCCTCCTCGACTGACCCATTTATTCAGACCACTACCTTCACGGCATGCCCATCCCTGGGTCACTATCTCCTCGACATACCCATCTATCAGGCTACTGCCTTCACGGCATGCCATCATCGGGTCATTGCCTCCATGACTTCCTCATTTGTTCAGGCACTGCCTCCACGGCATGCCCATCCTCGAGTCACTGCATCCACTAAATGCCCATTTATTCAGGTCGCTAACTTCATGACATGCCCATCTTTCGTGTCAATGTCTTCATGACATACCCATCCTCGGGTCGTTGCCTTTACGGTATGCCCATATATTTTTGCGTCACTTCCTTCGTGACATACTCGCTCTCACCACTTGTCATATGACTATTTGCATTTTCATTAGCATGTGTGCATGGATAGTGAGCCAGACTCATTAGGAGAGTGACTCCATGTCGGTCGCGATGTCTCAACTAGCATCGCTCACTTGGTTGATTCTGGGGAGCAATGTGAGTTAATTCATCAAGATTAGCACGATTATGACTTCGTGAAGGATCCAAAAGTTCTAACTCGTGTCACGTTGCATGTTATAGGTCCGCATTTAATGACCCACAACGAATGATTGAGTAGATCCACCGATTGAGAAGCCACAGCAACCTCAGAAGCAACGACAAAGAACTACAAAAAAATACATTATCTTCATTTAAAAATATTACATCAAATAATTAAAAAGGCTATAAAGACCAACAATAATTGGTATAAAAGCTACAAGAGATATCACCTCTACCAAAGCATGAAATTCTCTCTCAAAGCGTTGCAAGAAAACTCTAGCATTTCTTCATCTCCACCAAAATGTGCAACAATAACAAATAAGAACATCCCGAGTTACATATTGGGTAGGGACATAAATAACTTTTTTCATCTCACTGATGGAAAAGAAAATAATGTTGTGCCTGCTATGTATGATGCAGACGACCTTCCTCTTTGCTGCAACGTGAAAGAAGATCCACTTTTTGGTCGCAACACGAAAGATGAGTACCGTACCTTCACATCGAGTCTTGCCTCTTAGACTCAACTTCCAGGGATAAGGATGGAGATCATGTCTATCACTTACCCTCAAAGGGACTTTCTGACCAAAAAACCTTTCATGAGAGAATAAGAAATTTTCACTGAATGACAATTTCTTAAACTAACATGAAAATTCTCTCTAAAATTATGAGGTTATATGTCAGACCTATACTCAAAAAAAAATAATTTGGAGTTGTACTTCTATTCGATAATCCCGATGATTTTCTTCTGGTTTCCATCACCTCATTATTATAAGTAATGACCCACATGACCTTGGCGTAGCAGACGTCCAATTTCTTCCTTTATTTGGAAATTTCTTTCTATTGAATGTCATTTTGTTTGATGGAAATGACTATATTGAGAATGGTCTCCACCATATGGTTTTTTTAATGGTGTTGTCCATTTGACAACCTTTTGATCATTGATGGCCATAAGAATGATGGCATGTGACAGGTTGAGGGTTGTGTATGTTTTTTTTTTCTAATTAAGGCTTGTGATTCCCCTGTGGTCTAAACTTTTTATAGTGAAATTTGATCGAATGATGGCATGTGACAGGTTGAGGATTGTGTATGTTTTTTTTTCTAATTAAGGCTTGTGATTTCCCTGTGGTCTAAACTTTTTATAGTGAAATTTGATCAGTTTCTCCGGCATCATTCTTACGCTTGCTCCACAATCACTCAAATTTTTTTTTGTGAGCACTGAATGGTCTCATCTACAGAGATTTGAGCTTTGACACAATGGAAAAGATCGATGTAAGAGAGAACTGTCTCCTGCATTAGTGATGAGTAGAAAGTTCGTGCGCGGAGCCCTCCGAGAAAGACTCATTTTAGTAACTCTGGATCTACTTTCGAATCTGGCGAGTTTTAGTGGAGAACCTGCATAAGTATTCCTTGAGGGATTGCCCCTCATTATGGTGAACTCTCGGTAATTAGGATGAATTTTTAATGATCCTTCTATTATCTATGAATTGCTCTACAAATAGTCTGACAAGTTCATTGAAGGTGTTTATGGTGCCCCCCCTCCTCCCGGTAGAGTGTAGAACTATGTACGAGCTGGATCCTTAAAGAGTCGCAGGGAACAATTGACAGAGAAGTGCATCAGAGGCATAATGATTATGCAAGATAATTTGATAGTGGTCAATGTGCTCGTATGGGTCAATTACCCCTTCATAGAAATCATAGTTTGGGAGTTTGAAGCCCACTAAGAAAGGGTGTTGGAGAACTGCGCATGTCAAAGGAGAAGATTCTTAGAAGTTGTCATGAGCAAAGAAGTGCTCCCTTTTATCTAGAGGGAACTCTTCCCAAATCAGGTGTCATAGCTCATCACGGATAATATAGATAGAAGTGATAGTAAAGTGAGGTGCCAAGTGAGCTGCATGAGACGAATGAGTGGAACTTGTAATATCGAGGAGATTGGCGTCCCAATTTGGCTGGGAAATGAACTTATCATTGGGAGAGAGCACGGTGAGTGTGGTATTTCATATTGGATGCTAACCTGGTGGTAAGTAAGCTCCATCCGAGTGCACGGGCATCGACTACCGCCAGAGGTAGAGGATCTCCTGTTGGGACTCCTCCATTTTGCATACTCACTCTTTCAGAGAAGGACTTGAGGCACCTTCGCTACCAGGGTAATGCCTTTCAAAGTGGGAGAAAGTAGAGGCCTAACGCCTTCGGCTTCATGACTGTCTTATGGAATGATGGGTGTTGGATCAGGATACTCCGTTGTTGCGAGTGTTGCACTTGGTGGCCATGCAACAAGTCTTGCAAGTACTTTAGAGATGGGAATGCTCTTTTCCCGCAGACGGCGCCAAACCGATGCATGCTAGAAGTTTGGCGCTAGTAGTAATGAATTATTGTCTTGGCATTGCATAAGAATTTTGCACACACTCAGACGAAAGAAAACAATCAGTAGAGACACCAAAAGTTTTTACGTCAAAAACTCTAAAAAGGGAAAAAAAACAATGGGGTCTGACCAAGTTGTAACAATCTACTATAAGTTGATGATTATAGAGACTTCTTATCCCACAGACAGAAAATGGTTATAAAGTTTTCTTAATTAAAACGTCGACATATGGATGGACTTGCTACAAGGAAAGGGAGGTGACCAATAGTGATAGATGATGGCTGGCAGTTGGCGGTCAAAGGTGATCAACGACGGTCGATGGTGGACAACAACAGTAGGAGTGATGCTTAACTTCAGCTCTTCTAAACTTCAAGCTCTTCTTCAGGTTTCAATCCCCCCCCCCTCCAATTCCTATCCTCATAAGAGGGGTGGGGCTTTATTTATAGAGCTCTAGGTGTAATTAATGCAAGAATATGAATCACTTGATTGAACAATTCAGAGGGCTCTCCTCGATTAGATGACATTTAATGGACATTTGATTGTCTTAACAATGTCGAACTTGAGCAATCTTAGCATTGTTGGATTTGTATTATTGAGATGCTCGATTCAGCTATGAACTTGTTGGCCTGATCAGGGCTTGATTTGGCTCAGATTGGACCAATTTTGGTACAATTGGGTTCCTCTCATCGAGCCGGTCAGTTTGACTGTAAGTTTGTTGAAATTGACGCTCTCAATGACTTTTAATCAAAGTTTGAACTTTTCTTGCTAAAAAATGTGCATCGAGATCTGTGTTACACCGTGAAATTTGTGTCAGATATTAAAATTTTGTTGATGACGTATCATATATATATATATATATATATATTAATGATATGTGATCACGAGATTTCATCATTTGACACAATTCTCAAGATTTTATAGCTTTATAACCTTTTTCTATATAAGATAATCCATAGCTCCGATTTCAAATTAAAAATTATCTATAGCTCCGATTTCAGCAAGCTTATAATCAAATTGACCATCTCGATAAGATGAACCTAATCATATGAAAATTGATACAATCTAAGTCCAATCAAGTCCGGATAAAGCTATTGAACCACATTTAAAGGCTTTAATTAGTTAATCGGATGTACATATAGTTAATTCAAGCATCTTGATGAAAGTAATACAACAGGCACAAGAGCACTCGATTATGAGGTCATTAAGGCCTCCAAATCATAAAAAAATCCCTATGATCAAGGGGAATAAATGAGAGTCATTAAATCAGGTGATTATGAGATTTATTCATCGAATGACCAAAAGACCCCTCCCCTGTAGCCCATAGATAGACACCATCTCTTTAATTGGAAGAGGATCCAACATCCAGTGTTGTTTCAGAGTGATGACCCGATGATAACATCTGACATCCGTAGCCACCGACCATTGTTAACCATCACCCAACAATACACATCTCCTCGCTAGTGAAGATGTCTCCTCTTTGCCTCTCAAGGTCCTTATGCAGAGTATGAAGGAATCTCAATATGAGAATTTTCAATTTCTACATGAAACTCGACAACCATTAGTAACATAAGAGGTGAGGTTCATCTACCCTCAAAAAAACAATTAATTAGAGATTGTCGAAAAGAGGATGCTCCACCGACAGCCCCTCATTACACTAGAGTGCTTCCTCAATTGGGTCCGAAAGTTGATTTCCTGGATATTCCTAATTTCACGCATCTATCACGTGCAATCATACCAAATGCAACCCTCCGAAATTCTTGGAGAACTTAGCTCAACTACATCATGTAATCAATGATTAGCTATGAAATATGGTTCAAGAAGAACTCTTTTTAAGAGATAAAAGTTAATTTCGTACTCATCGTAATTCTCAAGAGTCTTTTTCTTTGGCTGATATGATTTTCAACACCACATTCTAATAGGATTTAAGCTTCCAAACATTGACGCTTATGATGAGACCTTTGAACCATGTGAAAATTTTGATCATTATAGAATTGTCATGCATATACAACGAGTCTCCAATACACTTCACTATCAAATTTTTCCTAGCACCCTTAAAGATCAGGCATGTACTTGGTTTTATTCACTCTCAAGAGAAACTATTCATGATTTTAATAAACTTAAGAAACTCTTTATGGATCAATTTATAGCAAATCAAAATATTATCAAAGACTCTAATATTTCTAGAATTTGTCAAAATGAAGGAGAGTCACTTAAAGAATATTTTTAAAGAGTAAATAAAGAATTACTAAGGGGTGTTTTCCTGAGATGGATATGCCCTGGGTCTTTTTATTTGTCATTAATCTGGGAGATAGTTCATTCTTACACTAACCTTATCTATTGTGTTGAAGCTCAAATCATTTTTTATGAAGTTATTCACACAAATTGAAGGCAGTTTGAACAATCTTCTAACAAATGCAAACACGCCCTTGAAGATGTTGCATAAATTTCCCACGGAAGAAACGAAAACAAAGCCAACGGATGAAAAATGCTATCAATTTGAGACATCCAATCATATTCAAATGAACACACTGTTTTCGTTTGTTTTTCTCTCTTTTATTTTAAAAGGAGTCGTTAGCTTGTTGATCGTCGTATATTTCCCTTTTTTGAATAAATCTCTTTTCTGAGTCATATGAATGACCGGGAGAAGGGAGGAACCGAAAAGGAAAGACATACGACAAAGCGACAAATAAGAGAAAACACAAAAAGTGGAGAGCCTACATGCGGTAAACCTCGCAAGGATAGGTTAAGAGTGTTCGCCCAAACAAGATTGGGCGAACGCATCTTAAACTGATATCCACGAAAGAAAACCTACGTAGACTACCCAAAACCAGAGAGTCAGGTGTAGGTGTCTGTTATGGGGTCAAGAACACTCCCAAGGGGACTTATCCCACTTGGTTAATTACATCTTGGGGGTACCCAAGAATACTTTCGATAAAATGAGTTTTGTTTGGATTATCGTGAGCCTGGGGCAATAGGTACTTAAAGGAAGGCTATTCCGTGTGGGAACACTCCCGATGCTTCAAAGCTCACGCTAAATCATCGGGCAGAGAGTGAGTCTCTCACATCCCGCATGGGTAGCTGCTCATCGACATGCGGGGCCCACAAAATAGCCTAAATCATCTTGACGGGGATATCCCAACACATCAAAGCATGTCCGGGCCAAAGAGCAGAGGACAAATCGTTGTATCCCAAATGGGCGGCAGCTCATCGGCATCAGGCCGTCAATGTGATATCAACGAAGTCAAGGAGCGACAGAGCTCAAAGGGGTTCAACAAAAAGAAAGATAGAGTGATCCTAAAAGGTAGAGGTAACTGGGTCGGGGTACCACGAACCCGTCATCCACAGCTATTGGGACCCTAAGTCTACCTGGTTGTGAAGGTAGTCGACCCAAAACGTCCTAAGATCCCCGGCCAGCAATTTGTGAATTGCGTCGTCCACGAGAACCTCGGCAGCCCCAAGGTCAAAGGAAGAAAACTTTATCCTATCTACAAGCTGGAGCTCTATGAGGTGGGACTTATACCTGTCGAAGTGAGAAGGATACCTCAGGAAAGAAAAGAAATAGGAGGTTCAGTTACAAAGCTCGAAACGCTCCAAACAAAAGGACTTATGCCCCGTCTGGGTCAGGGAGCCTTCTAACATCCTAGGCGCCCTAGACAACCGACTAGACAACCACCAATAAAGAGGTATGTTGGGCAGTCAGGTTGGAGAAGCACGTGGACTACTCCTCGGGACATGCAAATATAATGCAGTTATCTAGAGAGTATTATGGAGGCCCTATTAATTTATACATGAAAGTAAATGTAAAAATTTTTAAATCCTAAATATTTTAATCCTAAATTTTAATTATCTTGAATATTTTATTTAAGATTTTGTAGAAAATTACAATTTTAGGATTTTTAATGAGCTTAGATTATATCGTGAAATCTCAGATAAACCACAGAAAAAAACATGGAAAATACATGCAAGTGCAAACATGCAACATGATGCAAAAAGCCAAGCAAGCCAAATCAAAATAATAAACAGGCCGATGTCGCTGGGTCGGCAACATATCCCAGAAAATAAAAGGGTGGTCATACTCCGCATATACTTGCCCGGTTCTAATTCTATACATCAATATAAAATACAGAATTAAGATACGGGGCACGAGCATCTGCTCCTGGTCTCCTCCACATGGTTCCCGCGGCAAATGCTTCAGAACCCGTGCCTGTACCTTATTTCTGCTACAGGACTCTCCCAGACTCTAAAAGTACATAAATAAAAGAAAAAGACCCAATCCTGCATGAAAACAAGTGTCAACGGGAAAGCTCACATGCAAATAATATATCATGAGTCATGCCTTAAAAGTGGGGGAGCTAATAGCACCTACAAGCAAAAGTGTCAGAAATCATCACATGCTCCCCCATAGCGGTACATGTGTGTGTGCAAAAACAGTTATGGCTCTATGCAGAAGAACGTTCTAACACACTACCATACATATGCAACATGCAATCACATCACAAGCACAATGCAAAAGAAAGATGTCTAGCTAGAACAACAGCCAGACATCAAAAAGACTACCTAAGCACCTTAAATCCTAGCCTAGCACACCATCTAACGAAAAGTGCATTGACCTAGTATCTAAGTGCAGGGTAGGTCTGAGTATAGTATGATTTTGACGGAAAGTGGTGACACAAATTAGATCTATTAGATTTTTAGCACAGTCATACTCGTGTCAATCCTGATGACTTAACTCACATTGCTCACCGGGATCCACCCAGCAAACAATGCTTGTTAAGACATCGCGACCAATACGGGGTCACTCTCCTAACGAGTAATAACGAGTATGGCTCGCTACCTATGCAAACATGCAAATGCAAGTGCGAACAATCATGTGACAGAAGTGATGAGTGTACCGTGAGGCAGTGACTCTGGAAAAGATGGGCATGTCGTGGAGGCAGCGACCAGAGGAAATGGGTGTGTCGTAGCGGCAGTGACCCAAAGGGTGGGCGTGTCGTGGAGGCAGCGGCTCGAGGTGGCAGTGACCGAAAGAGATGAGTGTACCGTGGCGACAGGGGCCGGAAAGAGGGGAGTCGAGGCGGTAGTGACCGAAGGGGATGAGCATGTCGTGATGACAGCGGTTCGAAGATGCAACACAAGCAAATGATAATGATCATGCAAGTTAACACATACCTGATGCAACATGCAAATAGGTAAATATGCGATATAATGCAAAAGCAAGAAAACATGCAAGTTATCGGTCGACCGGATCGTGGTGGCCAGTCGAACCAAAGTGATTGGTCGACCGGGTCGGAGCGGCCGGTCGAACCAAAGTGAGATGCTCACTGAGCCGGAGCGGCATATCAGAGCGAAGTGAAATGCTCGCCGAATCAGGGTGGCTGGTCTAAGGTGGCCGGTCGGAGCTAAGTAAGATGCTCGTCGGGTCGGGGCGGTCGATGGGAGAGAATGAGAGGCTCACCGGGCGGTCAGTCGAAGTAAAGTGAAATGCAAAATGCACCGAGCAAAAATGCAATATGCAGCAAACTAACATGCATGTAGCAAACTAGGCTCGTGCTAACAACCTCACCTGAGAGACCTAAGGTTTAGACCCTTGGATTTGCGGCACCGCCGCCTTTTTCTTTGGAGAGGAAATGTTGGGAGTTTCTCCCCAGATCTCTGAGGGGGGAACTCTCCACGGAGTCGTGAAATGGACTAGCTACAAAGTTTTTCCCATTTCGCGAACTCTTCCAGACTTTGCAAAGCGAGCCAGCTATAAATCTTACCTCATTTTGCCAAGTTCGACCTCCCAGCTTTTCCAAGTAAAGCTGGGGAACCCAAAGCAAGGGGAGTGAGGGACTACGACCCATCAAGGCTTGTACTAAAGCTCACAATAAGAGTGGAGACACTCGGCTCTACGGGGGTATTTGACCACGCACAGGAAATCCTAACCTAAAGGCTGACTCTAAAAAAACCAACGATCCAACACGCAGGCACATACGCCCGCGCACGCACCCCGTGTGGGCGATCAAACCAACACGACTAGAGTCCACTATTCATAAGGCTAGCTAGGAGTTAGGAAATCTCACCACCATGACAGTTGCGAACGCCTTTTCTTTGCTTGCTCCAAGCTCGCCAACGTCCGATCCATGCTCCAGTGGCCTCGTACGACGTGTACAAGGCAATAAAAAAACACAGGAGGTTGTGAGGTATGCGAAGTACCAAAAATAAATAATTTAGCATATAAAAACATGCGACCCAAAAAAACGTACCTTCGCGAGAGAGGATCGTTTGACGACGGTGAAAGAGGGAAGCTTTCCTCGCAACAAAAAAGACGTCCACGCCTCTTCAACCCGATGCACCATCGCTGTCCGTCGACCGTAGGACAATCCGGCGAAGTTCCGACCACCGGGGAATGAGAGTCGACGAGGTGGAGGAGCTAGCTCGTCGGTGACACACAATAAAAATGCTGAATATGCGGAAAAGTGCGAAATTTGGGGCTGCATGTAGTAGCAGGGCTGTCTCGTCACAAGCTCAGCGTCGACAAAGAAGAAGACTGACTGGATGTCGACGGCAAGGTGGAGAGGCCGGAAAGTGGCCGACCAAAAGGAAGAGAAGCCCAAAAACGGTGGTGGTCGGCTGCTGGAAAGGAGGGTGAGTGGTTGAAACTCTAGGCGACGAAGGTCCGGCGGGCGCCGCAGCGTTGGGAATTACGTTGACGAGACATGCCGACGAGAAGGAGGAGGCTCGGCCGGCCTCAAAGAAGAAGAAGAAGAAGGAGGTTGGAGGCGCAGACGAAACAGGTACGCCGGTGGCTGGAGGGATACGCCGGAGTGGTGGCGTCGAAGGAGGGAGACGTTAGCAGTTTCGTTCGTCGGTCCGAGAGGAAGGTGGTGGCTCGAGGAAGGGGAAACGGTCTGCCAGAGACGGGGAAGCAGGCGGCATCCGACCGACGGCTGGAAGAGCTCCGGTGAAGAGCTTCGACGGTGAGGCAGAGGACCCCGAGCGGACGGATCTTGGGTTCGCAAAATAGGGGTTGGCGGATGTGTAATGTGCGATCGGGAGATAGGGAGCGATGCGCAGGTTATATATAT
>NW_018164444.1:23467656-23478283 GCF_001263595.1 Phalaenopsis equestris | reverse complement strand
AAATTATATATATATATATATATATATATATATATATTATATAATAATAATAATTATTATATTATTATTATAATTATTCTTCGTGTATTCTTCATTCGTACACGTCCTCGCGGCGAAGTAGATGTCATTCCTAGCTAAAATCGACGTTCTGGACGCATTGGCGCAGTCTATTTCGTTGTTTGGGGTCATTTGAACCACTTCTTCGACGATCGAGCCCAAAATGATAATTCACACATTTTTACCTCCCCGCGAAGCCATAGCGAAGTAGACATCCTCCGTATGTGAAATCAACGTTATGGACACACTCATGTGGTCTGTTTCATCATCTAGGGTCATCTGGATAACTTCGCTGACGATCGGGTCAATTTGAGCCAATTTCAAGTGTGGCGCGATGAATGATAGTTGTCGACCCGATCAGAGTTATCTGATGAGTGAAATGTCGACCGACATTTGCCTAGGCGAAAGCCAAAGTCTAGCAAAATGACCCGGCTACGTGCCCCTTAGCACGTGCCAAAAAGATCTTGGGTGGGTGTCTGAACAACTGGATGGTTGTGGACAAGCCGTAAGCTATCACGAGTCATGTAGGTGGAAATCCTACACTCGTGACCTCAAAAATTGATACCAACACACACCCAAAAGTAATTTTTTAATGGAGATTCAAAATCTTGAATATCCGAAGTAGCCAAAGCCACTAAACAATTCAAATGTTGGGACCAATCTCAATATTGTCACCGTTCAAAAGTGCATTCAATAGAAAGATGCATTCACTTAAATGAAATAAATTAATGTTTGATACATCAATGTCACCTGGGTTATTACTTACAAAAGCTGGTGACAAAAACACTATTATTCAAGTAGTTTTTTTTTCAATGAATTTTCTTCATTATTAGTGGCTTCTTTCTTTTAAGACTCCTTGAAGGCATGTGGTTGAAACAGTCTTCACGCTCATGAATTAATCTCAATGGGAAGTTAGTGGTGGACACAATTCCACTAGAAAGACTCCTTAAGGGCAAGTGACAGACAAGCTCTCTACTCATACCCTTGGAAGACACCCCCATGAGGTAGTCTCAATGGGAAGCTAGTAATAGACAAATTCCTTACTAGAAAAACCACTTAAGAGAAAGTAGCAAACAGTCTCTCCACTCATATCTGTGGAAGACACATGCATGAGGTACTCTTGATGAAAAGCTAGTAGTGGACATGATCCTCGCTAAAAAGATCTCTTGAGGGCAAGTGACAGACATGATCTCTATTCATACCCTTGGAAGCCATGTCCATGAGGTAGCCTTGATTGAAATGTTGTTAGTGGATAGGGCCCTCACTAAAAAGACTCCATGATAGCAAGCAGTTAACACAATTTCCACCCAAAAACCCTCAGAAGGTTGTGTCTCAAAACATATAGGTATACTAAAAAAATTTTAGAACTCTATAGGCATCAAAAAGTACATGTACAGTTAAAAACCTCATATTGCTATAAGCCTTAAAATATACAAGTACACTAAAAAATTTTTAGAACACTATAAAATGCAGAAGGCACATGTGCACTAAAAAACTCTCAGAAGGTATAAGCCTCAAAAGAGTTCGGTATCACTATATTCCTATTAGGGGCAATATGTTAATAAAAATATATTGAATTCTTGTCAAGACTTATAGTATTTTTAATCTCCTCTGAGAGGCAAGTTATAAGAAAGTAACATTCTTACATCTAGCAGACAAAAAAAATTATAGATAAATACACTATCAGAAAGTACAAATGCTACAACAAGAAAACGAAAAGTTAAAATAACCAATATACTGTCAAACGATATAAAAACTATGGAAAATTAGCATAAATAAAATACTAATTTATATCAATATCTTTCTGTCTCTCGTTAGGGATGTGCTCCTGCATGTCACTTTTGGCATCTCCCCTTTCGAAGTAAGAAGGTAGATTTTCAGACGCCTAGCTGGGAGATAGGTGCTCGATGTTGACTCCAGTCCAATGGTACATCAGATGAACCTCTTTCCAGAAGCTTTGATGGAATTCTTTTCATAAACAACGAGTCTGTAACTTCATTTATTTTCCTTTCAAAGTAAGAAGGTATATTTTCAGACGCCTGACTAGGAGATAGGCCCTCGATGCCGACTCCAGTCTAATGGCACATCAGATTCAACACTTATTCAGGAATATGAATCTTCAAAAGATTTATCAGAGAAAACTCTGATACTTGTTATGACTCATTCAATATCACATAGTGGGAGTCTCATGTATGAACAAAGAGGACAATCTTGTACAAAATTCTTTCGCAACATAGTTGTTGTGATGGTATACCTGATGTTGAAGTTTTTCAATACATCAAAGTCTAAGAATCCTTAGTAATACCCCTTTCATAACCAGCAGAGAAAGGGGTAGCTTTTTTTAGTTTTCCATTTTTCTCGCAAAATTCTCAGCATTTTACACAGAATAATTGATTGGCCTAATTTTTTGGTGCAACTTTTTTTTGAAATTTCAGGCATTTGCTTCTGTAAGTGATACAGCCATGAATATCCGAAACAAACTTGTCTATCTTTGACACTCTCCCCAAAGATAATATTGCATTATGCTACTTAAAGAGGACAAGTAACCCTATAATGATTGTCATAACCTAATCAAAAATCTGGAAAAAAAAACACATTCCATATGTTCATAAATACTTACTAGCTCAAGAGCTGGTGGAAATTGAAGTCCTACACTTAAGCTTATCTCATAAACGGTGACGTACTTCTGCGATGGAGAATATGTTTTGTCTGACAAATTCAATGATCTGACCACAAGGCCAAAATTGAACTTTTATCGGAAAAGTACCTATGCATCTTTGATGAGTGTTGATACTGCCTCCTCAAGATTATGATACTTTTTCTAACTTTCAAGGGGTCGGGATTCCTCGAGCATTGGCATCTTAAAGCATAGAAGGCACGAAAATAGGCCACGTGTTGGACAATTGCATTCTAGAAAGAAATGCACAACAATAGGGAAAAAAATGTGGGACAATAGTAGCTCAAGTGGCACTTCAGCCCGAGGAGGGGAAGTGTGCCTTCCCCATGTCTCACAATGTTGCACGTCTGTTGTGCAGCTTGTTGTTGCCTGTCACACCAAATTTTTGAATTTTTTTAAATTTCAAACTTTTATTTTTTTTATTTTATCATTCTTATTATTTTTGGATGCCTGTTGTGCAGCTTGTTGTTGCCCGTCACACCAAATTTTTGAATTTTTTTAAAATTTCAAACTTTTATTTTTTTTTTATTTTATCATTCTTATTATTTTTGGATGGCGGGAACGAAATTGCTTGAAAATAAGGGAAACTCTTACATTATCACAAAATTTCATCATTTTACACAAATCTCAATGCATTTTTAAGCAGAAAATGTTCCAATTCAAATTCAAATCATCTAGAGCACGAAGCTTATCGTCAACTAACCATCTCAATAAGACGAACTAAATGATGTCAAAATTGGTCCAATTTGAGTCCAATCATGTATAAATCAAATCATTGAACAATATTTTAAAGCTTTGGTTAGTTAATTGGATAGTCAAATGAACTCAAAATTTGACGTATTTATAGATAAATCAAGCGCATCAATGACAGGAATTCAACGAGCCTAAGATCTCTCGATTCTAAGGTAATTAAGAACCTCAATTTATGAAAAAAAAACTCATATGATCAAGTGGAATCAACGTGGTTTATTCAATCATATGTTTATGGGAGATTAAATGATCAGAATAGCCCTCCTCTATGTTGTGAAAAACGACGACAATAAAGTGAAAAATGGAATGAGTAAAATTTAAAATTGCACATTGCACGCAGAAAAACACCAGAGCGACACACAAATTTACGTGGTTCGACAAACTTGTCTATGTCCACGGAGTTGCAAACATTTTATTTCTTCAAGGAATTACACCTTCGAGCGTCTCGACGTTTACAAGAAAATCTCTATTTTATTCTCTATTCCTCTCTTTCTCTTAGGTCTCAAGAGGACTTGGCTTGGCTTTGCTTGGCTTAGCTTGGCTTGGCTTCTCCTTTAAGCCAATAGAGGCTATTTATAGAAATCATGACAGCGGTAGGTGAGAGGTAGGTAAGCGGTAGGTGGGATGTGGTAGGTGAGCGGTAGGTGGGATTCTTAATTAGGAAGCTAATTAAATTTTGGTGGAACGGGTCTCCACATTATCCAATAATTCTCCCACTAGGAGACTGGGACACTAGTTGCATCATCTACTAGTTATGCTGACCTTTTCCTCAAACATGATATCCTCCACCTCTGCAACTCAAATCTCTGTCTTCATGCCAGAAAACAAGCTGAAGTCACAACTTCAGCTTCTCACGAGTAACGCCCTCAGTTGATATATCACCGTCAACATAGTCTTGTACCACCAAGCTCTTTCCTCGGTTACTCTTGTATTAAACTTACAACTCTCACTGCATGAGCAATATCTCGCCCCTGCTGAAAGCCCTTTTCAACAAGTCCAGCCTTGTGCCTCTTACTGCCACCAAACGCAGTTTTCACTCGGTACACCCACTTGTTGTGCAATGTCTTCTTCCTTGGTGGAAGTTCTGCCAGCTCCCAAGTCTGATTCCCTGGCAGGAAATCTGTTTCCTCCTTCTTGGTCAGCTCCCACTTACTCGAATTCTCATCTTGCAAGATTTCTTCATAACTCTGTGAATAGCTCTGTGCTTCTCCACCATTGGTCTGTACAAGGTTCGATTTTCCTATCTTTGGCGCTCTGCCACTTTTCAGGAAATTGAGCTTCTTCTGCTTCCCCATAATGCACCTCTGCCTCGTGTGTCCACGCCTGAGTAAACTTGTAGTCATATATAGTGTGTCAGTTTTCTTCCCCGAGCCAGTCCTAATGCTCCTTTGGTAACCTTCTAGGTGCTATCTGATAACACTACCGAATGACCACCCTCATTGAGCTGCCCAACAGAGATGAGGTTTTTCTTCAACTCAGGAACGTGTCTGACTAATTGTAAAGTCCATTTGCTCTTGTTAGGGAGTGCAATATCAACGTCTCACATCAACATCACATCCAGAATTTTTCCATCAGCCAGTTATACCTTCCCAAAGTTACATGCAACATAATTTCACATTAATTAGTTGTGGGAAGATGTATAGAAGGAAGCCTCTGAATCTAGTATCCACTCATCAACAGAACTGTGAACTGCCAACAATAGCGCATATGTATTTCTTCAGTTACAACATTAGTGTCATCATTCTACTTCTTCTTGAGATTCATGCAGTTATTTTTTATGTGGTCAGCCTTGACACAATTCCAGCAGGTTGTCTGCTGACTAAACTTTGATTTTGATCTTCAACTGTTTGAGTTCTTGTCATGTGATCTCCCTTTGGAATCAACATTCAGCGCCGAACTTGAACACGAGGCTTCACCAAAATCCTTCCTGTGCACTTCCTCAGCCAAAATCAAATCACGAATATCATCATATTTCAACTTAGATTTACCTGCAGAACTACTAACTGCCATCATCATGGCTTCTCGGCTATTTGACAATAAAACCAATAATATCAACGCACGTATCTCATCATCAAAATCAATTTCAACAGATGACAACTGATTTGTCAGTGTTGAAATCATTTAGGTGTTGAGCAACAGACACACATTTCGTCATCTTCAAGTTGAATAATTTTTTCATCAGATGCACCTTGTTATTCGCCGATGGTTTTTCCAACATACCTGATAAAGCCACCATGAGACCTGCAGTAATCCTCTCCTTGATGACGTTGTGAGCAATCGATCTCGATAGGGTTAATCGTATAACCCCCAGAACCTGTCAATCCAACAGTTTTCATTCCACCTCGTCCATCTTTTTTTATCATTTTACCAGTAACAGAAGATGAAGTTTCTTCCCATAGAGGTAGTCATCTATCTGCATCCTCTAGTAAGCAAAATTTGTGTCATTGAACTTCTTGATCCCCGATGTCATCACTTCATCTTCGATCATCGTTCTTCCTTAGATCCGAACTAATTCTTTGATACCAGTTTTTGTGAAAAACGACGACAATAAAGTGAAAAATGGAACGAGTAAATTGCACGCAGAAAAACACCAGAGCGACACAGATTTACGTGGTTCGACAAATTTACCTAAGTCCACGGAGCTACAAAGGAATTTATTTTTTCGAGGAATTACACCGTCGAGCGCCTCACAAAGGATTTTATTTTTTCGAGGAATTACACCGTCGAGCGCCTCGACATTTTGAAGAAAATCTCTATTTTATTCTCACTTCCTCTCTCTCTTTCTCTCTTTCTCTTAGCTCTCAAGAATATATTTGTTATGTTTTATGCACTCACGAACAATACGAAATTTTCTCTTTTAAGCCAAAAGAGACTATTTATAGAAACCATGAGAGTGGTAGGTGAGAGGTACGTAAGCGGTAGGTGAGATGTGCTAGGTGAGCGATAAGTGAGAAAGTATGTGAGCAGTAGGTGAGAATTTTAATTAGGAAGCTAATTAAATTTTAATGGACCGGGTCTCTACATTACCCAACACCCTAGAGCCTATAAATAAACCCTCTCTCTTCACTTGGAGGACCAGAATAGCCCTCCCCTAGGCCTAGAGACTAAACTATACCTTTTGTCCTTTGTAGCCCCCGACCACCATCAACCACTAGAAGTCTGCCACCTACCATCTTTGAACTCCATTATGTTAAAAAGTATCTTAAATATAATGTAACAAAGAATCTTAAATATGGTGTAACATATAACACCGTATGACAAATCTGATGATAACTTCCTACGACAACTACTTACAACCACCATACTCATAATACAACTCACTCCTGAAGTTTATGTATTTTATGCACGAACAAATTTTGTACTTGCTATTGCATCATAATCTTTCTTGATTGTCAAAAAATAGCATATCTTTTTAATTATGCACTTATGCACTTATAGTGAATTACTTCGCAAGGCTAGACCACGTGATTTTTCTTTTTGAATTTTTTCACATAAAAATCCTAGTGTCTTCTCCTACTATTTTTATATTATTTTTGTTCTATCTCTGTACAATCTCGAGACATTAATTATCACTACATCCACAAATCTTCTGACACAATAATAATATAACAAACATCTCCATATATCATAAACAAACATAAATGAATCAATTTCTTAAAACATTAAAAACACAAATAAAGAGCATTAACATATTTAAACCATATTTAAATCATACTCCAATCACATTCATATCACATTTATAAACGTTGGAGCCAATATTGAGCAAGTTTCAAGCTAAATTCCAACTTGGTGCAAATAAAGTTCAAATATTATTCAAATTCGGTTGAGCATAATTCAAACTTTATTTGAACAAAATTCAAATATAATTATAATAATTAACATGACATATACACATTTTGCAATTTAAAATTTAATATATGAATAAAATTCAAAACACATACTAGTTCATACCATATTACTATTTTAAATCTAGGGTTCTCCTTTAATCACTTTTCTATCATAGCTAATAATGATAATTCAATCATGCATAATTAAAAGCATAAGAAATGATCGAACATAGAGACTATTGTTGAAAAACATTACTTCCGACCAATCACACTAACTCTAAATTCATCAAGACAAAATGCTTGAAAAGAGGAACCTTCGAAGATTTATACAATAAAGAGCCACTAGTTGTAAAAATAATTCCGTATGGGTAAAAAAAAAATGAAATTCAAGATTTCTGGAGCACACCCTCGCCCCCAATGAGTCGGAGATCTCGAATCCTCTGTGCAGCAGCCCCGAGGGTTTCATCGCTCTTGCAAAACGCAAATCTAACAAACCTATTGTAATATTTACTCTCACAATTGGAACTGTTATGGAAGAAATCGCATCCAGGTACTGCAGCAACCCCACCTTTGTTGATCAACTCCCTCACAAAATCCACCTACAAACAGAGCATTCAAATGGCGAGCGTATGAGTGCATTCTATTAGATGGTGATTTGACAAGAAAAAGAAATATAAATGGCGAGCGTATGAGTGCATTCTTCAATTGCCTCCCTCTGGAGTTTTGCTAATTGAATTGAGCATGAATATGATAATAGAAATAATTATAACATGATAGTAATCGCTCTTGTTATTGATCTAAACATGAGGATTTGTCTTCTCTGCTGTACAAATTTAGCTAAATCCCAATTGCTACTCTCTAAAGTTTGTTTTGCCCTTTTGTCCCTGCCCTTCAGAATGATATAAGCTTTATGTGATTCAACTTGGTGGAACTTTTGTTTTTGTTTCCTGCTTTATAGCTAGTAGTATAATTGCCTGATAGTTTGTGCTTTCTTCTTTTTAGTATTATTGAGAAATGCCCATATATTCGCCCCAAAACAAGATGGACTATTATTATAATTATTTATGATCCATATAGTTATTACATAGCTTCATATCGAAATGTCAGTAAAGACTAAAATGTCATTTATGAACTATTTAAATTTGTCATCAAGCCAAACAAAAAGCTTTGACTAAGGGCAAAAAAATTAATAGATGTCAAGTAAAAAAAAAAAAAAACTTACATCAGAGTGTAACCAACCCTCGGGAAGTTCTGCAAATAGAAAAAACGAACCCTGCGGTATGAATTGAACCTTGAAACCCAGCCCAGAGAGAATCTCAACAGCATAATCTCTCCTGGCTTCATAACTCTTCCAAAGCAAATAACATGAAAAATATAAATTTGCAATTTGATAGTGAGCAAGTTAAGCTGAAGATAATTGCCAGCGAAAACCAGTCGATGGATCAAAACAGATGCTTACAGTTCCAAGGGACTGGAAGTATTCCGGGGAACTTCTTAGAGCTGTAAGTGCAGCCTCCAGAAAAGATGCAGGAGCTGAATCTGTGAAATTGATATGAACATTTCTTATTGCAGATGCAATGTTGGATGGGGCGCAAGCCCAGCCTATCCTCCAACCTGTCGAAATTAACTCTTATTAACTCTTATTAATTAGAAAATAAAAGAATAAATTGGACATAATAAAACAAAGGGGCTGTTTGAAACTTTCTTTATTTATTATTTATGTTTTGATTGAAATAAAATAAATTTATTACTTAAAAAATAAATTGAGTTTAATTTTACTGAATATTGAATACATTAATTTATGCTGCGATGACAGCGATCACCAGAAAAACAACGGCAATGGTCAATGAGATAATAACAAAAGTAGCGGTGGTCCACGTGGTGGTGGACGGCAACGATGGCCGGTGGATGCCAAAGCTACGGCTAAGGCAGCCAATAGTAGGCTGGTGGAAATGAAAATTGTTTTAAAAGCATTTAAAACACTTAAAAAGTGATGTTACATATTTAAAAATAAATTGATTTATTTAAGAAAAATAAAATATGTGAAAAAATACACTAAAAAACATATTTTTAAATGCAGAAGCAAACAAACAAAAGCAAAAATAAAAGCAAAGATGAGCAAAATGAGCCCAAACAGGCCCTATGAAAGATAACAGATGAAGTATTGTGCTAGAAAGACAATGGTTCCGCACAATTGGACGTTAACAGTAAGGTAATGCCGTATGCCTTCAACTTGAGGAGAGAACGTTCCAGAATAAAAGGCAGTTTGCCTTTGAGAACTATAGTGCTAGTAGAGCATACTCATGAAGAATGCCAACCAAAACATGCTCATGAGGGAAGTTCTGATTGAAGATGAAGGAAAAGTAAAATTATTATCTAATCTAGCCTACATATCAAAGGCCGAATAAAGATTAGTCAATACATGTTTTAGAAAGTTGTTTGCCATATATTGTTAGCAATTTATTTATTTATTACTCTTGTTTATTTTAAAAGTAAAAAAATTAAATTTAAAATTGTTAAAAAAATTTAAAAAATTTATGTATATTTACCAAATTATTAATTTTTAAAGTGTGAAAAGTGTTCAAAAAATCTATTAATCATGGAGTAATCCAATATTATTTTAATTCTCATCGTTACTCAGTTGTTTTGAAGAGCATAAGATGAAACCAAGTCAATATCCATTCGAACTTTTGATCAATCAAGAGTTAAATTTTGAATTAGTTAACTATATATATACCCAAGCATAAATCCTTAGTGCTCACAACCACAAAGATACATATGAAAGTTCAAAAAAAAATTTCTGGTCATCTTAGGTCAAGTCAGATAAATTGGTGTAGGACATATTAATAGTAGCAAGTAAATATCATAATCTTTATAAAAATATTAACAGATTATAGGTTATGATCATGGTAAACCAAGAAAAATCAAAATGTTGGAAAAGACATCTCTAGGGTTGTAAACGAGCCGAGCTTGAGCGAGCTCGGGCTTTGCTCGTGTTCAGCTCGTTCGAAATAGCTCGTGTTCGAAATTGGCTCGTGAACAGTGTGTTCGTGCTCGGCTCGATTTAAATATTTGTGTTCGTGTTCGACTCGAAATTAGCTCGTTAAAATTGAATTGAAAAAATTAGATGTAAAGTGTGAGATTTGAACCTAGACTAAATATATACAAAATAAGGGATTAACCACATAACTGCAAAACCACATGACCACACGAGCCGTTATGATTTAAACACTTTGATATAAATATATAATATAATATTATATAAATAATATATAAAATATATTATTATATAAATAATTATATAATTTTTTTTTTA